>NC_137843.1:52834582-53434582 GCF_948465745.1 Chenopodium album
TAAAATAACATACATTATAAACTAATCTAACATATATTTTAAACTAAACTAACATACATTAAACTAATTCTAACATTGCAATATATCTTAAAAATTAAACTAATTCTAACATTGCAATATAAATTAAACTACACTACACTAAACACAAGTAATTAAATAATAAAATTTAGTTACAAATTAAATTAAAAAACATAATTAGAAAAAGTTAGGGTTTACATTAAAATTAAATTGAAAACAAAAACAAAGGGGGATAGTGGAATACTCACCGGGATTTGAGGGTGTTGTGGCGGAAATCCGGCTGCCGGAAGGAGGGTGGTGTGGTGGCTGCACACCGCCGGCGAACGGAGGGGCGTGAGTGGGCTTGAACGGAGGGGGTGGCGTGGGTGGGCGTGAGTGCGCGTGAGTGGGAGTGAACGGAGGGGGTGGGCGTTAGTAGGTGTGAGTGGCCGGATTCCGGTCGTTCCGGTGGCGACAGCGGCGGTGAAGTGGCCGGATTTTCTTTCTCTCTCTACGCTTTCCTCTATCTCTCTCTACGCTTTCCTCTTTCTGTTCTTCGTTTTCTTTTTCTCTCTCCTTCAGCGAAACTTCAGTTTTTTTAAAAAAAATTTAAAAACTTTTTGCGACGGAATTTCCGTCGCAGAATCCGTCGCAAAATGTTTTTTTTTATTTTTTTTTTAATATTGTTTTGCGACGATTATTTCCGTCGCAAAAAGGGTTAATTTGCGAGGGAATAAATTCCGTCGCAAACTTTGCGACGGAATTTCCGTCGTTTAATTTAAACAAGTTTAAAGCAAGTGATGAAACACATATAATTAACACACAATTACCCACATTCAAATAAACATACATACACTAACATGTATTTTTAAATTAACATATATTTTAAACTAATCTAACATATATTTTAAACTAATCTAACATATATTTTAAACTAAACTAACATACATTATAAACTAACTAACATATATTTTAAACTAAAATAACATACATTATAAACTAATCTAACATATATTTTAAACTAAACTAACATACATTAAACTAATTCTAACATTGCAATATATCTTAAAAATTAAACTAATTCTAACATTGCAATATAAATTAAACTACACTACACTAAACACAAGTAATTAAATAATAAAATTTAGTTACAAATTAAATTAAAAAACATAATTAGAAAAAGTTAGGGTTTACATTAAAATTAAATTGAAAACAAAAACAAAGGGGGATAGTGGAATACTCACCGGGATTTGAGGGTGTTGTGGCGGAAATCCGGCTGCCGGAAGGAGGGTGGTGTGGTGGCTGCACACCGCCGGCGAACGGAGGGGCGTGAGTGGGCTTGAACGGAGGGGGTGGCGTGGGTGGGCGTGAGTGCGCGTGAGTGGGAGTGAACGGAGGGGGTGGGCGTTAGTAGGTGTGAGTGGCCGGATTCCGGTCGTTCCGGTGGCGACAGCGGCGGTGAAGTGGCCGGATTTTCTTTCTCTCTCTACGCTTTCCTCTATCTCTCTCTACGCTTTCCTCTTTCTGTTCTTCGTTTTCTTTTTCTCTCTCCTTCAGCGAAACTTCAGTTTTTTTAAAAAAAATTTAAAAACTTTTTGCGACGGAATTTCCGTCGCAGAATCCGTCGCAAAATGTTTTTTTTTATTTTTTTTTTAATATTGTTTTGCGACGATTATTTCCGTCGCAAAAAGGGTTAATTTGCGAGGGAATAAATTCCGTCGCAAACTTTGCGACGGAATTTCCGTCGTTTAATTTAAACAAGTTTAAAGCAAGTGATGAAACACATATAATTAACACACAATTACCCACATTCAAATAAACATACATACACTAACATGTATTTTTAAATTAACATATATTTTAAACTAATCTAACATATATTTTAAACTAATCTAACATATATTTTAAACTAAACTAACATACATTATAAACTAACTAACATATATTTTAAACTAAAATAACATACATTATAAACTAATCTAACATATATTTTAAACTAAACTAACATACATTAAACTAATTCTAACATTGCAATATATCTTAAAAATTAAACTAATTCTAACATTGCAATATAAATTAAACTACACTACACTAAACACAAGTAATTAAATAATAAAATTTAGTTACAAATTAAATTAAAAAACATAATTAGAAAAAGTTAGGGTTTACATTAAAATTAAATTGAAAACAAAAACAAAGGGGGATAGTGGAATACTCACCGGGATTTGAGGGTGTTGTGGCGGAAATCCGGCTGCCGGAAGGAGGGTGGTGTGGTGGCTGCACACCGCCGGCGAACGGAGGGGCGTGAGTGGGCTTGAACGGAGGGGGTGGCGTGGGTGGGCGTGAGTGCGCGTGAGTGGGAGTGAACGGAGGGGGTGGGCGTTAGTAGGTGTGAGTGGCCGGATTCCGGTCGTTCCGGTGGCGACAGCGGCGGTGAAGTGGCCGGATTTTCTTTCTCTCTCTACGCTTTCCTCTATCTCTCTCTACGCTTTCCTCTTTCTGTTCTTCGTTTTCTTTTTCTCTCTCCTTCAGCGAAACTTCAGTTTTTTTAAAAAAAATTTAAAAACTTTTTGCGACGGAATTTCCGTCGCAGAATCCGTCGCAAAATGTTTTTTTTTATTTTTTTTTTAATATTGTTTTGCGACGATTATTTCCGTCGCAAAAAGGGTTAATTTGCGAGGGAATAAATTCCGTCGCAAACTTTGCGACGGAATTTCCGTCGTTTAATTTAAACAAGTTTAAAGCAAGTGATGAAACACATATAATTAACACACAATTACCCACATTCAAATAAACATACATACACTAACATGTATTTTTAAATTAACATATATTTTAAACTAATCTAACATATATTTTAAACTAATCTAACATATATTTTAAACTAAACTAACATACATTATAAACTAACTAACATATATTTTAAACTAAAATAACATACATTATAAACTAATCTAACATATATTTTAAACTAAACTAACATACATTAAACTAATTCTAACATTGCAATATATCTTAAAAATTAAACTAATTCTAACATTGCAATATAAATTAAACTACACTACACTAAACACAAGTAATTAAATAATAAAATTTAGTTACAAATTAAATTAAAAAACATAATTAGAAAAAGTTAGGGTTTACATTAAAATTAAATTGAAAACAAAAACAAAGGGGGATAGTGGAATACTCACCGGGATTTGAGGGTGTTGTGGCGGAAATCCGGCTGCCGGAAGGAGGGTGGTGTGGTGGCTGCACACCGCCGGCGAACGGAGGGGCGTGAGTGGGCTTGAACGGAGGGGGTGGCGTGGGTGGGCGTGAGTGCGCGTGAGTGGGAGTGAACGGAGGGGGTGGGCGTTAGTAGGTGTGAGTGGCCGGATTCCGGTCGTTCCGGTGGCGACAGCGGCGGTGAAGTGGCCGGATTTTCTTTCTCTCTCTACGCTTTCCTCTATCTCTCTCTACGCTTTCCTCTTTCTGTTCTTCGTTTTCTTTTTCTCTCTCCTTCAGCGAAACTTCAGTTTTTTTAAAAAAAATTTAAAAACTTTTTGCGACGGAATTTCCGTCGCAGAATCCGTCGCAAAATGTTTTTTTTTATTTTTTTTTTAATATTGTTTTGCGACGATTATTTCCGTCGCAAAAAGGGTTAATTTGCGAGGGAATAAATTCCGTCGCAAACTTTGCGACGGAATTTCCGTCGTTTAATTTAAACAAGTTTAAAGCAAGTGATGAAACACATATAATTAACACACAATTACCCACATTCAAATAAACATACATACACTAACATGTATTTTTAAATTAACATATATTTTAAACTAATCTAACATATATTTTAAACTAATCTAACATATATTTTAAACTAAACTAACATACATTATAAACTAACTAACATATATTTTAAACTAAAATAACATACATTATAAACTAATCTAACATATATTTTAAACTAAACTAACATACATTAAACTAATTCTAACATTGCAATATATCTTAAAAATTAAACTAATTCTAACATTGCAATATAAATTAAACTACACTACACTAAACACAAGTAATTAAATAATAAAATTTAGTTACAAATTAAATTAAAAAACATAATTAGAAAAAGTTAGGGTTTACATTAAAATTAAATTGAAAACAAAAACAAAGGGGGATAGTGGAATACTCACCGGGATTTGAGGGTGTTGTGGCGGAAATCCGGCTGCCGGAAGGAGGGTGGTGTGGTGGCTGCACACCGCCGGCGAACGGAGGGGCGTGAGTGGGCTTGAACGGAGGGGGTGGCGTGGGTGGGCGTGAGTGCGCGTGAGTGGGAGTGAACGGAGGGGGTGGGCGTTAGTAGGTGTGAGTGGCCGGATTCCGGTCGTTCCGGTGGCGACAGCGGCGGTGAAGTGGCCGGATTTTCTTTCTCTCTCTACGCTTTCCTCTATCTCTCTCTACGCTTTCCTCTTTCTGTTCTTCGTTTTCTTTTTCTCTCTCCTTCAGCGAAACTTCAGTTTTTTTAAAAAAAATTTAAAAACTTTTTGCGACGGAATTTCCGTCGCAGAATCCGTCGCAAAATGTTTTTTTTTATTTTTTTTTTAATATTGTTTTGCGACGATTATTTCCGTCGCAAAAAGGGTTAATTTGCGAGGGAATAAATTCCGTCGCAAACTTTGCGACGGAATTTCCGTCGTTTAATTTAAACAAGTTTAAAGCAAGTGATGAAACACATATAATTAACACACAATTACCCACATTCAAATAAACATACATACACTAACATGTATTTTTAAATTAACATATATTTTAAACTAATCTAACATATATTTTAAACTAATCTAACATATATTTTAAACTAAACTAACATACATTATAAACTAACTAACATATATTTTAAACTAAAATAACATACATTATAAACTAATCTAACATATATTTTAAACTAAACTAACATACATTAAACTAATTCTAACATTGCAATATATCTTAAAAATTAAACTAATTCTAACATTGCAATATAAATTAAACTACACTACACTAAACACAAGTAATTAAATAATAAAATTTAGTTACAAATTAAATTAAAAAACATAATTAGAAAAAGTTAGGGTTTACATTAAAATTAAATTGAAAACAAAAACAAAGGGGGATAGTGGAATACTCACCGGGATTTGAGGGTGTTGTGGCGGAAATCCGGCTGCCGGAAGGAGGGTGGTGTGGTGGCTGCACACCGCCGGCGAACGGAGGGGCGTGAGTGGGCTTGAACGGAGGGGGTGGCGTGGGTGGGCGTGAGTGCGCGTGAGTGGGAGTGAACGGAGGGGGTGGGCGTTAGTAGGTGTGAGTGGCCGGATTCCGGTCGTTCCGGTGGCGACAGCGGCGGTGAAGTGGCCGGATTTTCTTTCTCTCTCTACGCTTTCCTCTATCTCTCTCTACGCTTTCCTCTTTCTGTTCTTCGTTTTCTTTTTCTCTCTCCTTCAGCGAAACTTCAGTTTTTTTAAAAAAAATTTAAAAACTTTTTGCGACGGAATTTCCGTCGCAGAATCCGTCGCAAAATGTTTTTTTTTATTTTTTTTTTAATATTGTTTTGCGACGATTATTTCCGTCGCAAAAAGGGTTAATTTGCGAGGGAATAAATTCCGTCGCAAACTTTGCGACGGAATTTCCGTCGTTTAATTTAAACAAGTTTAAAGCAAGTGATGAAACACATATAATTAACACACAATTACCCACATTCAAATAAACATACATACACTAACATGTATTTTTAAATTAACATATATTTTAAACTAATCTAACATATATTTTAAACTAATCTAACATATATTTTAAACTAAACTAACATACATTATAAACTAACTAACATATATTTTAAACTAAAATAACATACATTATAAACTAATCTAACATATATTTTAAACTAAACTAACATACATTAAACTAATTCTAACATTGCAATATATCTTAAAAATTAAACTAATTCTAACATTGCAATATAAATTAAACTACACTACACTAAACACAAGTAATTAAATAATAAAATTTAGTTACAAATTAAATTAAAAAACATAATTAGAAAAAGTTAGGGTTTACATTAAAATTAAATTGAAAACAAAAACAAAGGGGGATAGTGGAATACTCACCGGGATTTGAGGGTGTTGTGGCGGAAATCCGGCTGCCGGAAGGAGGGTGGTGTGGTGGCTGCACACCGCCGGCGAACGGAGGGGCGTGAGTGGGCTTGAACGGAGGGGGTGGCGTGGGTGGGCGTGAGTGCGCGTGAGTGGGAGTGAACGGAGGGGGTGGGCGTTAGTAGGTGTGAGTGGCCGGATTCCGGTCGTTCCGGTGGCGACAGCGGCGGTGAAGTGGCCGGATTTTCTTTCTCTCTCTACGCTTTCCTCTATCTCTCTCTACGCTTTCCTCTTTCTGTTCTTCGTTTTCTTTTTCTCTCTCCTTCAGCGAAACTTCAGTTTTTTTAAAAAAAATTTAAAAACTTTTTGCGACGGAATTTCCGTCGCAGAATCCGTCGCAAAATGTTTTTTTTTATTTTTTTTTTAATATTGTTTTGCGACGATTATTTCCGTCGCAAAAAGGGTTAATTTGCGAGGGAATAAATTCCGTCGCAAACTTTGCGACGGAATTTCCGTCGTTTAATTTAAACAAGTTTAAAGCAAGTGATGAAACACATATAATTAACACACAATTACCCACATTCAAATAAACATACATACACTAACATGTATTTTTAAATTAACATATATTTTAAACTAATCTAACATATATTTTAAACTAATCTAACATATATTTTAAACTAAACTAACATACATTATAAACTAACTAACATATATTTTAAACTAAAATAACATACATTATAAACTAATCTAACATATATTTTAAACTAAACTAACATACATTAAACTAATTCTAACATTGCAATATATCTTAAAAATTAAACTAATTCTAACATTGCAATATAAATTAAACTACACTACACTAAACACAAGTAATTAAATAATAAAATTTAGTTACAAATTAAATTAAAAAACATAATTAGAAAAAGTTAGGGTTTACATTAAAATTAAATTGAAAACAAAAACAAAGGGGGATAGTGGAATACTCACCGGGATTTGAGGGTGTTGTGGCGGAAATCCGGCTGCCGGAAGGAGGGTGGTGTGGTGGCTGCACACCGCCGGCGAACGGAGGGGCGTGAGTGGGCTTGAACGGAGGGGGTGGCGTGGGTGGGCGTGAGTGCGCGTGAGTGGGAGTGAACGGAGGGGGTGGGCGTTAGTAGGTGTGAGTGGCCGGATTCCGGTCGTTCCGGTGGCGACAGCGGCGGTGAAGTGGCCGGATTTTCTTTCTCTCTCTACGCTTTCCTCTATCTCTCTCTACGCTTTCCTCTTTCTGTTCTTCGTTTTCTTTTTCTCTCTCCTTCAGCGAAACTTCAGTTTTTTTAAAAAAAATTTAAAAACTTTTTGCGACGGAATTTCCGTCGCAGAATCCGTCGCAAAATGTTTTTTTTTATTTTTTTTTTAATATTGTTTTGCGACGATTATTTCCGTCGCAAAAAGGGTTAATTTGCGAGGGAATAAATTCCGTCGCAAACTTTGCGACGGAATTTCCGTCGTTTAATTTAAACAAGTTTAAAGCAAGTGATGAAACACATATAATTAACACACAATTACCCACATTCAAATAAACATACATACACTAACATGTATTTTTAAATTAACATATATTTTAAACTAATCTAACATATATTTTAAACTAATCTAACATATATTTTAAACTAAACTAACATACATTATAAACTAACTAACATATATTTTAAACTAAAATAACATACATTATAAACTAATCTAACATATATTTTAAACTAAACTAACATACATTAAACTAATTCTAACATTGCAATATATCTTAAAAATTAAACTAATTCTAACATTGCAATATAAATTAAACTACACTACACTAAACACAAGTAATTAAATAATAAAATTTAGTTACAAATTAAATTAAAAAACATAATTAGAAAAAGTTAGGGTTTACATTAAAATTAAATTGAAAACAAAAACAAAGGGGGATAGTGGAATACTCACCGGGATTTGAGGGTGTTGTGGCGGAAATCCGGCTGCCGGAAGGAGGGTGGTGTGGTGGCTGCACACCGCCGGCGAACGGAGGGGCGTGAGTGGGCTTGAACGGAGGGGGTGGCGTGGGTGGGCGTGAGTGCGCGTGAGTGGGAGTGAACGGAGGGGGTGGGCGTTAGTAGGTGTGAGTGGCCGGATTCCGGTCGTTCCGGTGGCGACAGCGGCGGTGAAGTGGCCGGATTTTCTTTCTCTCTCTACGCTTTCCTCTATCTCTCTCTACGCTTTCCTCTTTCTGTTCTTCGTTTTCTTTTTCTCTCTCCTTCAGCGAAACTTCAGTTTTTTTAAAAAAAATTTAAAAACTTTTTGCGACGGAATTTCCGTCGCAGAATCCGTCGCAAAATGTTTTTTTTTATTTTTTTTTTAATATTGTTTTGCGACGATTATTTCCGTCGCAAAAAGGGTTAATTTGCGAGGGAATAAATTCCGTCGCAAACTTTGCGACGGAATTTCCGTCGTTTAATTTAAACAAGTTTAAAGCAAGTGATGAAACACATATAATTAACACACAATTACCCACATTCAAATAAACATACATACACTAACATGTATTTTTAAATTAACATATATTTTAAACTAATCTAACATATATTTTAAACTAATCTAACATATATTTTAAACTAAACTAACATACATTATAAACTAACTAACATATATTTTAAACTAAAATAACATACATTATAAACTAATCTAACATATATTTTAAACTAAACTAACATACATTAAACTAATTCTAACATTGCAATATATCTTAAAAATTAAACTAATTCTAACATTGCAATATAAATTAAACTACACTACACTAAACACAAGTAATTAAATAATAAAATTTAGTTACAAATTAAATTAAAAAACATAATTAGAAAAAGTTAGGGTTTACATTAAAATTAAATTGAAAACAAAAACAAAGGGGGATAGTGGAATACTCACCGGGATTTGAGGGTGTTGTGGCGGAAATCCGGCTGCCGGAAGGAGGGTGGTGTGGTGGCTGCACACCGCCGGCGAACGGAGGGGCGTGAGTGGGCTTGAACGGAGGGGGTGGCGTGGGTGGGCGTGAGTGCGCGTGAGTGGGAGTGAACGGAGGGGGTGGGCGTTAGTAGGTGTGAGTGGCCGGATTCCGGTCGTTCCGGTGGCGACAGCGGCGGTGAAGTGGCCGGATTTTCTTTCTCTCTCTACGCTTTCCTCTATCTCTCTCTACGCTTTCCTCTTTCTGTTCTTCGTTTTCTTTTTCTCTCTCCTTCAGCGAAACTTCAGTTTTTTTAAAAAAAATTTAAAAACTTTTTGCGACGGAATTTCCGTCGCAGAATCCGTCGCAAAATGTTTTTTTTTATTTTTTTTTTAATATTGTTTTGCGACGATTATTTCCGTCGCAAAAAGGGTTAATTTGCGAGGGAATAAATTCCGTCGCAAACTTTGCGACGGAATTTCCGTCGTTTAATTTAAACAAGTTTAAAGCAAGTGATGAAACACATATAATTAACACACAATTACCCACATTCAAATAAACATACATACACTAACATGTATTTTTAAATTAACATATATTTTAAACTAATCTAACATATATTTTAAACTAATCTAACATATATTTTAAACTAAACTAACATACATTATAAACTAACTAACATATATTTTAAACTAAAATAACATACATTATAAACTAATCTAACATATATTTTAAACTAAACTAACATACATTAAACTAATTCTAACATTGCAATATATCTTAAAAATTAAACTAATTCTAACATTGCAATATAAATTAAACTACACTACACTAAACACAAGTAATTAAATAATAAAATTTAGTTACAAATTAAATTAAAAAACATAATTAGAAAAAGTTAGGGTTTACATTAAAATTAAATTGAAAACAAAAACAAAGGGGGATAGTGGAATACTCACCGGGATTTGAGGGTGTTGTGGCGGAAATCCGGCTGCCGGAAGGAGGGTGGTGTGGTGGCTGCACACCGCCGGCGAACGGAGGGGCGTGAGTGGGCTTGAACGGAGGGGGTGGCGTGGGTGGGCGTGAGTGCGCGTGAGTGGGAGTGAACGGAGGGGGTGGGCGTTAGTAGGTGTGAGTGGCCGGATTCCGGTCGTTCCGGTGGCGACAGCGGCGGTGAAGTGGCCGGATTTTCTTTCTCTCTCTACGCTTTCCTCTATCTCTCTCTACGCTTTCCTCTTTCTGTTCTTCGTTTTCTTTTTCTCTCTCCTTCAGCGAAACTTCAGTTTTTTTAAAAAAAATTTAAAAACTTTTTGCGACGGAATTTCCGTCGCAGAATCCGTCGCAAAATGTTTTTTTTTATTTTTTTTTTAATATTGTTTTGCGACGATTATTTCCGTCGCAAAAAGGGTTAATTTGCGAGGGAATAAATTCCGTCGCAAACTTTGCGACGGAATTTCCGTCGTTTAATTTAAACAAGTTTAAAGCAAGTGATGAAACACATATAATTAACACACAATTACCTACATTCAAATAAACATACATACACTAACATGTATTTTTAAATTAACATATATTTTAAACTAATCTAACATATATTTTAAACTAATCTAACATATATTTTAAACTAAACTAACATACATTATAAACTAACTAACATATATTTTAAACTAAAATAACATACATTATAAACTAATCTAACATATATTTTAAACTAAACTAACATACATTAAACTAATTCTAACATTGCAATATATCTTAAAAATTAAACTAATTCTAACATTGCAATATAAATTAAACTACACTACACTAAACACAAGTAATTAAATAATAAAATTTAGTTACAAATTAAATTAAAAAACATAATTAGAAAAAGTTAGGGTTTACATTAAAATTAAATTGAAAACAAAAGCAAAGGGGGATAGTGGAATACTCACCGGGATTTGAGGGTGTTGTGGCGGAAATCCGGCTGCCGGAAGGAGGGTGGTGTGGTGGCTGCACACCGCCGGCGAACGGAGGGGCGTGAGTGGGCTTGAACGGAGGGGGTGGCGTGGGTGGGCGTGAGTGCGCGTGAGTGGGAGTGAACGGAGGGGGTGGGCGTTAGTAGGTGTGAGTGGCCGGATTCCGGTCGTTCCGGTGGCGACAGCGGCGGTGAAGTGGCCGGATTTTCTTTCTCTCTCTACGCTTTCCTCTATCTCTCTCTACGCTTTCCTCTTTCTGTTCTTCGTTTTCTTTTTCTCTCTCCTTCAGCGAAACTTCAGTTTTTTTAAAAAAAATTTAAAAACTTTTTGCGACGGAATTTCCGTCGCAGAATCCGTCGCAAAATGTTTTTTTTTATTTTTTTTTTAATATTGTTTTGCGACGATTATTTCCGTCGCAAAAAGGGTTAATTTGCGAGGGAATAAATTCCGTCGCAAACTTTGCGACGGAATTTCCGTCGTTTAATTTAAACAAGTTTAAAGCAAGTGATGAAACACATATAATTAACACACAATTACCCACATTCAAATAAACATACATACACTAACATGTATTTTTAAATTAACATATATTTTAAACTAATCTAACATATATTTTAAACTAATCTAACATATATTTTAAACTAAACTAACATACATTATAAACTAACTAACATATATTTTAAACTAAAATAACATACATTATAAACTAATCTAACATATATTTTAAACTAAACTAACATACATTAAACTAATTCTAACATTGCAATATATCTTAAAAATTAAACTAATTCTAACATTGCAATATAAATTAAACTACACTACACTAAACACAAGTAATTAAATAATAAAATTTAGTTACAAATTAAATTAAAAAACATAATTAGAAAAAGTTAGGGTTTACATTAAAATTAAATTGAAAACAAAAACAAAGGGGGATAGTGGAATACTCACCGGGATTTGAGGGTGTTGTGGCGGAAATCCGGCTGCCGGAAGGAGGGTGGTGTGGTGGCTGCACACCGCCGGCGAACGGAGGGGCGTGAGTGGGCTTGAACGGAGGGGGTGGCGTGGGTGGGCGTGAGTGCGCGTGAGTGGGAGTGAACGGAGGGGGTGGGCGTTAGTAGGTGTGAGTGGCCGGATTCCGGTCGTTCCGGTGGCGACAGCGGCGGTGAAGTGGCCGGATTTTCTTTCTCTCTCTACGCTTTCCTCTTTCTGTTCTTCGTTTTCTTTTTCTCTCTCCTTCAGCGAAACTTCAGTTTTTTTAAAAAAAATTTAAAAACTTTTTGCGACGGAATTTCCGTCGCAGAATCCGTCGCAAAATGTTTTTTTTTATTTTTTTTTTAATATTGTTTTGCGACGATTATTTCCGTCGCAAAAAGGGTTAATTTGCGAGGGAATAAATTCCGTCGCAAACTTTGCGACGGAATTTCCGTCGTTTAATTTAAACAAGTTTAAAGCAAGTGATGAAACACATATAATTAACACACAATTACCCACATTCAAATAAACATACATACACTAACATGTATTTTTAAATTAACATATATTTTAAACTAATCTAACATATATTTTAAACTAATCTAACATATATTTTAAACTAAACTAACATACATTATAAACTAACTAACATATATTTTAAACTAAAATAACATACATTATAAACTAATCTAACATATATTTTAAACTAAACTAACATACATTAAACTAATTCTAACATTGCAATATATCTTAAAAATTAAACTAATTCTAACATTGCAATATAAATTAAACTACACTACACTAAACACAAGTAATTAAATAATAAAATTTAGTTACAAATTAAATTAAAAAACATAATTAGAAAAAGTTAGGGTTTACATTAAAATTAAATTGAAAACAAAAACAAAGGGGGATAGTGGAATACTCACCGGGATTTGAGGGTGTTGTGGCGGAAATCCGGCTGCCGGAAGGAGGGTGGTGTGGTGGCTGCACACCGCCGGCGAACGGAGGGGCGTGAGTGGGCTTGAACGGAGGGGGTGGCGTGGGTGGGCGTGAGTGCGCGTGAGTGGGAGTGAACGGAGGGGGTGGGCGTTAGTAGGTGTGAGTGGCCGGATTCCGGTCGTTCCGGTGGCGACAGCGGCGGTGAAGTGGCCGGATTTTCTTTCTCTCTCTACGCTTTCCTCTATCTCTCTCTACGCTTTCCTCTTTCTGTTCTTCGTTTTCTTTTTCTCTCTCCTTCAGCGAAACTTCAGTTTTTTTAAAAAAAATTTAAAAACTTTTTGCGACGGAATTTCCGTCGCAGAATCCGTCGCAAAATGTTTTTTTTTATTTTTTTTTTAATATTGTTTTGCGACGATTATTTCCGTCGCAAAAAGGGTTAATTTGCGAGGGAATAAATTCCGTCGCAAACTTTGCGACGGAATTTCCGTCGTTTAATTTAAACAAGTTTAAAGCAAGTGATGAAACACATATAATTAACACACAATTACCCACATTCAAATAAACATACATACACTAACATGTATTTTTAAATTAACATATATTTTAAACTAATCTAACATATATTTTAAACTAATCTAACATATATTTTAAACTAAACTAACATACATTATAAACTAACTAACATATATTTTAAACTAAAATAACATACATTATAAACTAATCTAACATATATTTTAAACTAAACTAACATACATTAAACTAATTCTAACATTGCAATATATCTTAAAAATTAAACTAATTCTAACATTGCAATATAAATTAAACTACACTACACTAAACACAAGTAATTAAATAATAAAATTTAGTTACAAATTAAATTAAAAAACATAATTAGAAAAAGTTAGGGTTTACATTAAAATTAAATTGAAAACAAAAACAAAGGGGGATAGTGGAATACTCACCGGGATTTGAGGGTGTTGTGGCGGAAATCCGGCTGCCGGAAGGAGGGTGGTGTGGTGGCTGCACACCGCCGGCGAACGGAGGGGCGTGAGTGGGCTTGAACGGAGGGGGTGGCGTGGGTGGGCGTGAGTGCGCGTGAGTGGGAGTGAACGGAGGGGGTGGGCGTTAGTAGGTGTGAGTGGCCGGATTCCGGTCGTTCCGGTGGCGACAGCGGCGGTGAAGTGGCCGGATTTTCTTTCTCTCTCTACGCTTTCCTCTTTCTGTTCTTCGTTTTCCTCTTTCTGTTCTTCGTTTTCTTTTTCTCTCTCCTTCAGCGAAACTTCAGTTTTTTTAAAAAAAATTTAAAAACTTTTTGCGACGGAATTTCCGTCGCAGAATCCGTCGCAAAATGTTTTTTTTTATTTTTTTTTTAATATTGTTTTGCGACGATTATTTCCGTCGCAAAAAGGGTTAATTTGCGAGGGAATAAATTCCGTCGCAAACTTTGCGACGGAATTTCCGTCGTTTAATTTAAACAAGTTTAAAGCAAGTGATGAAACACATATAATTAACACACAATTACCCACATTCAAATAAACATACATACACTAACATGTATTTTTAAATTAACATATATTTTAAACTAATCTAACATATATTTTAAACTAATCTAACATATATTTTAAACTAAACTAACATACATTATAAACTAACTAACATATATTTTAAACTAAAATAACATACATTATAAACTAATCTAACATATATTTTAAACTAAACTAACATACATTAAACTAATTCTAACATTGCAATATATCTTAAAAATTAAACTAATTCTAACATTGCAATATAAATTAAACTACACTACACTAAACACAAGTAATTAAATAATAAAATTTAGTTACAAATTAAATTAAAAAACATAATTAGAAAAAGTTAGGGTTTACATTAAAATTAAATTGAAAACAAAAACAAAGGGGGATAGTGGAATACTCACCGGGATTTGAGGGTGTTGTGGCGGAAATCCGGCTGCCGGAAGGAGGGTGGTGTGGTGGCTGCACACCGCCGGCGAACGGAGGGGCGTGAGTGGGCTTGAACGGAGGGGGTGGCGTGGGTGGGCGTGAGTGCGCGTGAGTGGGAGTGAACGGAGGGGGTGGGCGTTAGTAGGTGTGAGTGGCCGGATTCCGGTCGTTCCGGTGGCGACAGCGGCGGTGAAGTGGCCGGATTTTCTTTCTCTCTCTACGCTTTCCTCTATCTCTCTCTACGCTTTCCTCTTTCTGTTCTTCGTTTTCTTTTTCTCTCTCCTTCAGCGAAACTTCAGTTTTTTTAAAAAAAATTTAAAAACTTTTTGCGACGGAATTTCCGTCGCAGAATCCGTCGCAAAATGTTTTTTTTTATTTTTTTTTTAATATTGTTTTGCGACGATTATTTCCGTCGCAAAAAGGGTTAATTTGCGAGGGAATAAATTCCGTCGCAAACTTTGCGACGGAATTTCCGTCGTTTAATTTAAACAAGTTTAAAGCAAGTGATGAAACACATATAATTAACACACAATTACCCACATTCAAATAAACATACATACACTAACATGTATTTTTAAATTAACATATATTTTAAACTAATCTAACATATATTTTAAACTAATCTAACATATATTTTAAACTAAACTAACATACATTATAAACTAACTAACATATATTTTAAACTAAAATAACATACATTATAAACTAATCTAACATATATTTTAAACTAAACTAACATACATTAAACTAATTCTAACATTGCAATATATCTTAAAAATTAAACTAATTCTAACATTGCAATATAAATTAAACTACACTACACTAAACACAAGTAATTAAATAATAAAATTTAGTTACAAATTAAATTAAAAAACATAATTAGAAAAAGTTAGGGTTTACATTAAAATTAAATTGAAAACAAAAACAAAGGGGGATAGTGGAATACTCACCGGGATTTGAGGGTGTTGTGGCGGAAATCCGGCTGCCGGAAGGAGGGTGGTGTGGTGGCTGCACACCGCCGGCGAACGGAGGGGCGTGAGTGGGCTTGAACGGAGGGGGTGGCGTGGGTGGGCGTGAGTGCGCGTGAGTGGGAGTGAACGGAGGGGGTGGGCGTTAGTAGGTGTGAGTGGCCGGATTCCGGTCGTTCCGGTGGCGACAGCGGCGGTGAAGTGGCCGGATTTTCTTTCTCTCTCTACGCTTTCCTCTTTCTGTTCTTCGTTTTCTTTTTCTCTCTCCTTCAGCGAAACTTCAGTTTTTTTAAAAAAAATTTAAAAACTTTTTGCGACGGAATTTCCGTCGCAGAATCCGTCGCAAAATGTTTTTTTTTATTTTTTTTTTAATATTGTTTTGCGACGATTATTTCCGTCGCAAAAAGGGTTAATTTGCGAGGGAATAAATTCCGTCGCAAACTTTGCGACGGAATTTCCGTCGCAAAAGTTTGTTTCCGTCGCAAAGTTGCGACGGAATTTATTCCCTCGCAAATTAACCCTTTTTGCGACGGAATTGTAGTCCGTTGCAAGGTTTCCGTCGCAAAATGACCTATTTCTTGTAGTGGATGCAAGGAAAGCATAAAGCCGAACATCACCCGCCCAATAGACACCCAAACCACCATAAGAAAAAGGTAAGGTGGCAAGTCGCCATTGCCAATCACCAAAACCAGGCCCCGAAGCTGTTACAATGCGCTCCAAAGAAGTCCGAAGGGCCAAGTCAAAAGAAACCTGTGCTGTTTCAAAAAGACGAGGAGGACAAGTGCGCATAGCAAAGTAGAGTTTTGAAACCCCAGCACAAGTACGAAGAAGCAACAACTCGCATTGGGGATTAAAAGGGTTCATTGGTTGGATTATTATTATTATTATTATTATTATTATTATTATTATAGTCTTTAAATTAGTTTTTAAAATTTTAGTCCTTAATATATGTGCTTAAATTAGTTTTTAAAATTTGAATGCCATTGATTAAAAGGGTTCATTGGTTGGATTATTATTATTATTGGGTCCATATATTATTATTATGAGAGTGACAATGACAATGACAAGGAAATAATCAAATATGTGGTGAACGCATAATTAATTTGCCATGTGATATATGTGAATGTATGATCCATCTGTTTTAGGAGACCATAAGACATTTTGATTTTTGAGTACATTGTTTTATTATTGGCCATGGGGTATCCGGATATGGACTCTTTCTAGCTTGCATGATGAATTTTGTGATGGGAGTCTGATAGTGCAGAAGTGTGCAATACAATATTTGCATTAGATTGAACTGAATTGGATTTCATTAGAGATGGGTTGGCGAGTTAGGTGGCCAAGGTGGGTCGTCGTGAAGTTCGACGGTCCAATTTTAATCCTAAATTGGCTGGGATATTATCAGTGCTTAGCAATGATAGTTGAACGAGAGTTGAAATTATTGTTAAGTTAACTTAATGTGAAATAAATAGTTAAAATTAATAAAGTCTAGATAATATCTAAGGCCTTTGATTCACCTATTTTCACTTCTCTTTTTTTTTTTTTTTTTTTTTTTTTTTTTTTTTTTTTTTTTTAAGATTTAATAAATTTTTAAAAATAAAGTAAGTTTAAGAAAAATAATAAATTCTAATAAGGGTAATTTTAGTTCATAGTACAAGTAAAATAAGTTTTAACAAAATCTAAAAATTTTAAATAAGTTCAATTAGATAAGATAAATTTAGAATAATGAAAATCAGTTGAATAAACATTCATCCTTAAGTATTACAGGTATCATAATAATTATTAAAATTAGTTTTAACAACTTAAATTTTATTTCATGTGCATGTCATACATACAATTCTAAAAAATTAAGGTATCTAAAATTGTCAACAATTTTTCATTTATGATGCTGAAATGTATATTACTCGTACAAAACATAACCTGATATTAGGCTCAGCATAGTTTTAAAACCATGGAATAAAAAAAATGGACAATTTAATATATTGATGTTCAAATGTGTACATCGAATAATGTACAAAAATAGAAAAGGACAATTTATTGAAATGAAGATAGTGCGGCGTGGTTAATTTAATTTATCATTGTTATTATTTTGTCCTTTCCCTTTCTTCTTTTCTTCTCTTAATTAAAACTAGGAATTCTCTTTGAGTTGAATTATTAGGGTGGTCTTTTATGCCTTATGCCTATTTCCAAGACATTTTATTATAACTATTTGCATATACGTGATAGTTTGATAGATGTGTTGGATGTTGTGTAGTTGTGCAATGTTCGAAACTTTAGTAAAGCTATTGATTTAGCGAGGAAACGATAAAAAAAATTGAGATCTAGAAATTAAATAAAATAAATGTCTAATAAATTTTAAATACTTATTGAGACAAATTGAATATATTAAAAAACACATCACATAATTTTATACTTTGTAATTCTTGTACTTATATATATATATATATATATATATATATAGACACCTGATTGTGTCTCCCCAAAATCCAAACCCAGTGATGAATATCTTTCACGTCATTGATTATCGAACAAGGAAAAATGTGAAATAGTCTTGTGAATCTCTCTATTTTTAATAAAATATTTCTTTCTGTTTTCGAAAAATTTCTTTCGTACACTGTTTATGAAAAACGTCCATTCCACTTTAGTTTGGTCCATGATATGGGTCCAATAATGGAGTAGTTGGATGGAGCTCGAAAAGAGTTTTCCAACAATATATTATAAGCCCAATTCTGATGAATAATGAGGAAGTTATGGCCAAAATACTAAATTGGATCTTAAATGAGTTTTATGGGCAGGCCAATGATCAAGTGGAGGGCCCATTAATTATTATTCCTAAAGTTATTAGGATTTACTTTAATCTTCTAGAATAATATAGAAGGTTCTTTTAGGTTCTAAGAGATTGGGATTAATAATTATATTTTTATTTGATTTTGAAAAGATAAAGGATTTTATTTGGAATAAAACAAGTGCTTTAAGGATTAAATTTGATTTAATAAAACATAAGTACGGACTCTACTTAGCCAAATTCAATTGGAAGAAGGACTACGTACGAATTTTATCGAACATCCATCGCATCACAATAAGGTCCATCGCGTTGCGATGGCACTGTCGCGTCGCGATGAAGTTTGTCACGTCGTGACAGAACCAATTTTACTCCGATTTGAATTCTAACTCTTTTCTAATCATTTTCGTTCGATTTTTCTCTATAAATAGGGTCGATATTCCCCATTATCAATCATCAACAATCATCTATTCTCTACTCTATCTCTAAGCTAAAAGCTTATTCTATCTCTCTTGATTTCTAAGCCTACCCTTTCCAATACGTCCTTCACGAGACTCGAATACACTTAGCCTAGCTCGTAGTTGCCTTCGCCCTAGACGTGAAAGGTTGATAATAATTTCTGAGGGTTCGGTCCCAAATCCCTATTTCAATTATTTAAATTAATTGTTTGATTTAATATTTTCCTTGAAGTTAGTAACGTGTGTATTCTTTTGATAGAAAAAGGTATGAGGCATCAAAGTAAGTAATTAGATTACTTCTTAATTATTCTTTTGATGTAGAGATCATGCTTAGATTATTTTATTAATTTCTAATAACACGTTAGGATGCTTTTATTGCTGGTATCATGTTTAGGTTGCTTCCTATTTCTTATATCATGTTAGTATCATGTTAGGGCTAAAGCTTTGATCTTTATTGCTTAGTGACATGCTAGGATTTATTAATAATCTTGTTAGTATAATGCCTAGGATCTTGCTAATAATATTATGATTTGATGACATTAATATTAATATGATGATGATTTGTTGTATCAATATTATCGTGTTGCTTGATATATTATTGTTATTGCTTGATCACGCCCTGTCTTACACGTTTAAAGAGAATTTGTACTTGAAATCACGCTTAATAAGATAATTAATAATTTTAATTAGGCTAATATGATTTTAATTCAAGTGGTCGCCAATAATAGATTTATTTATGCATTAATAATCAACTAACATAGATTAAGTAGCTTTAGGATTAATATATTGATTGTATGTTAATTGGAAAGTGCACATGAATATGAGAAGAATAAAGTAGAGGCCTATTTAAGACAGGTTCAATCTCTTTTAGGTTGGATTTGTACCTTCATCCCCGAATATCCAGTCATTGTTCGACCACTATGGAGTTAGCAATTTCATGGATCATGAAGGGGTGTAACCTTCACCCTGTGAACGGTTTACAAGTTCCTAAAACTTGTTGGCGAATCTTTTGCTCTAGCTTCCTTCCCTTTAGACGCCGCCATGTTTAAGTGTATGATCACAGTGGATCTCAAAATGTCAGATGCTTAAAATATTCCCTACAGTTTTTTGGCGACTCTAGTGGGGAGAGTTTCTATTTTAATTCCTAAAATTTATTTTGGCAATAATTTAGAATGAGTGGATGAGACTCGAAAAGTTCTAAACATTCATGTGCGTAATTTTGATTAACATTATGGCAAAAGCATAAAAAGGTCCGCATTGGAAAGACCATCCGTAATGCGTTAAAAACATAGGCTTTTGACATGTAGGAAATTTAGGAAATATCTTTCACAACTAGAATTGAAAAAACGCTGTGAAAATCGAAAAATTTTAAGAACACAGGAAGCTGTAGAAGCATGTAGGAAATGTCGCTGAGAGAACAGAGCACATCGCATTGCGATGGCTCTGTCGCGATGCGATAGCAATATCGCGGCACGATAGGGTCATCTGCTCGTGATGGTCCCTGTTTTCTCGCGCCAAGTTCTTCCAATACCGAGTCAGAAATCTGCCTTCTTGCTTTCGACCGATTCTAGCACTGTTTAGCCGATTCTACTTCTTGATTGAGTTCCTTCTTTTTCAGAACCCATATGTGTACTACGTATGGCCATAACCCTCTGGGAATTCACGCTCCATCTACCTAACCGAACGCTCCTTGCAACGAAGGGTACATCCGAGTTTGTGAATTCACCAAACCATGGAAGCAAGTTAAACTTGCGGGGTCCCATCCATATGCGCCAACCCTTCTAAAGGTAAGGCTTCCAGGCGATGCATCCGGACTCATAACCATGGACCTTATTTGACTATCATAATACTTGAACTTTAGAGAACTAGAGCCATGGTTAGGTTGCAAACTCATTGCATCATATTATGAGTACTTGACTATTTGTGCATTATTTGCTTGTGCATAACTTATGTGTGT
The DNA here is from genome assembly GCF_948465745.1 of Chenopodium album. Taxonomy (NCBI): domain Eukaryota; kingdom Viridiplantae; phylum Streptophyta; class Magnoliopsida; order Caryophyllales; family Amaranthaceae; genus Chenopodium; species Chenopodium album. Next base: position 52,855,641 of record NC_137843.1, read on the forward strand.
TTACACTCACTAGTGGAAAAAACGCTATTAGCAACTGGTGAAAAGTGGCTTTTAGCAACTGGCGCGTGGGGCTGCTATTGCGGGGGCTACTAATAAGAATATTATTTGCAACTAGTGCTTGTTCATTGCTAATAGTCAATATTCGCAACTGGTGTAGTGCTAAGCCAGCTGCTAATAGTATTTATTCGCAACTGGCATAGTACTAGGCCATCTGCTAATAGTTTTTATTTGCAACTTGCATAGTACTAGGCCAGCTGCTAATAGTCTTTTTTTCAAAAAAAATAAAAACAAAGACTATTAGCAGCTGGCTAAGGACTACGCCAATTGCAAATGGTCATTTCTTTAAATTAAAAAAAAAATTGCAATTTTTCCAAAATGATATACAAACTATATTAAACACTATTTTAACAAAATTTATGTTAATTATGAAGTATACATTAATTAAAAATTAATTATGAAGTATATATTATTTACAAATTAAAAAATAAATAATTACAAGGCTGCTAATATGCTTCTAAAGAACCTAGATACTCCACCAAAAAATATGCAGGTTCACCCAATCAACAAAACGAGAAAGAGCATCGTCACCTATAACAGACACATTCTGTAATCCACCACCTGTAATTTATAGAGTAAACAATTAAAATCCAGGATGGCTACATTTTAGAGGTCCTAGAAAGAGCATACATTAAGAAACAATAGCACATTCGACATATTCAATTAGATCAGAAACATAGTACCTGCATTAGAATCATAGCCATAACATTTATGAGCAGCTGCAAAGAGCAGCAACCGCTTCAAGAAGTAAACATTCAGCATAAAAGGTCTTAAGCACATATCAGTCCGTTATTTTCATGATTTCCTCTCCCGGTTTTCTTTGGTTCTCCCCGAGATCTCCTGGTCTAGGCTACTTGAATGATAAAATCCTACATAAACAAGTATAGAAGTCCCAAGAAATTGTTGGAACATGAAAGTAGTTAAGCTCAATAACAATGAGACACCTTCAGATTTTGCAGCAGAATCATATTAGAAAGATTATATTAATACAATCACAATTACACCGTCTACTCCACGCCTAAACTTTAATACATGATCAGGGTAATTTCCTAACAACTAGTCAACTAAACATGGTGTTCAAATAAGCGATAACAATAAATCCTTGACCTAACTCCAACTACAGTTAACTTAATAAAAGTATGTAAAAAGACATTTCTTTTACAAGAATTATATAATTTTTTGCTGTTAGAGAATGCATAAATATGATACAAGGCCAATATCAAAATAAAATACTAAACTTGTAACTCTCGGACTACCCTCTGACTGACGACCAGCAGAAAATCCAAAGTATATATTTGTATAATGAAAAAGAATCCAAATGACTAGCCTTCTCCTTTTAATGCCGGATACAATTATTTTGGTCAATATTATTTTGACTAAGTAATTGTAGCGGGCATAAAATAGGCGGGTTGCTGTTAAAATTTTTTAATTTTATGTTAAATATTATCAGCAGCATACTTTTCTATGCCAGCTGTGAATATTATAATATTTGCAACTGGCATTAAATAGGCCAGTTGCTAATATTAATTTTAACTTTTACACACTAATAATTAGCAACGTTCATAACTATGCCAGTTGCTAATAACATAGTATTTGTAACTTACATTATTTTAGCCAGTTGCAATAAGTGTTTTAGTAACTAACATATTTAACGTCAGTTGCTAATAGGGTGCTGCTAATAGCCTTTTTTCCACTAGTGACTAACCGTTTGTTTGACTTGTGACTGAGTCTAAATAAACTAACCAATGACTCAAGGACTTTGCTTAATTAATTGATTAATTAATTTGAGCTAATAAATTTGTCTAAAATCAGGTCATAGTTCCTTTGAGTCAACCTGGTTTTTTATTCCCATATCCTACACAAACTTCAACTTGTTTTGGTCATAGGCGGAGTTCTAAAAAGAGTTATGTGTCGTGCCACCTATGGATCTGTAGCCCAGAGTTTTATCTTTCATTTGGCATTGTTTTTGTCCAATTCGAAGTCACAGATCAAAATACAAAAGCCTGTCCAGTTTAGTATATATACATGAGGTCTTAACTTAGTCTTTGTTCGAGTCTAGTCACATGGTCATAACACGAGTCTTGAACATATCACTTTCACTCACAAGTCTTAGCATACACTTTGTACATACTTTTTTCACACTATGACCATGTCTTAATTAGGTTCATGTATGAGTCGTCCTTTCCGTCATTCGAGTTGGGGGTCCATCTTATTCCGGAAATTCTATAGCTTTCCACATTCACATTCCTTCATCTTACATGCTTCCTCCATAAATCGTTCACCTCACAACACTCTTTTCTCATCCATGCATGTTGAATCAAGTTTGAGTCATGTGATTGAGGAGAAAAAAAAAAGGTAATGATGAGACAAAGCACGAGGCACACTTTAATGACAAGATTTCATGATTTCTTTTCTTATTTTTAATTCCGCTTCCCCATTAAATCTAGCATAGGCACCCTTCATTTTTCTTAGGTTATTTTCTTAGAGTTTTATTTTTACCCTTCACTTTTTAAACAAAATGAACATTTCTTTCCTTGCATATGATCATTGCATTGCATTAAAAAAAAAAGTCAAACTAAGCACAAGGTATACTAAAGATTTGAGTCACCTCTTGTAACCACATCGTATCACCTTTTACCCTTTCAAATATATAATTCCTTTCTTGATAAACCACTTTGAGTCTCGTCTAAACGATGGACCTTTCTTTTTTCAACCCACACCTACCTAACCTTGGGATAGGATGGTGTGAAACTTATGCCAGTTCTAAATACAAAAGCTTGTGTGATTTTACATAGATCTCAAAAAATTCAAAAAAGGTAAAAATCAATAAAAGTGTGCAAAAGGGGAAGTGTTCCAATGTCTTTGATGTGAACATGTCTTTGATATGAACAGGTCTTAGATTGTGTTTCTTATCGAGTGCTCAGTACCGTGCCTGAGAAACATGAATGCCAAGTGAGTGATAGACCGCATGATCGGGATTTCCCACACTTATCAAAATAAAAAAAAAATGCAAAAGCAAAAAAAGAGAGAGAAAAAATATAAACAAAAGAGAGTTCAAAAGTGAGGAAACCTCAAGCATACAAATACAAAGATTCAAAAACAAGGTTGCACACCTTGGGGGCTAATCTAGGATCTTGAGCTTTTATCCCCTTCTTCTTCAACCTTTAGCCTAACCACGTTACAACCCTTAAAAGACCTCTTTGAGGTATACATACACTTGTGCGAGGTTCGGCTAGAGCTACGTTCAGCCTAATTCCTAACGGATACGTAGAAAACCTCACATTGGGGTACGACCGTAATAATAATGCATACATTCACATACTCACATCATGATCATATCAAGGGATCTCCAATGCTCATCCCTATCCATTTAAAGCTAGACTTGGGGGTTTGATCCCTACATCATTAGCTTACCCAGCCTAAGAGTCACCATCATTTGACTCTTTTCAAAATATTTTTCCACACTTAGCCCTTGCGGCCAAACTTTAGTGTCACTTTCGCACACATCACAGATACATGGCCAAATAAATCTTCCCATAGGAACCCTTTCTCATGAAATCTTAACACAACGTTGAAGCATGCTTTGTCATATCAAAATCACTCATCACTCATAATTATCATTGCATCGCAAAGTATGAAGTATTTAGCCTCCATGCCTAAGTTATCAAAATTCTTTCATAAACAAGTCATCAACTAGGATAGCCTAGGATGCTATAATCCTTGCACCATGAGATACAACATCAATGCATACACTTGACTAAGCTCATTCAACATGCACCGCAAATGCTCAAACACTTCACTTATTCCTTTTCGCGTCTTTCTTTTTCAGGAGAAAGTCGGTACCGTCCACAAAAATGACGGGAAATTTTTGCTTTTTCTGCATTTTCGAGTTGCACGAGCACAATTACAATACAATGCACACACGAGTCATGCACATTGAGTCATGTCATCACATCGAGTTGAGTCTAACACATGTGTTAAAACACATTAAGTCACACAAGAGTCAAACACACTAAACCTTGAGCCAACCTTAGGTCAACTAATCACAATGAGTCAACCTCAAGTCAACTAATCACAATGAGTCAAGCACACCAAGCCTGAGGTCAAACCTAAGAAAAACACCAATAAAGTCCTTTGCCAATCTTTGATTTTACAGGATAAGCATCAAGCTCTTTTGTTCAGAGACCCGTGGATATATCATTTCAAAGCTCTTTTGGTCAGAGATACGTGGACATATCATTCAAAGCTCTTTGTTCAGAGACGCGTGGACATGTCATTCAAAGCCGTTGTTCAGAGACGCGTGAACATCCTTTAAAAAGCTCCCTTGTTTAGAGACGAGTGAATATTTTATCCAAAAAAGCTATTTTGTTCAGAGACGCGTGAACATATCATTTCAAGCTCTTTTGCTCAGAGACGCGTAGGCATCCTATTCAAAGTTTTTTTGGTCAAAGAAGCTTGGACATATCATTCAAAGCGACGCGTGGACATATCATTCAAAGCTTTTGTTCAGAGACGCATGGACATATCATTCAAAGCTCTTTGTTCAGGGACGCGTGGACATATCATTCAAAACTCTTTGTTTAGAGATGCGTGGACATATCATTCAAAGCTCTTTGTTCAGAGACACGTGGACATATTATTCAAAGCTCTTTTGTTTAGAGACGAGTGAACATTCCTCAAAAAAGCTCCATTGTTAAGAGACGAATGAACATTCTTCAAGAAAGCTCAATTGTTCAGAGACAAGTGAACATCAACAGCGGTGAAGCATGACCACAACATCAACAGCATCAAGATGGTGTTCACAAGGCACCGTGGAGGTCGTCACAACAAAAATACAGCAATAGAAATCGGTTACTTCAGAGACGTGTACCCGACGGTGCAAGATATGTGTTTCTTAACACTTTAATCCGCTTAACTAACGCTAGTTTGCAGGTATCGGCGTTACAAGAATTATTTAGGATCGCAGAACGTTCAGAATCATTCTCCGTCTCTATCGCTACTTTGATTTTTGTTTTCAAAACTAACATTTCTCCAAACTCAGTCAAAGTGGGGGCTTCTGTAGACACCTGATTGTGTCTCCCCACCAAACCCAGTGATGAATATCTTTCACGTCATTGATTATCGAACAAGGTAAAATGTGAAAGAGTCTCGTGAATCTCTCTATTTTTAATAAAATATTTTTTTTCTGTTTTCGAAAATATTTCTTTCGTACACTGTTTATGAAAAACGTCCAGTCCACTTTAGTTTGGTCCATGATATGGGTCCAATAATGGTGTAGTTCGATGGGGCTCGAAAAGAGTTTTTCAACAATATATTATAAACCTAATTCCGATGAATAATGAGGAAGTTATGACCAAAATAATAAATTGGATCTTAAATGAGTTTGGAGGGCCCATTAATTATTATTCCTAAGTCATTAGGATTTACTTTAATCTTCTAGAATAATCTAGAAGGTTCTTTTAAGTTCTAAGAGATTAGGATTAATAATTATATTTTTATTTGATTTTGAAAAGATAAAGGATTTTTTTTGGAATAAAACAAGTGTTTTAAGGATTAAATTTGATTTAATAAAAGATAAGTACGGACTCTACTTATTCAAATTCAATTGGAAGAAGGACTCCGTACAAATTTTATCATACATCATCTATCGTGTCACGATAAGGTCCATCGGTTGCGATGGCACTGTCGCGTTGCAATGAAGTCTGTCGCGTCGTGACAGAACCAGCTAGTTTTACTCCGATTCGAATTCTAACTCTTTTCTTATCGTTTTCGTTCGATTTTTCTCTATAAATAGGGTCGATATTCCCCGTTTTCAATCATCAACAATCATCTATTCTCTCTTCTCTCTCTAAGCTAGAAGCTTATTCTCTCTCTCTCTCTCTCTTGATTTCTAAGTCTACCCTTTTCAATATACACCATACGTTCTTCACGAGACTCGAAAACACTTAGTCAAGCTCGTAGTTGCCTTCGCCCTAGACGTGAAAGGTTGATAATAATTTCTAAGGGTTTGATCCCAAATCCCTATTTCAATTGTTTAAATTAATTGTTTGATTTAACATTTTCCTTGAAGTTACTAACGTGTGTATTCTTTTGATAGAAAAAGGTACAAGGCATCAAAGTAAGTAATTAGATTACTTCTTAATTATTATTTTGATGTAGAGATCATGCTTAGATTATTTTATTAATTTCAAGTAACACTTTAGGATGCTTTTATTGCTTTCTAGTATCATGTTTAGGTTGCTTCCTATTTCTTATATCATGTTAGTATTAGGGGTGAGCATTTCCAGGAACCGGAACCGGAACCTGTTGCAACAGGTTCCTCAAAATGGGAACCGGAACCGGAACCTGTTGAACAGGTTCCTAGAAATTGGGAACCGGAACCGGAACCTACAGGTTCCGGTTCCGATTCAGGGTACCCTGTATTATAAGATACTCACTAACTTTTTGTAGATTTTTTAATAAAAAACTGGTTAGTCACTAATTTATAATGTTTACAACTTGCAAATAAGACAAAGTAATAATAGTTGTCTTACAAATTTAATGTATATATTTTTATAATTGCAATTTTGATATATATTATTTAAAAATTGAGTACAAATTAGTGTATAATAAAAAATTAAGTGATATTTTTATCAAGTACAGGGTACCCTACAGGTTCCGGTTCCAAAAAATTGAGAACCTGATCCGGAACCTGTTACAACAGGTTCTCCAATTTGCTACCCGGAACCGGAACCTCTTGTACAGGTTCCGGTTCCGGAACCTGCGGTTCCTAACAGGTTCCGGTTCCGATTCAGGGTACCCTAATTTTTTGCTCACCCCTAGTTAGTATCATGTAAGGGCTAAAGTTTTGATCTTTATTGCTTAGTGACATGTTAGGATTTGTTATTAATCTTGTTAGTATCATGCCTAATAATATTATGCTTTGATGAGATTAAGATTAATATGATGATGATTTGTTGTATCAATATTATCGTGTTGCTTGATATATTATTGTTATTGCTTGATCACGCACTCTCTTACACGTTTAAAGGGAACTTATACTTGAAATAACGCTAAATAAGATAATTAATAATTTTAATTAGGATAATATGATTTTAATTCAAGTGGTCGCCAATAATAGATTTATTTGTGCATTAATAATCAACCAACATAGATTAAACAAATTTAGGATTAATATATTGATTGTATGTTAATTGGAAAGCGCACATGAATATAAGAATAATAAAGTAGATGCCTATTTACCGCAGGTTTAAGGTTGGATTTGTACCTTTATCCCCGAATATCCAGTCATGGTTCAGGACCACTATGGAGTTAGTTATCTCATGGATCGTGAAGGGGTCTAACTTTCACCTTGTGAACGATTTACAAGTTTCTAAAACTTGTTGGCGACTCTTTTGCTCGAATGGAGATTCAAATGGAGATTCAAGAGACAAATTTAATGCTTTTGAAATCACACGGGGGCAAATATGTAAAAGATAGAATATTTTTAGGAATATAAATATCTATACACTATTAATAAGAGTTTTGTTATACTTTTTTATAATATATATATATATATATATATATATATATATATATATATATATATATATATATATAAGATTACTCTTATGAATAGTATGCTGTTGATTAATTGTACCCTTCAAAATAACATGGCTAATTATGTCGCGTGCGTAAGTCACTCTAGTAATTTTATAAGTAAATTATGAACATTTTGTAAACTTATTATGTCTATATTTCATCTCGTGTGTTCCAAAATAATGTATACGTTATTCAGTTTTTCATTTTTATTTCATGCAAAACTATGTTTCTACACCTATTTCTTACCTTTGATCACACTAAATTCTACTAAATAGCTTTCAAAGATGATGTCCAGATATATTTAGGGCATGTTCTCTTCATCTTAATTTCAATTCACCTCCAATCAGTTCGGTTTAGTTTCTAATTTCCTTATCTCATAAAATATTCATTTCAACTCTATTCAGTTCAATTCAGCCCCAATCAGTTCAGTTTAATTCAGCTCACTTCAATAAATTAGATTAGACCCTTATTCAATGCACAAACCAACAAAGTGCATTAAAAGCATGCAATAATTTTATTAATATAAAATATGTGATCCATTTAAGTGGGAAAATAACAGTCTAATATGGTAGACCTAGTCGATATAGAAATAAGAAAATGTTGCAAAGTTACAATTATGAAAATCCTTAGTCCTTAGATTATGGCTCACAAGGGACAATAGAAGTTAATTAGGATTGACAACTCGAGCATACAAGTCAAGTGAGATTTCATTCTAAAATCATACTTCCTCCATTTTTTTATTTTGACCCGCTTTGATTTTTACTCTATTCACTACCCCTCCTTTGATTGTCTTTTATGAAAAATATGTAAGGAAAAACTTATTCATGTGAGACATTTTTGAATTTGTCTCAATAAGTACTATCATAATACATAACTTTTATAACTTTTACTTATGGAGAATTAAAGATATTGATCGTTAAAGTTATGCATTGGTAAGTGTGATAAAAGAAACAAGTCAAGTTAAAAAGAACAGAGGAAGTATGAGAATTAGAGGATCAAAATACAACTCTAATATTCCCTTCATTTCTAAATAATTGACACAGTTAAATTTGACATATAAGCTAATGTACTAGTTTTACCTTAGATATATAAATATCATCAATATTAATAAAAAAAAAAATGTAAAAAGTTAATATTATGAAACTTTATATTAACCTATTTAATAGTATATCTTATGATAAAATTTGTGTTTTATAAGATATTAAAAAAATTGGTCAAAGTTAGTTTATGTATGATGAAAAAATCAAATGTGTCAATTACTATTTAGGAACAGAGGGAATATATATGTTAGTAAACTTCCTGCCAATCTTTCAGACAATCTTCTTCCCACTATGAAAAACAAATCAAAAATAATAAAATGTAGCCAAACGGAAAATAAGGAAAATAACATAAAAAAAAAAAAAGAAAAAAAGATAGTGATAGAAATTGGCCACATTGCCATAGGAGTTTGTTGTGCAACATCTATCATGGACGATTAAATTATACTACTAGTAATTTAGGGGGTGTTTGGTATGAAAATTTGTAATGTAGATAACGTAAACGAATAAACGTTTCCCTTTTTATTAGTTTGGTATGAGCTACAAGTAACAAACACCGTTTTCAAAGGGTAACAAAATCCCCTAAATTATTACCCTTATCCAACTAGTGGAAACAAAATGTGTTTCCCTCCTCAATCATAAACTCATCAATTTGTTTCCATTCCATAAAGATACCAAACATATTTCATAGGTAAATTACCCTTTTCCTTACTTGTATAAATCCTTTCTATACTGTTTATGGAATTTATACCAAACATCCCCTTAGTAGGCTTTGATATATCTGTCCTTAGTTGTTTATTAACTTACTGTGAGTGCCCAATAATTTAAAACCCTTGTTTCATTGTTTGGTTAAGGGGGAGGTGTTATATAGTTGGTCAACGGTCTCAAAATTTTTTAGTCATTCCTTTCTCCATTAGACACAAATTCGTATCAGCAAATAATTGATCAATTATATAAGATGGCTATGTTTGAACAAAATTAAACATATAATAATATATCATGCATTATTATTATTTTTTTTAAAAAAAAACAAAAATACCCAAATAATTTACATAGTACAACATTGCAATTATTGTAATTTGCAAATGCATGTGCATAATCCAAGTTTAACCGATAAGAACAATTAATCTAGTAAGATAATGCACTAATCTAGTAGAAAAATACGAAAGCAGGTTTCTTCTGGGGATTAATCAATCATACTAATGAAGCATTTCTTTGTTACTATAACCAAATCAAGCTAGGATTATTATCCCGTCAGTCCAATTTTAGCAATAATAATTATAATACAACTATACAACAACCGTTTAAGATTAAAATTAACCAAATAATAAGAACGTGAATATTATAAGCACATACAGCTGACAAGATTCTTTACGTCCAGCAGCCCTAGATGCCCCATATTCTTCCGAAGGTTTAAGCTTTGGCTTCACTATAAATAAGACATTTAAGCAAACCTTGCTAAACACAGTTATAATAAAAACATATAGTAATTAGGGGAAAATAATTAAATAATAATAATGAGGCTTGCTTCGCCTTCTTTGATGCTTTCTCTTGGGCTCATCCTAATGACCCTTGTTGGTCATTGTTATGGAAACAATAAGCTAAGAGTAGGGTTTTACAATGGGAAGTGTGGCTCACACAATATCGAGAAAGTCATCTATGGAGTAGTTCAGCAGAAGATTAGGGAGGATCCCGATATTGTATCTGATCTTATTCGTCTATCATTCCATGACTGCTTTGTTAGGGTATGTATTTGAGTAATTTAAATTGAAAGAATTTCATGATTTTTTTAAAAATTTGCGTAAAGCTCAATAATATAATTTTTTTCTTTATTAATTTCTATGCTAATTAAGTAATTTGATTGAAAAAGGGTTGTGATGCATCAATTTTGCTCGAGGGAAAACATACCGAGCAAATGGCACGAGTAAACAAAAAACTTGGCGGAATTGAGGATGTTGGTGAAATTAAGGAGGTAGTAGAAAAAGTTTGTCCAGGAGTTGTCTCTTGTACTGATGTCCTTGTTATAGCAGCAAGAGCTGCTGTTTTCTTGGTAAGTAAATTCTTTTCACATTTTCAAAAAACAACCCTACATACTACGCTAGTTATTGCAATTAACTAATTATGTATGTGCGATTGTTATTTATGTAATGTTTGAAGGCCGGAGGAAAATGGTATGATGTAGAAACCGGAAGAAGAGATGGACGCGTATCTTTAAGCAAAGAAGCAGAAGCAATCCTTCCTCCTCCAACAATTCCTGTGAATAAAGCTATTCAATTGTTTGCCAAAAATGGGCTCAATAAGCGTGACTTTGTTGTTCTTTTAGGTATTAATTAACGAATACATTTTCTTAACCAAAATTCTACGAAATGAATTCCAAGAGTCACATATATAATAACAAATCCATAAATCGCTTTTAATTATTTGCTAAAGTTATATTAATTACTTACAAATTTACAGGAGGACATACTGCTGGAACTGCACACTGCCACTCATTTAAAAAACGTCTGTATAACTTCCATGGTACCCACAAACCAGATCCAACCATAAGTTCATCACTTCTCAAAGTCTTGCGGAACACATGTCCTCTCAATAGTCAAAGCGACGATGAGGCATTCCTTGACCAAACTCCAAACAGTCATTTCAAGATGGACAATGCCTACTACAAGCAAATAGTAGCACACAATGGCACTCTAGAGATTGACCAAAACATGGCTATAAGTCCTCTAACTAAAGGCATTGTGAAGGGGCTAGCCAAAAGTCCCTATCAATTTTTGAACGAGTTCGGTCCGGCCATGGTCAAGATGGCTAGAATCGGAGTCCTTACGGGCCATCATGGAGAGATCAGAAAAACTTGTGGTTCCGTGAATTAGAGTATCTCAATTAATGGACATGATTTCAACCACAACACTACAAATTTTTTACACTATCACTATTTTTGTCATTGGATAAAGATGAATTGATTTTGTAATTTCCATCTTTGCATCATTTTTATGTTAAAACTTCTTATACGTAATAATAAACTCAGGAAAATCCTCCTGAGTGATGCTTATATACAGATAAAAAATAAATTGTTGTTTTTACTCTTGTTGACTTCCCTTACAAATTATCAAACTTTACTGTTTTATAGTAATTAACTCACATTGATCATTTAAAACTATCTCTGAATGACTTCTTATTATCAAACACCTCAAATTTTCCATACATAATCACTGAAGATCCTACCAAAAGTTATTGGCTCGATGACGAGTTTTAATTAAGTAGAATCGTCCATTCGTCCAGTTACATTCAATACGAGTATATGATAAATATACGTACTTTAATTAGTCAGCATGCCACCAAAAATTAACTGTCCAAATCATTTTGGCGTTTTCATATACATAGTACGTACAAAATATGCATAGTATTCTTTATTAGACCTATCATACTCGTATTAGTTTAGGTAGGACAATTCACGTTGTTTTTTTCTCTTGAAGTTGCTAACACAATCATGCATGATTCTTTGAATACTTAAAAATTAAAGAGTTCATAACTTGTAGGTTGTAAATATTTGTCTGTATCCATTATAATTATTGCATTTATTACCAAAAGGAAAATTTGTCAAAAATAATCCCAACTGTCACATATTCGCTTTAAATAATCTCAATTTTGGATTATTATTAAATAATTCTAAGTTTGGGGCGTATTCGCTCAAAACAGGCTTATGTGACCGGTAACCGGATAAAAAGGTAATTTTTTTTATATAAGTTAATTGACACGTGTCATCGTGTTAATGGTTGAAAATATATTTTAAAAATTAAAAAAAAAAACAAAAAACCCAACCTCAAGCTCCCAACCAACGACAACCACCACTGGCGTCGGGCTTGGGCCTGCCACCTAGCCCAGGTCCCTGGCCTCACACCGCACCGCCTCCCCACGTCGGCCCACGTCGGCACCGCCCTAACCATCATCAGTTCATCATCACCGCAACCGTATCACCCCTGCCACCATCATCGCCACCGCAACACCACCTAAAATCGAAATCAAGCCCAGAATCGCAACAAAAAAAATTGAAACAAACCCAGATTCAAAATCAAACAAAATGGAAACAAAAATCAAACTAACAAAATCCACATCATCAACCCCAACCCATTCGAAATCAAACTAACAAAAACCCAATCGAAAACAACCTAACAAAAACGAAATTAAACCCAATCGAAATGAAATTCCCCCAAAATTTTGAGAAAATACAAACCCTAAAAAGTTGCAATTGCAATGAGGAAAAATTAGGGGAGAAATTTGTTTGATTTTGGTAAAGAAGAAGGAAATGAGAAAGAAGAGAGAAGAAAGAGGAGAAATTCGAGCAGTACAGTGTTTTGATATGGGGTATCGGGTTTCATAAGAAGAAAAATCGAAGATAAGGAGGGCCCACTCACCGGAGTTTACGAAATTTTGCCGGAAATTGAAAGTGGGGAGGTGATTTAGGTATTTTGGGTGGTCGTGGGTGGGATTTCGAGGGTTTTGGACTGCGGGATTGGTGGTTTTGGGGGGAAAGGGAGCTACCGGCGCGGGGGAGAGGGTTCTGGCCGGCGCGTGGGTGGGGAAGGGAGCTCCGGGCGCCGCAGTTGTTTTGGGAAAGGTGGTTCGTGGGTGGTGGGGAAGGTGGTTCGTGGGTGGTAGGTGGTGGCTGGGCAATTTACTTTTTTTTTTTTTGTGTGTAAATTTTTATTAAGTTTATCAACCAATCACATCATGGTGGCACGTGTCACCTTAACCAATTATAACAGGTTAGTAACCGGTTAGGGCCTATTTTGAGCGAATACACCACAAAGTTGGGATTATTTAATAATAATCCAAAGATGGGATTATTTAAAGTGAATACGTGAAAGTTGGGATTATTTTTAACAAATTTTCCTTACCAAAAAATATAAAGAAAATAAATGGTTTAAAGTTTTAAAAAAAGAACATTTTCATATAATTAAAAAAATAATAATAAATAAATAAAAAGACAAAAATGGAGAAAATGATTACACCATAAAGACTTTTACAGTATTTACTTAATTTTTTTTGGCCATTTTTTGTGATTAATCCGTAAAAAACAATAACTAATGTGTGATCTAGTTAGATTCATCTCAAAATCTATTTTTCAAATATCAATTTTATAATTTTTACAAAATTATAATTAAAGATATTAATAGTCGAAGTAATGTATAGGCAAGAGTGAAATCACTCATGCTGCAATAAATAAGAACGGAGGAAATTTATAACTTTGCTCCAAATTAATGCAACTCAATTGTTTGACAAAATTTAAACCTAATATGGAAAATACTACTGTATCATTTTGAATGTCATGAAAGTTCATTAAAATTAAATACAAAGATGAATTTTACTGTCATGAATATCAAGCTATATTATTTAAATTTTGATTTAAGTGAGTATTGGGAGATTTTAGGTTTTGATGTTTCACATTACTTTTTGGATTAATTGACATGAATAATCCCAACTTTCGATTATTTTTAAATAATCCGAACTTTAACTTGAATTCGCTTCGAGTAGTCTCACTTGACCGGTGACCAGTTATATAGGTTAACTTTGAAATATTATTATTATTATTATTATTATTATTATTATTATTATTATTATTACTATTATTATTATTATTATTATTATTATTATTATATCTCAAAAACAAAAGTCATACAACCTACAATAAATTAGTGGAAAGCCGAGATACAATCTGGGCCCCACTCCTCTAGCTATAGCAATCCTACCCTAGTGAAGATATGAGCTGCATCACGAGTCCCAATGTCTTGCGTCGTCAAGAACTTCTGAATCCGCTTCAGCAACACAACAACCTCTTTCTTTAATTCCCCAAGCGAAGAAAAGGAGAAGGAAATGAAACCATAGCCAATCACCAGACAACGGGCTTCATACTTAACCCGCTTTCGATGAGTCGCATCAGCTACAACCACGATAGCCCTATCTGTGTCAAAGGAGAAGACCCTGTGAAGTCGACACACACATCATGACCACGATCCCATGAATAAAGTAACACATCGGCAGGTCTGAGGGCCCCGTCATTCCCTCCAGACAACCCTATGTCAACCTCCTTTCTTGCTGAAATCCCAAATCTGTAGCAAATACCAACAAGTGTATCTCTAACAACATTATGCCGATGTTTAATACCTACAATACCAGCACACGACACCGCGTGGTCACCGAAATATCCCCAGTAAAAACCCGAGAGCATGCAGAGCACAGTGTCGAGACAGAGAACAATGGAACACCCAGCCGGTAACACAACACACATCGGTAAGTCTTTGTGTTCATCGTATGACCCAACCCAGAAATAGGAATTGCCCGAAGCCAAGCAGAGGTGTGATCTCCCTACTACGACTTCCACAATGCCAACTGATGAGGAGATAAAGAAAAGGCGGATTCTTTACAGAAGCGGTAACCTCTGTGAAATATAAATCTGCCAATTTCTTCATGAGTTTGGGGACAGCGACCTCACAAGGATTACTTAAAATTTCAGACTCCACCGTTCCATTAAACAGACTCAATGCATCCTCAAAAGCTTGACTAACACAGAGAATACCAGTACGATGCAGAAGCTTCGTCTGCAACCCAGCACACAAACTGCAACCGAGAAGCAAGAAAAGCATAATGACGAACATCACCTAAATTAAACCACTTCCTCCACCAACCACCCTCCCGCCCAGCTACAGTACACCCGTCCCCCCACCTCCGCCCAACCTAGCCCCTTCCCCCGTCGGCGCTGCCCTCTATCCCCTCCCCCTTGCCGGAGTAGCAGCTGATGGAACAGTTTGGAAACTTGGGCCGAAACCTAGTTTTATTGCCCATGAAGTCGGCGGCATTGGCGACATTAAATTTGGCACAACCATAGGATAAATTTATATTTTGGTAACTGGCGTTGGGCTTCAAAGTGGGAAGCAAGGCTGTGGGACTTGTATCTCGCAAATAACAATGTATAGAAAACTTTGAGAAAAAGCTAGTCATGGTGTGGGAAGATGCATCAATGCCAAGCACTCTTGGATTCCGACATCGGCGGCCATGGACAAGCTTTAGGCTTCGTATTTGGGTATGAACTTGGCATTTTTGTATTTTTTTTTTGGTCAAATCGAAAGTTATGAATCCATTACAAAATACCCTAGTAAAAAAATCAAAAATAAAATCAATATAATGGGTAGATCTAAATTTACTTTGAGATCCAAGAAATGCAAGAAGAGCAATAGCAACAGAAGTGACAAAAAATGGAAAGAAATTAAACGCGGTTCGAGATTGGCGTTTCAAGCTAAGGTAAAGAGAGAGGGGCGGCGCTGACACGTTAGGGAGGAGCGGAATGGGCGCCGGCTAGGTGTGGGGGGTACGGTGGCGCCAGTAGGGAGGGTTAATTTGGGTTGCAGTTAGGGAAGAGTGGTGGTGTTTTTGTTGTTAATTATTTTTTTAATTATTTATTATTATTTTAAGTGTTCTTAATAAAAAAAAAAGTGTGTATTATATTTTTAATGTTAATTATTATTTAGTTGACTTAATTAGTTCCTAATAATCATAATAATATTTTTTTAAGAAAAATAAATAAATTTAAACCAATTAGAATGCAACAAACTGGTCACCAACGGTTGGTGACCTTTTGGTACCATTTGAAGCAAATTCGAGTTAAAGTTCAGAGTATTAAAAAATAATCGAAAGTTGGGATTATTTTGGGCGAATCGAATAAAGTTGGGATTATTCCTGTCAATTTTTCCTTAAGTTTTTTTATATTAGAGGGAAAAAAACGAGGTCCTTAATGGTGAAAGAATCCAAAGATTCGCTCCAAAATACTTGATCTATTATATATGATGGCTAAGTTTCGAACAATATTACCATATAATAAATTAATAATGCATTATGATTATAGCTCAAACAGTATAGAAAAGTAGCAATTATAGCTAATGCATGTGCCTAATCTAAGTTTTATCGAGAATAAGAACAATTAACCCAGTAAAATAATACTGTTGTAGAAAATACGATCGAATGCATGTAAAGCTGTTAACAATAGAGCACTTATTAGCTTTAATTTTTTGTAAGTTAATATAATCAAATCAACCTAGCTATGTGTTTGTTCATGTCGGTCCAACATAATTATAACAATAAACTTTGTATAATACAAGAATACAACCTTGCCTAAGATTAAAATAAACCAAGAATAAGACCATGCAAATTATAAGTCCAGCTACTATAAGATTCTTTACGTCCAGCAGCCCTAGATGGCCATACTCCTTAGAAGATTAAAGTTTTGGCTTCAGTATAAATATCTATGACATCCAACAAACCTTGCAAAACATACTTAAGATAGTAAATAAAAATTTAAGGCAAAAAAAAAAAAAAAATGAGGCTCGCTTCGTCCTCTTTGATGCTTCCTCTTGGGCTCATCCTAATGACTTTTGTTGGTCATTGTTATGGAAATGATAAGCTAAAGGTTGGGTTTTACAATGGCAAGTGTGGAGCACACAGGGGTACGCTTAGCACAGCAAAGTGCTGGACCAGCACACCAATTTTATGAATATTAAATGCTCTTGGTGGACCCCTATCTTGTATTGGTGTGTATTTTGAACCTATGAACTTGTATGCCCCAAATTTATACATTGTTGGCGCGCTTTCCAATACCATTACAACAAGTTGGTCCATTATTTTGCAAATGGGGTTGATTTAATTCATCCAGAGACAAAGATGAGAATCTAGGGTTCTTCATTCTCCATCTTGTTTAGCTGAGCTACCCCATTTTCATTCCTCATTTTCATTTTCATTCCCCATCTTCATTGTCGTTCAATCCTCATCTTCTTCAGCCCCCCCCCCCCCCCCCATTATTGTCTCCTAATTTGTTATCTGAATAATAAATGGTTTTTGGGGTTAAAGATGAAGGGATAAATTGGATAATTGGGGTAAAAGCTCGTCAATTGTGAACAGATTTAAGAAATTGTGGTGTAGCAATGCGGACTAGGTCTTTCTACATTAATGGAGCTGATTGAAAGTGATTGTGGCTAGAATGTAATTGGCGGGAATTAGGTATTTTAACAGACTCTATTCTTGGGATTAACTTGATTATTCGATTGGTGCATTTTTGGAATTGGGGTTTGGTCAAAAGTAATAATGACATTTACAATTGCTATTTTGGATCTGTAACATTTATTTGTTTATCTAGCTATGTTTCACAAATGACAATATTATTATCACAAATGACAATAATGTTTATGACAGTGGACAATATTGTTTATAGCTAAAATTATTGGTTAGCTAAAATTTTAGGTTAGGTAATTAAGTGTACATACAAATGCCATTAAAGTTTGAAACAAAATAATAATATTTATAACAGTAGAAAATATTATTTAGCTAAAATTATTGGTTAGCTAAAATTATAGGTTAGGTAATTGCCATTAATTGTACAATATAATACATTCAAATGCCATTAAAGTTTGAAATAACAGTAGTAGTACTTTAAGAGCATACATACATGGCTTGTTATGATCACATGTGTTAGATTAATAGTTATAGATTAAATGTGATTAATTGTTAAATGTGATAGATTAATTGTTAATGATTGAATGTTTAACATACATGTTAACTTCTAGAAAAATAATTTAATGAAGGTTGAGGCGGTGATGTTAAGTTTAGAGGTTGCAGAAGATATTTGTGTATCATTGTCTCGTAGTGATGAAGGTGGTGTAATGGATTTGATAAACTTTGAGGAAGGGGAAGGGCTGGTGATATTGGTGAATTATGTCCATATGAAGGTGGAGTGGGGATGGATAGTGATGGAGGTAATATGGTGAATCTGAACATAACTAAATTAGACCCACCTAAAGTGGGAATGATATTTGATTCATGGGAAGAAGCTGATATGTTAGCTAAAATTTATAATATTTATAACAGTAGAAAATATTATTTAGCTAAAATTATTGGTTAGCTAAAATTATAGGTTAGGTAATTGCCATTAATTGTACAATATAATACATTCAAATGCCATTAAAGTTTGAAATAACAGTAGTAGTACTTTAAGAGCATACATACATGGCTTGTTATGATCACATGTGTTAGATTAATAGTTATAGATTAAATGTGATTAATTGTTAAATGTGATAGATTAATTGTTAATGATTGAATGTTTAACATACATGTTAACTTCTAGAAAAATAATTTAATGAAGGTTGAGGCGGTGATGTTAAGTTTAGAGGTTGCAGAAGATATTTGTGTATCATTGTCTCGTAGTGATGAAGGTGGTGTAATGGATTTGATAAACTTTGAGGAAGGGGAAGGGCTGGTGATATTGGTGAATTATGTCCATATGAAGGTGGAGTGGGGATGGATAGTGATGGAGGTAATATGGTGAATCTGAACATAACTAAATTAGACCCACCTAAAGTGGGAATGATATTTGATTCATGGGAAGAAGCTGATATGTACTATAATGAATTTGGCAAGCACAAAGGGTTTGGTGTGGTTCTTGGCCAAAGTGCACACAAAACTCTGAAAGATGGTCACAAGGTTAAACGGGCTGTTACATGGAAATGTGAGTGTGCAGGTTTGCCAGACACTCGAAGGAGGATTGGTGGAAAAAGATTACCTAAGGAGTTGGAAGGGGAGCCGGTTGCAACTAAGAAGTCGAAAAAATGTGGTTGCCAAGTTGGGATTTATGCAGGTTTAAAGGATCATGGTAAGTGGGAGATAGTAAGAGTGGAGTTGAAGCATGAACCCCATAAGGTATCACCTTCAAAATCAATGCTAGTGACAAAATTTAGGTTGGAGGAGTTGGAAAAGATGCGGTATGTGAGGCGTAAACTGCATTTTGGAGACGATGTGGGGCTCCCTGCTGCTACTATGCACAAGTGGTTGGCTAGTGAGAGGAATGGGGTTGAGAACATGCCCTTTACTAAGAAGGATGTGAATAATTTGATGTCAAGGGAGAAGAAGCTAAAATTGAAGGATGGAGACAGCAATGCTATGATGAATTATTTCCAAATGATGCAAAAAAACAATAAGAACTTCTACCTAATACATCGGTTGGATGTCAATGGGGTATTACAAGATGTGTTTTGGGTGGATGCGCGTAGCAGAGCTGCATATGAGGATTTTGGTGATGTAGTGTGTTTTGATACGACTTTTTTGATGAATAAGTACGACTTGCCCTTCGCAAATATTGTTGGATTATGTAAACCACCATGGGAAAACAATATTACTTGGATGCGCTCTCACATCCCACGAGGATACCGAAACTTTTACGTATGTATTATTTTGTTATGCTTTAAATACGTCTCTATAATTATTAATTTTTTCAGATGTTATGTATGAGAATGTGATTGTAAATGAATGTCATTTTATTTATTTATAGTATTTATGTGTCAACAGGTGGTTGTTCTCAACTTGGCTAGAAGCAATTGGTGGTAAACCTCCCGTTGCTATTTTGACAGATCAAGATCCCGCTATTCACAAAGCTTTGAAAGTAGTGATGCCACAAACAAGACATAGGTGGTGTTTGTGGCACAACACAGAGAAATTTGGAAACAAGCTAGGCAAGTGTACAGGGTATCATAAGTTCAAGGATAAGTTGAAAAATATTATTTATGATAGTTTATTTTTAGAGGAGTTTGAATTGCGATGGAAAGAGTTTTTAGTGAAGTATAAACTTGGGAGCAACCCCTGGCTAGCTGGTTTGTATTCAAAGAGAGAAATGTGGATTCCAGCTGCGATGAAACATTTATTTTGGGCTAGAATGAAGACGACCCAGAGGTCAGAAAGCATAACAATTTTTTGATGAATTTTTTTGATAAAAACACCAGACTTTGTGATTTTGCGGAGAAGTATGTTTCTGCAATGGAACAACGTATCCAGTCAAAAAGGTTGGCAGATGCTAATTCGGTTGTTTACCTTCATGGATTAGTCACTTATTTTAGGATTGAGGAGATCTTAAGGTTTTTATACACAGATGCGAAGTTTATGGAGGTCCAAAGGGAGTGTAAATGGATGACGTACTGCAATGGCAGCAGCACAAGAGAGATATTAGAAGGTTACTTTGAACACCTGATAGTTGACAGAGTTTATGTTTCGAGTGAGTTTGATAAGAAGGAAAAGCAGATTGCCAAGTTCTATACTTATCGTGTTCTATTTTTCAGTGACAACAACAGCGTTGAATGTGAATGCAAGTTATTTGAATGTAATAGGATTTTATGCAGGCATTGCGTCAAGGTTTTAGAGATGCAACAAATATTTGATGTGCCTAGTATGAATATATTGGATAGATGGCGTAAAAACATTTTCCGAAAGCATACTAGAGTTAAAGTAGCGTTTCATGAACCAACAGAAACTACTGACTTAGTTCGCTATGATAAGATGATGGTTGTCTTTGAACCTATTTCTAATCTAGCAAGTGACAATGACGAAACAATGATGATGGTAATTGAGGGTCTCAAAGAACTAGAGATGAAAGTGAAGGAAAAAACTACTCTTGCCCTTCCTATGAGTAGTGTTGGGGATACGGGGTTTAAATCCACACCTCCTAGTGTGAATAGGAGGGCTTTAACATTTCAAAATCCGTCATCTGTTGGTAAGAGTGTGGTCCAAGGTGTTGTCGGGGAACGGGTTGAGCAATTTGGAAGTCCTGATATTGTTGCTGGGTAAATTAAGGATCCTCCTAGCAAAAGGGGTGCAGGTACAGTTCGTTGTACTAGATTTATGACCACATTTGAGGAGGTCACAAGACAGAAGGAGTTACGTAAGAAAAAATATGAAGAAAAAAAGGCTGGTGAAGAAAGAGCGAGATAAAAGGCAATTGACAAACAAAAGAGCGATGAGTGCATTACTAATTCAATTGAAAATAGGTGTATACAAGTATACAGAGTACTTGTTAATTATATAATTCAAAACCTATACTTGTTTAATATGTCAATTACAATTACTTAACTATACACTTTATTCTAACCTAGGTTGGTGAAGACAGTGTTGGCAATGAGTCTTACTTAAGGAGGGGTGAAATGTATTTGGTAAGCAGCTACCCCCCTTGTATATATTGTTAACTGCACAATAACAAATGTATAAGACTTTCCTTAAATGTTGTAGGCTTCTCTGCAACAACCTTTAGCTGAGGATCAGTTGGTTGTTCATGTTCTTGATGAGTTCGTTAAAAGAAGTTATTCAAATAACGTGGACATCATGTCTGTAGAAGATGAGTTCATACAGAGAAATGGAGTTCAGTGGGGCTGAAGTTGGAAAACCACAATTCGTAATGTTAATTGCTAGGGCTCAAATTTGAAAATCCCCACTGCTTGTAGTCATTGAAAAGTTAATGATGTGTAATTTCAGATACAATTAGAAATGTGATTTCAGATAGAATTTTCAAAAAGTATTAGAAGTATGAATTCAGATAGAATTGGAACTGTGAATTTTAAATATTGTTTACAGTCATAAGGTCATTGCAGGAGGTCACAATTGCATTAAATGACAATAATACAAAGTCTATGACAATGATTAAAGGGAATAATTGGTTACCCATTTTAACAAATGCCAACTACACAAACTAATGGAGAAAAATATGGACCAACAATTACTGAGTGCCCAACTGTGAATGGTAACATTTATTTAATTTTGCCTAAACTAATAGTATCACATGATTATACATTGTCATATTGCATACGTAAAAGATATTTTGTCATGTTGATATATACATTGTCATATTGCAAAATGTTATTGTGATATATATTGCAAAATGTCATGTTGGACTTTTATAATGTCATTTTCACAGACACACTGTCATAGTGAACTATTCTATTGTCACATGCTCAATTTTCAAAATGTATCCCACATTTTGTTTGGGGTTTGGGGTATATACGTAAAAGTTATATGGTCAGGTTAACACATACATTGTCATATTGCAATATATTATTGGATATATATTGTTGTGTTTTGTCCAATAACAATAAAGATCTGAAATTTATTTTATTGCCATGTTGGAATTTTACAACAACGATAAAGATCTGAAAATTATTTTATTGCCATGTTGGAATTTTATAATGTAATAGTGAACTATTTTATTGTCACATGCTCAATTTCTCAATTCATCCCACATTTTGTTTATGTTTGGGGTATGGGGTTTAGGGTAAAGGGTTAAGGATTTAGGGTTTAGGGAGGGTTTGGGGTTTGGGGTATTGAGTTTTGGGGTATTAAGCGGAGTAGAGTTATATTGTCATATTTTATAGTGTTAATGTCGAAAAATTGTCTGATAATGTCATCTAACATAAAGTGTTAGCTCTAATTAGGATAAGTATATAAACTATAATTAGGATAAGTATATAAACTAATAGTTATAATTAGGATTTTACGTCCAATTACATTGTTTGATTTAGAAGTTATAATGAGGAATGTTAATAGTATTGCCCTTGACTTTCATTAAAGATTGGTAAGGGTTATTAATTTCAAAGGATTCAATAAAGATTGGTAATTGGGTTCAATTCCAATTAGGATTGTAATTAGATTGTTATTATAACTAGGATTGTTAATTTGTCACTTTATATTAGATTCAGTTAGGTTTTGACATGGACTTAGTTATAAGTGTTATAATTAGGATTGTTAATTGTGACTTTATATTAGATTCAATTAGGGTTGTTATTGATTCAATTTCGATATAGGGGCCTTAAAAGGATTACGGGCCTTTTCAAAGGATGCACGGCGGATTAAGGATTTCTTCTCTTCAATTTACTGTAGGCGTCGTTCGAAGTACGCCTACGTTAGCATGTTGTGAATATGCTTGGCACTCATAGGAAGTGGGAATTGACGTATACGATTAGGGACAAATAAAGTAGGGAGCCGCAAACAAGTTTTTAAGGAACTTGTAAACCGTTCACGGATCATAAAAGGCAACCACGAATAAAGGGACAACGATAGGCAACAACGATTGACCCGTGAAGGTTACACCCCATTCATGATCCATGAGATTACTAACTACATATGGTTCGGAACCACGAAAGGAGGATTGGGGATGATGGTACGAAGTGAGTCATGTAGTCATATTCGCCCGTATTGGTCTCTACTTGATTCTTATAGTGAAAAGTTATTCCTGCGATATCAAAGGTATGCAAACAAAGATTCAATTCTCTCCAAACTATTATTAGGCTAAATTAGATGAATATTAATGCAACACATAATTCTAAAATATTGTGATCACTTTAATTAAATAACAAGATTAAAAAGGAACCTAAGCCGGTCGTCCAAATTAACTTATTAGGAGTGATTTCCAATTACATATTCCCTTTAAACATGAAATATGGTGATCAATAATAATGATAGAATTAACATTAATATTGGAAGCAATTTAACCATAATCCAACAATTAATATATGACAAGCATAATAACAATCGTCAGAAAAATAACAGAAATAAAAGGAACATGATTCCAGACTTTGATTTTGTTTGCTTGCAACTACAAAAGAATAAACGCGTTAGTAACTTCAAGGAAAACAATAATTAAAATTAAATTAATTTAAAAAGTAGAGTTAATTTGGTCCAAACCCTCAGTTAATTCTACCTTTCACGCCTTGGTTTAAGGACGGAACCTCGGGTCAAGTATGGACTCCTTGGTGTGCTTAAGGAAGGAATGATGTAATTAGGAATATAGGTTTAAGGCTTAGAGTATGACAGAGAGAAGAGAATGATTTTTGGTGTAGAAGATGGGAAGAGAGAATGATTTAGTGCCCCGAACTGTAGAAAGGAGGCTCGTATTTATAGAGGAAATGAGTAGGGGATCACACGGAACCCTAGAAAAGATAAAAACCCTAATTTGGGGCGTCGTAACACGGTCAGAGGGTGTCGTGACACAGTACAGATTACCGTGTCGCAGTGCACTATTTTGCCCTAAAATGACAAAGCATGTGCAGTTGTGTACGCGGAGAAAACACGAAAAATCCCGTGTCACGGCATGTGTGCTGTGATACGGCAAAGGATGCCGCAACGCGGCAATGTCCACCATAGCGTGGCACGTGGCGCCGTGTCACGGTGTACAATTTTTCCAGATTTGCGTCCAAGTTTATAAGCGCATGAGAAAAAAACACGAAAATGACACAGAAAAGCACCGTGTTACGGGATGTGTACCGCGACACGATGCAGAATACTGTGTCACAGTACCAGGCACCGTGACACATCAGCAATTGTCGTGACGCGGCAATATAGTTATTGCACGGTAATTCCACTTTTTTATGCGTTTTTAAAACTATGATAACTTTTGATCTGTAACTCGGAATAAGGCATATAATATATCATTGGAAATATTATCAAGTCTACTTTCCAACCCAATTACAATCAGGTCAAAACATTTGTACATTTTAAGATATGGTTGTTTTAGTGAAAGGGTATCGTTTTTGGGCCGATTTTAGTATTTTGCTCATATCTTCTTCGTTTTAAATTCGGAATTGGGCTTATGATAAATTATTGGAAAGGTTATTGAAAGGCCTATCCAACCAAATAATAATTCGATCAAAATTATAGGGCCACAAAATCAGTTTCTCTCGGTTTTGTGATGTGGACACGAGAAGTGGAAAGTAAGTTATGGTTTAGGGAAATAAGATAGGAATTGGATTGGTTTATGAAATGTATTGGGAATGAATATGGATTTAAGCACTCCAAAGATTAAAAACTCAACCCGATCAATAATAGCGGTGAAAGGTTGTTCATTATCGGGTTTGGTTTTGGGGAGACATTTTTAAGTGTCTACAGAAGCCCCCACTTTGACTGAGTTTGTAAAAACGTTAGTTTTGAAAACTATATTCAAAGTAATCGATAGGGACGGAGAATGATTTAAGATGTTCTACGATCCTAAATAACTCTGTATATGCCGATACCTGCAGAAAAATGTTAGTTCCACAGATAAAAGAGTAAAGGGATAGAATGTGTATCTGACACCAGTGTATCAGTGGCAAACGAGTTTGATAGTTTTCTATGCTTGAAGAAATCCACTGGATGATGTTTGTTGAGATACTTTCCATGTTTGAGGAAAGTCGACAGATGATATAATCGCTGACTTCTTCGCCTTGAGAGGTGGCAACGACCGACACTTTTCCATGCTTGAGAAAAAACTTGTCTGATGATGAGATTGCAAGTCTCTGTGTATCGAGAACCTTGCGCTGTGAATCGTCTTCGCTTGGGAGATGATCACTAAAATGATGATTGATCAATTGTCCCCGAACGTGGGCTGTTAATGGTTCAATTATCCCCGAACGTGGACTGTAGATGGTTCGCTTGTCCCCGAACGTGGGCTGTAGATGGTTCGCTTGTCCCCGAACGTGGGTTGTAGATGGTTCGCTTGTCCCCAAATGTGGGCTGTAGATGGTTCACTTGTCCCCGAACGTGGGCTGTAGATGGTTCACTTGTCCCCGAACGTGGGCTGTTAATGGTTCAATTATCCCCGAACGTGGGCTGTAGATGGTTCGCTTGTCCCCGAACGTGGGCTGTAGATGGTTCGCTTGTCCCCGAATGTGGGCTGTAGATGGTTCGCTTGTCCCCGAACGTGGGCTGTAGATGGTTCGCTTATCCCCGAACGTGGGCTGTAGATTGTTCTCTTATCCCCGAACGTGGGCCGTAGGTGAGACCTGCAAAATAAAATTTGCCAAAGGACCCGTATAGACTGCGATTGACTTGACAAACTAACTTGATCAAACTTGACTTGACATGACATGACATGTGTATGACTTGTGAATGTGAGTGTGTGTGTATGTGTATGATTTGAGTGTATGTGCAGACACAAGCAAACGAAGATGCAAAAGCAAAAATTTTCCGTCATTTTTGTCATGAGTGGAGGGTATCGACTTTCTCCCGTAAAAGAAAGACGTGAAAAAAGCTTTGTTTTTTACTTTCCCTCGATGAAAATATTGAAAAAGTTTTTGAACTTCCTCAAAAGAAAAGACATGGAAAAGGGAAGAAGTTTTAAACTTTCTCGTTGAGCAAGACGAAATGAATCGTATGGATTGAATTTCTTGTCTTGAAAATAATGTATGCATGATGCATGTTCTTAGGCAAGGAGGCTAAGGACAATTACATCATGTGACACGATAGATGAATGAACTTAGGTCATGGAGATAAGCATCATATATATATGGTGTACAGAAATGATCTTGAACGTCACTTAAGTCTAGAAGCTAAGCACATATATAGATAAAGTGATTATTGAGTATTACATAATGAACGTTTCTTAGGTCAAGGAGCTAAGCACGATATGCGATGCATGAAACAATGAATATTGCGCAGGTCAAGAAGCTAAGCAAGTATATAATGTTTCTTCTAATGAATGTTATATCGAAAGATGATGAAGCATGCGCGGTAGGGAAACAAGATTTCATGATAAAGGGTTCCTAAAGAAAGATGATATGGCTATGTATGTGTGAAAGAAGTGGTGTGAAAGTGATACTAAGGTGAGGTTGCAAAGGCTATGGTGATGGAAAAAGATATAAGAGGAGTCGAGATGGTGACTCTTTAGGCTAGGTAGGCTAAATGATGTGGGTTCAAGCTCCCAAGTCTAGCTTTAGATGGATAGGGTCATAGGGATAAGCATTGGATATTCTTTGAATCAGTCATACATATGAATGTGGCCGCACCTCAATGTGAGGTTGCCTACATATCCGTTAGGAATCAGGCCGAACGTAGCTCTAACGAACTTTGCACAAGTGTATGTACACCTCAAAGAGGTCTTTCAAGGGTTTTAATGTGGTTAAGCTGATGGTTTTGTAGACACCCAAATGTGTTTCCCTAAAAATAAAACCAGTGATGAATACCTTTCACGTCATTTGATTGTCGAACAAAGGTGAAGTGTGAAAAGCCTTGTGATGTGTTAGTTTTTAATAAAAAATCTTTCTTTCTGTTTCTCAAAACTTCTCTATTATATGAAAATAGCCAGTACAATTTAGTTTGGTCTGTGAGAAGGATCCAATAATAGTGTAGTTGGGTCGGGTTCGTAAAGAGCTTTCCAACGATATATTATAAGCCCAATTCCGATGAATAATGAGGAAGTTATGGTCCAAATACTAATTTGGGTCTGAAATGGTTTTATGGCTCAATGATCTAGTGGAGGGCCCAATTATTAATCCTAAAATTATTAGGATTAATTATAGTCTTCTAAGAATAGTCTAGAAGGTTATTTTAAGTTCTAATAGAATTAGGATTGATGATTAATATTTTTAGAAAATTGATGAATTTGGATTGAAATAAAACATTATTTTGATAAAATCTGATATGAAATTGATTAAAACGGAATTGCTTAATTATATTAAGAAAAGGATTCTGTACAAAGCGTGTTTTATCTTTTAATTGTCGCAAAACGACAAGCCTGTCGCCAAACGACAGAGCTTGTCGCCGTGCGTGATTCCTGTCGCATGGCGACAGACTCTGTCGCTCGCGACAGGGAGCAGTTTTATTCCAATTCAAATTCTGATTTGTTTCTATCGATTTCGGACTATTTTCTTATAAATAAGGGTCTTATTTCCCCGTTTTTGAGGAGAATTCACATTCATCGACAATTCGACAATCATCTAATACTATTCTCTCTCTCTCTAAAAGCTAGAAGCTTATTCTTTCTCTCTTTTTCTAAACCTTCCCCTTTTTACAAAATTCCGCATTCACAAGTTTTAGACACACCTAGCTAAGTTCGAAGTTGCCTTCGCCCTCGATGTGAAAGGTTGATAATTTCTGAGGGTTTGGTCCCAAATCTCTATTTCAATTATTTAATTGTTTGTTTTAATATTTTCCTTGAAATTACTAACGCGTGTATTTTGTTATTAGAAAGAGATACGAGACATCCAAGTAAGTTGTTTTAATTATTCTTTTGATATAGAAATCATACTTAAAGTATTTTAATTCCTAGTATCATGTTAGGATGTCCTTTTGATTTCTAGTATCATGTTTAGGTTGCTTTCTATATCTTTTTCTATATCATGTTAGTATCATGTTAGGGATAAAGCTTTAATCTTTAATATTTAGTGACATGCTAGGATTTGTTATTAATCTTGTTAGTATCATGCCTAGGATCTTGCTAATAATATTATTACGCTTTATTGAGATTATTATGATGATGATTGTTATTATTATTATGTTGCTTGATATATTATTATTATTGCTTGATCACGCCCTCTCTTGCAGGTTTAAAGGGAATTTGTACTTGTAATCACGCTTAATAAGATAATTAAAAATCTTGTTTAGGCTAATGTGATTATAATTCAAGTGATCGCCAATAATAGTTTTGTTTGTGCATTAATATTCAACCAACATAGATTAAACAGGTTTAGGGTGAATATATTGATTGTATGTTAGTCAGAAAGCGCACATGAATATGAGAAGAATAAAGTAGAGGCCTATTTTTAGGGCAGGTTCAATCTCTTTTAGGTTGGATTTGTACCTTCATCCTCGAATATCTAGTCATGGTTCCATACCACTATGGAGTTAGCGATCTCATAGATTGTGAAGGGGTGTAACCTTCACCATGTGAACGGTTTACAAGTACCTAAAACTTGTTGGCGACTCTTTTACTGTAGTTTCCTTCCTTTTGAACGCCACCATACTTAAGTGTATGATCACAGTGGTGCTCAAGTGTGGCATGCTTGAAATATTCCCTACAGTTTTTTGGCGACTCCACTGGGGAGGATTTCTATTTTAATTCCTAAAATTTATTTTGGCAATAATTTAGAATGAGTGGATGAGACTCGAAACGTTCTAAGTATTCATGTGCGTAATTTTGATTGACATTATTGACATATGCCAAAAAAAGTCCGCATTGGATAGTCCATCCGTAATGCGTCAAAAACATAGGATTTTTACACGTAGGAAATTTGGGAAATATCTTCCACAACTAGGATCGAAAAAACGCTACGAAAAATCGAAAAATTCAAAGAACAGAAAGCTGCTGAGGCATGTAGGAACCGATGCTGAGAAAACAGAGCCAGCGCTATGCGACAGCAATGTCGTTTGGCGACAGAGCTATCTCTTGGCGCCAGACTTTGTTATCTTGCGCCATGTTCTTCTAATATCGAGCCAGAAATCTACCTTCTTTGTTTCGATCGATTCTAGTACTGTTTGCTTGATTCTACTTCCTGATTGAGTTTTTCTCACTTTTCTGAACCTATATGTGTTCTACATATGGCCATAACCCTCTGGGAATTCACGCTCCATCTACCTAATCGAACGCTCATGGAAACGAAGGGTACATCTCAGTTTGTTGAATTCACCAAACTGTGGAAGCGATATTAACTCGCGAGGTCCCATCCACTCGCGCCAACGCTTCTAAAGGTAAAGCTTCCACGCGGTGCATCCGGACTCATATCTATGGACCCTCTTTGACTAACCCATATCCTGAACTTTAGAGAAATAGAGCCATGGTTAGGCTGCAAACTCATTGCATCATATTGTGATTACTTGACTACTTATGCATTCCTACTTGTGCATAGCCTATGTGTGCTCACACTAACCGTTTGTTTGACTTATGAATGAGTTTAAATAAACTAAAGACTAAAGGAATTTGCTTAATTAATTAATTAATTAATATGAGTCTAAATCAATTGATTAAACCGGACTTAGTACGACTATAGGCCGTCCTTTTAGAGTAAAGCCCTGGAAACAGACTCAGACGACTGCTCCAGTATTGGCGCAGGAGTTTAGACTGTGGTGCAACACGCTAGTCTTCAGCGCCATGTGATAACTCTGTCGCATGGCGCTGGGTCTTAGCGTTTGGCGACAGTTCTGTTGCTCCGGCGACAGTCCAGTTTCTTGCTCGAGTCCTTACGCTGATTCTAATTAATCGATTTTCAATATATTTATTTAGTCCTTTAATCGATGTCTAAGCACTTAGTCCCATGGTCTTACACAAGTGTCAAAGCATGCCACTTTCACTCACTATTTAAAGCACACACTTTCCCATGGTCCCAGTGTGCGCGTGCTTTCCATCATTTTTTTTAGGGGGATAAGTTGGATATTAGTCCTCTAATTAAACCATACTCGTTGAACCTTAAACCTTGATTCCCAAAAATATGTACCTTTTTTTTTTCGCTTTCTAAGAAACCAATTAAATCAAAGTCAATTTGTGTCAAGTCATTACAAAACAAATGGTTTAATTTACAGTACTTGGGCAAGAAGAGAAGGTCGGCTAATCAAAGACAATGCTTTTTTTCAAATCTCCCTTTTTGATAAACCGATTCGTCAAAAGAGAAAGGCTAAGAGGATAATGGCAACTCAAGAAGAAGTCAATTAACTTAGGCAAGACTTGGCTAATTTGACTAAAATGATGAAGACTATGG
This sequence comes from Chenopodium album, assembly GCF_948465745.1. Classification (NCBI taxonomy): domain Eukaryota; kingdom Viridiplantae; phylum Streptophyta; class Magnoliopsida; order Caryophyllales; family Amaranthaceae; genus Chenopodium; species Chenopodium album. The sequence goes on from NC_137843.1 coordinate 52,886,608, forward strand.
CTCTTCAAGTCAATGACCCTACGAGACAACTACAAATGCAACGAATGGAGGAAATTTTGAACCAACTTTTTCAACGACTACAAGTTCCAGGGCATTAGCTCACAAGGGGTCTCGGTGGACAAGGAGCTTCTTCCGCAGAAGTTCAATGCCAATGACATCCCTAGGTTCAAACCTACTGACAATCCTTACTTCCACTTAAGAGCTTTTGAAACTATAATGAATATTAAGGGGATAGATAGGAAAGTCTTTCATTCTTTGTTCTCTCTATCTCTTAAAATCGTTTGCCAACAATGGTTCTTTTCTCTTGACAAAGAAAAGATTTCTACTTGGGATGGTATAGTGAACGCTTTCATTGATAGGTACAAGTGTAACATTCAAGTTGAGATTGATCATAAAGAGCTTGAAATGTTCAAGCAAAAAGAGAACGAAGGTTTCACTTCCTTCTTCAATAAGTGGAGGGAAAATTATGCCAAAACGGTTGAGGTGCCTAGTGAGAAAGAATCTGTAAGGATGTTCATTAAGAACCTCCAGGAAAATATTCTAAGCATCTCAAGTACCAAAGCAATTTGAGTACTTTCAAGGCCGTTTACGACGTAGGAATCAACATTGAAGACGACCTTGCAAAACAAAAAGCTGCCAATAATTCCAACAGTGGCTGGAAAGGAAAGAAGAACGACAATCCTTCTTCTTCCAAAACCACCCACTCAAACAATGTTATCACCTTTAATCTGAATGAAGTCCTTGCTATGAATAATTAAGGACAAAGGAAGCCATTTAGAAAGAATTATACTCCTTTTGGCATGAGTTATGACACCGCATTTGATCGTCTTCATGCAAAAGGCCTTATAACTTCCATTGAACCATTTGGAGATCCACCTGTCGAAAGGAGGACGGCTAGTTGGAACCCCAATGCACATTGCAAGTACCATCAAGGTAGGGGTCACCTTACTGAAAACTGTTGGAAGTTAAAGGAAGCTATTCAAGATCTGATTGATAGCAACAAGATTCTATTGCCTCCTGCAACCAAGAAGCCAAGTATCAACAACGCTCCACTTTCAGATTCCTTGGCTATTTCTGATGAGGAAAATGATATTGACCCATTATCCCTCATCGAACCAATTAAAGAAACTCATGCCCTTGGAGAAGAGGAGGAAACCTTTTTCAATGCCATGAGTGATCTTCCCTCAACTCAACAACTTGCCACAAAGGAGGAAGTAAGGGCCCTTAATCAACTGATGAAGGAAGTAATGGCAGTTTGTAGCGAAGCCCTTGATTACATAAAGACGACTCAAAATAAACATGGCGTTCAAAAGTCGACACCTACAAAGGCTATCAAGAGAAAATCATTTTCTCTACAAGTAGTTGAAACACCTAAAAGGAGTGACAATTCTTACACTCCAATTGGGACCTCCTATGCTAACATGTTCCAAATGCTCTTTGAGAGTGAGAAGATCAAACCTCTCGAGCCAAGACCATTTGAATCATTGAAGAGAACAGACAGATTCTATTGTCCATACTATCAATCAGGAGGACATACCATAGAGCACTGTTTCAAATTCAAAGATCTAATCCAGAAACTAATCGACAATAAGAAGTTGGTCCAAATCCCACTAGAAAAGGATGTTAGCATCAACGGAGTATGGGAGAGTGATGATGAGGATGTTTTCCTCAAAGATGTAGAGGAAACCCCACTTTCCATAATATACCCAATAGGCGACATTTTGGGATGAAGAAGATTCACCCATAGACGTCCTCACATGATCAAGTAGAGTACAACCTCCCATCACTACACAACCTATCCCTACCACTCAACAAGTTCCTATACCGATTATAGAAGACAATGATGTTGTCAAACAACTAAAAAAGACTAAGTTCAAAATGAACATACGGAAACTATTAGCCACATCTCGCGAACATAGAGTCGTAGTAATGGATGCTTTGGCTAAGGTATGGATAGATTCAAAAACCACTCCTGGGGGTTAGCTAATTTCCTCACGAATGATGTTCCAAGTCCCATAAATCTAATCACCTTTTCTGACAAAGACTTACCTCCAGAATGTGATAAACACAATAAAGCCTTGAACCTCATAATAGTTTTGTAGATAATGGGTCAGCAATTAATGTCTGTCCACTACGAACTGCGAGGATGTTAGGGATAAGAGACGAAGACTTGTCTCCATCAACACAAGGAATAAGAGCTTATGACAACGAACACTCGTCGCCAAGCTCTTGGGACCATTACCATGAACATCACCGCAGGAGTTATAGAGCACGCTACAACTTTCCAGGTAGTTGACATTAAAGCCTCTTTCAACTTATTGTTGGGACGCCCTTGGCTCCATGACCTTAAGGTCGTCCCTTCATCAACAAGTAAAGTCCATAGTTGGAGGAATCCCTATCAGAATCCATGCCTCCCAATTGAGAATCAAAGCAATTGATAAACCTCTCATAAACGTGGAGCACAATGAACACGATGAAGACTTATGGGGCTTTAACGTAGAAGAGGTCTCCTTAATCGAGGACGATGAAGGGACTCCTCCTTATCATGATCTCCATTCAAACATGATAGTTAATGGCATACTCCGAAAACAAGGACACTTTCTCGGAATGACTCTAGGAAAGAAAAAAGGAGTAGCCATGCAAACGAAATCGCCTGGCCTTCCTAAATTAGATACTTTCGGACTTGGTTTTGATCAAACTTCGGAAGACTATAAGCAAGCCCGGGAAAAGGCTAATGCGTTGAGGAACGATCGTACCCACAAGAAAGCAATCCCAATGGATCAATATCACCTCACATTAAATGGACAATTTGTAAGAGAGGGTGAAGATTAACCATGCTATGAATTTCCCAAGCCCTTTGTCAAAGATGGAATAAGACAACCCGAGTTCGAGATCTTCCTAGATTGCCACTTCTTAGATGACATCCCAACTCCTATCTATAAGGAGAAAGCACCTCCATGCTTTGACTTCAATGTCATGGGACTTCTTTTTGGGCACGAGAAAAATAAGCAGAAATATGTTGAAGATAACTCCGCGCTCATTCAGACAGCACTACAAAGTGAGAGCTTTGACCCCTCCAAGCTTATCACTCCAGTAGAGGGACTAGTCAAGGGATGGTGAAAGACTATGAAGGTGACTACACCAAGCGGACGGAAGATCTCTATAACAACAGGACAAGGACCCATGTTCGAAGAGTCGTCTTAGTCAGAGTCTGAATCTGAGTCCTCCCCTATCGAGCTTTTGAAATCTTTAGATATAGCACCTCTCCCTAACTCTTTTAATTTGGCGTCTTCTCCAAGGATAGTTAGTAGTCAAGTCCCCATGGACATTTCTTTGTTTGATGTAATGGTTTCAGAATTTAATAACATGTCTTCTTTCGCTTATTCCTCGTGTCATTACTTAACTCAAGATGACGAACATTGCTTAACTAACAATGAAAGCGGCAAAGAGATAATTAAAGCAGTGGAAACACTTGAGAATAAAACACCAATAATAGAAGATATTGAAATAGTGGATATTTCAAAAGATCCAAACATAAAAAGAGAAGTTAAAATCGGACTAACTCTTACTAAAGAAGAAAGAACCAGTTTAATTAATCTACTAAGAGAATTTATCGATGTATTTGCTTGGTCATATGAAGATATGCCAGGAATAAATAGAGAAATAGCTCAACACACAATACCACTAATTCCAGGAATGAAACCTGTAAAACAAAAGTTACGTCGAATGAAACCCAACTTAGCTCTCAAAATAAAAGAAGAAGTTCAAAAACAAATTAATGCAGGTGTTATTAGGGTGTCCAAATACCCAGAATGGGTTGCAAATGTGGTGCCAGTTCCAAAGAAAGATGGAAGGGTAAGAATGTGTGTCGACTATAGAGATCTAAATAGGGCAAGTCTAAATGACGACTTCCCTTTACCACACATCGACATTTTAGTAGATAATACAACAAATCATGCTCTTCTCTCGTTTATGGATGGATACGCGGGGTATAACCAAATTCTCATGGCCGAGGAAGATATGGAAAATACTACATTCATAATGCCATGGGGCAATTACTATTACACGCTAATGCCATTGGGGTTGAAAAACGCGGGTGCCACTTACCAAAGAGCAGCGACTGCCTTATTGCATGATATGATGCACAAAGAAGTTGAGGTCTATGTGGATGATATGATCGTCAAATCAAAAGATCGTCCAGGACATCTAGTAGCTTTAAGAAAATTCTTCAAAAGGCTGAGAAAGTATAACATGAGGTTAAATCCATCTAAGTGTGCCTTTGGAGTAACTTCAAGAAAAATCTTAGGATATGTTATTAGCTCTAGAGGAATAGAGATAAACCCAACCAAGATTAAAGCAATCATATCAATGCCGCCGCCCAAGACTGAGAAACAGATTCGAGGATTCATTGGCCGGTTACAATATATAAGTAGGTTCATATCCAAGTTAACCACAATATGTGAATCTATATTTAAGAAATTAAAGAAGAACGTGCCAGTTATATGAGACAATGAGTGCCAAAAAGCCTTTGAGAAAATCAAAGCCTATCTCGCTAATCCTCCCGTACTAGCACCTGCGCTCCCAGGAATCCCTCTTAGGTTATATTTAACAGTCACAAAAGAGACGATGGGGGCTATGCTCGCACAAGAAGTAGAAGGAAAAGAAAACGCCATCCATTACTTAAGTAAAAAGATGCTCGAGTATGAAGTACGCTATACACCACTTGAAAAATTGTGCCTCGCATTAGTGTGGGCCACAACCAAGTTAAAACACTACATGCTCGTTCATACAGTCTATGCAGTATCTCGGATGGATCCACTAAAGTATCTCTTCGAGAAATCTACACTTATTGGGAGAATATCAAGATGGATAGTCAACTTAGCCCAACTCGATGTAAGGTTTATGCCCCAAAAGGCTATAAAAGGATCAGTGGTCTCGGACTTCTTAAGCAGATTTCCCAATAGAAGATTCGACTCCCATACATGAAAACGAGTTTCCAAATGAAGATCTAATTCTTACAGAGGACAGTACATGGACGTTATACTTCGATGGAGCATCAAACCAAAAGGGTTGTGTCGTGGGATTATTATTAGTATCGCCAAAAGAAGATTATATCCCAATTACTATAAAGTTAGATTTTGAAGTTACCAATAATGCTGTAGAATACAAAGCATGCGTGGTAGGCCTCGAAACAACTTTAGCATTGGGAGTGAAGAAACTCCGAATATTCGAAGATTCTTCTCTGATCATCAACCAGATTTCTAAAAGGTGGAAATTAAGGAGTGAAAGCTTGGCCCCTTACCAAACATATTTGGAAACTCTCACTAATCTGTTAGAAAAGGTAGAATACACATATCTACCAAGAGAGGAAAACCAATTTGCTGATTCTTTGGCAAGGCTAGCCTCAATGGTTAGAATTCCCACAGAAATCGAGCAAATGCCTTTAACAATAGAAAAAAGGCATAAACCGGCTTACATTCAAGCAATAGAGGACGATGAGGTAGTTCAAGAAGAAGAAGCAGAAGAAGAACCTTGGTATACAGACATCCTCAACTACATCACCAAAGGAGAATATCCACTCCATGCTGACAAAAGAGCAAAACGAGCCCTAAGGTTTTTGGCTTCCCAATATGTACTCATAGACAATGAGCTACACAAAAGGGTACCTACAGGTCGAGCTCTCCTATGCATAGGCAAAAAAGAAGCCCAAAGGGTAATGAGAATAGTCCACGAAGGAGTATGTGGAACTCATGTGAATGGCAAGATGCTAGTCCAAAAGATAATGCGCGAAGGATATTATTGGACTACCATGAATAGGGACTGTTATCACTATGTGAAAAGATGCCCTTAATGCCATATATATGCTAACTTGCAGCACGTTCCTCCATCACTCCTTTACACCTACACATCACCATGGCCATTCTCAACCTGGGGAATAAATATCATGGGAAAGATTACTCCTCCTGGGACAGGAGGTCATGAATACATCCTAGTAGCAATCGATTACTTCACAAAGTGGGTCGAAGCAGCATCATATGCAAAACTCACTGCAAACCATGTAGCACTCATTATCGAAAGAAACATTATATGTCGATATGGAGTCCCACATGAAATGATAAGTGACAATGGAACTCACTTTCAAGCAAAATATGAAGAATTGCTACAAAAGTATGGTATTCAACACCATCATTCTTCCCTATATAGGCCTCAAGCAAATGGTGCAGTAGAGGCAGCCAATAAAAATTTAAAGACTATCGTCGAGAAATTGACGGAAAATTACAATGATTGGCCTGGCAAACTCCACTTTGCTCTTTGGGGTTATCGCACGTCAATTAGCTCATCAACATGAAATGCGCCATTCTCCTTAGTATATGGAATGGATGTCGTACAATCTGTAGAACTAGAAATACCTTCCCTACGCATTGCGTTGGAGAGTAAACTCGATGAAGTCAAATGGACTAGAGCAAGATATGAAGAGCTAATTATACTTGATGAAAAACGACAAGAAGCTCTACATCATACTCAATCCTACCAAACTCGTATGGCTAGGCACTTTAATAAGGAGGTCAAGACAAGAAACATCAAGGTAGGAGACTTGGTGTTAAAAGCATTAAGGAAGAATATTCTAGACCCAAGAGGCAAATTTAGACCTAATTGGTCCGGATCATACATTGTCAAAACTATCCTATCAGGAGGTGCTGCAAAGTTAACTAACATGGATAGTAATGAATTTTCAAACATGACAAATCTTGACCAACTTAAGAAGTACTACCCATAATTACTTGAGTAGGAAACTTAAGAGAGCTACGTTTGGCCTGATTCCTTAGGAAAGGATATGTAGGAAACCCTTTACAGGGTGCGGCCACTTTAATTCTAACAAAAATCGGTTCGTCAGCAGCGGAATAGTCGGCGCACAAAGATTAAGTTCAGCGCGACGCAACTCAGCTGTCGTATAGCGACAACGGTTAGCGCATCGCGACAATTTTCCTGGATGGCGACGACGTCCGAATCAAAGCGCCAGATGCTCCGCATTAATCTGGACAAATTTCGGTGTTTTTGAAAATTTTCGACTTCTGTACTCGAATGATTTTTAGAATAATTCAAGTTTCTTTCATTGCTTTAAAAATAATTTTAAATATAAAAAGTTAATTTAAAAAGCTGAAATTACATTAATAAAATAAAGTAAGAATTACATTACTGATGGAATTTTAAAGCTTAAAAAAATAATTGACTTATTTGTCTAATAAATTGAAAGAAAAGCAATGTTCTAATCTATCTTCTCCTTCCTAGCTCTCTTCCAATTCCTGTCTGCTCCCTATTCATCATCCAATACTTTTGCTAGAAAGCAACCTTTTGAAGATCTACATTCAACCTTGGTGTCAATAGTTTCTCCAATAGCCATTACACCGTGTTTTTTTTCGACCCACACTTTCATTTCTATAGAGTCAGCCTTTCTTTTTTCTTTGCCTTTAGAACTCTTCTTCTTAGGTATGACAGGAGTCTTTAATTCAACTTTCTCACCTAGACGCTCCTTAGGAGACATTTTCTTTTCCCCTAAGCGGTCTTTCACATTGGTCTTATTCAGTTTCCGAGCTTTGTTCTTTTGAGATCGACCAAGCAACCATTGCTTCACATCCCTGGACAAAGAAGGAGGAATCTTTTGGGTAACAACTTCCCATAAAGGTCTAGCACACCAATAATCATCAAACCTTTCTGCATCCTAAGAAATAGGGAATTCGTAGGGACGACGAAGATCGCCAGACGGAACAGTTTGAGGTAGACCATATTGTCTCCTCACCCTGGAAGGATAATAAAAGGTCAACTTTGTCAAGCTAGGGAGACGGCAAAAAGGTTGGCTATTGAAACCAACCATCTTCTCAATTTTACACCAAGGAACGACCCACTTGATGGAAAAGTCGCGAGATTCAAAGATCCTATTCCCGGCGGCCCATCTTTATGGAAATGTGTTTCTTCCGTCTTACAAAGCAGTTTGGAGTATAGCTGTCAACATTTTCAGGAGGGCTAATGTAATACCCCTCATGATTGCTTTAAAAGGAGTTTGATAAACTACTCATATCAACAAGATGCATCTTCCTTTTAGGAGCTCATATGCTAAGAATACTCCATAGTTAAGCGTGCTTGGCTGGGAGTAGTCTTGGGATGGGTGACCTCCTGGGAAGTTTTCCCGGGGTGCGCATGAGTGAGGACAAAATGCGCCGGAAGGACTTGTGTTGGTCTGTGGGGACAGTTGTTGGCCCTCGATGCGCATTTCGTGACAATAGGCCCCACCCTAATCTGTTTGGGGTCGGGGTGTTACAGCTAATTAATTTAAGCCTCTCCATTAGCCACATATGTAACAATTCAAATGAAAATAATTATTATTACTATACAAAGTTAAATATTTTTTATTTCTGCAATTAAAAATATTGATTTTCTACCTATAATAATACTGGAGAACCTCGAAAAAGTGTTTTTGGATCCTTTTTTAATTCATCTAAACCAAGCATGGTTTCTCCAACGATCAAAGGCATTGGATTTCTGCCTGATTCAATTTGCTCCATGACAGGTGCTAAGATAGCTTGGCCCTCATTAATATTACCACTAGTAAGCAGATATTGATTTAACATGCAAAAAAGGAAGGCTCTTCTCCTATAAACATGAAAAGATTCGGAGCGTGGTCTATCAAAATAAAAGCGTGCAAATTCTTTCAAATTCACGATGTTACCATGCACAATACCTTTCAAATCCTTGTCCTTAAGGTTAAGGAAACACTCAAAATCTTTATAATAATACTCGCTTACTTTTGGAATTACCACAAGGTTTAGGGAAGGGAAGCCTAGTATGGCACCAAATTCTTTCGGTAAAGGACAGATTTTGTCATAACCAAATCTAAAGCAGTGAATATCTGAATCCCAATATTCCAAGGCGGTATGAATAAAGTCTATGTCAAGATCTACCCCCTTTATACCATAGATACCCCCCATATGGAAAAGTCAAGTTCTTTTCTCTCTTTAGCAGTCAGAGATCGGCACCACTCACGAGTGAAATCGCTGAAACTCTTAGACATAATTGAGAAATAAAAGCTAAGAATATTTTTTTTAATCTGTTCGACTACACATAAATCGTCAGATTCGGGGGCTATTTATGCACAAAGTTGGCGCAATCCGAATCCCGTTCGGATTCGGAAAAATAATCACAGGGCCATGCGACAGAAATCACACATCGCGTAATACCTGTCGCATCGCAACAGTATCGTCGCATCGCGCCAGCCAAGATCCGGTCGCGCCAGCCTTGCTCGCTACGCAAACCAAGTTTTTCTTGACTTTGACTCAGTTTTGTACTGCGATTTTAAAGTTTAGCCTTTCTTTTCCAAATCCATCCTCATTGTAAAATCTTTGTAATCTTTTTGATAAATCTTAAGTTTAATCAAGTTTAAGCTCAATTTTTATTTGTTTCTTTTTCTTTTTGGGGGAGAAAGTCGGACACCCTCCATAGATAATAAAAATAACGGAAATATTTGCGCAAAATTGGTCATAATTTTTCACATTTTCATACATAATAAAACGAAAAATAAAAACGCAAAGCTAAAAATAAACATAGAGATCATATTTATACAAGCGTCCGAGTCAAATAAAGCAAGTCCTACAAGGTCAAAATAAATACCAGTACAGGTACATCTATGATGGCGGGCCTCACAAATCTAAAGGGACACCAAACATGTCAAAAAAACTGTACAGTCCGAGGAGTCAAACCCTCATTTGCAGCCTGAACAGAAGAAGTCGGAATCGAGAGAGTAGGGGCAGCCCGTCCAGGCTCACCCTGCTGCACTCCCAAATCCTAAGGCTGCTGTGGTTGCTGCGACGACGAGCCAACCTCGTACGTCTCACTACCCACTAAAGGAGCTGTTGTCATGCCTCCATGGCCAGTCGGCCCCCCTGATGCGCCCTCAGACGAGGAGCCAGAACCCTCTAATCTGACCAGTATGGTCCGACTCTGCTCGACCGCCTTGACTCCCAGTCGAGGTCCGACGATGCCTAGAGTTAGATCCCGATCTCTCTCTCCTAGCCTTAGGTCTCGTGCGAGTGCGCGTCGGAGGAATGGGCTGAAACAGAAAAAGTAAATATAGTCAAGTACAAAAGGGAAAATATAAACATAAAAGGAGTCAAGAGAAATACCTCCATGCTGTCGTCGCCACGACGACACATAGCTCGGTGGCTCAACCTCACGAGCTGGTACTGGAAGGAGTCCATGCCCCTCATCATCCTCAACATCACCTCGCGAGAAAACTATCAAGTCACAAAATCAGAGATAATCAAAGAAATCACACGACAAAGATAATCGATAAAGTGACTCACCGAAGTCTGTTGTCGAGGTATCGACCCCTCTACGAAGCGCCATTTCTCAGGGGCCAAGGGAACCATCTCCTCCACAGGTTCAAAAGTGCCCTGGTAGACAATGGATACCGGCGGAGGCATGAACTCTCTAGTCGAAGCCTGTCAAATCAAACTCGTATAATTAGGATTAACTCGGGGGCTATGAAATGAATGGAAAATGCAAAAAGCATACCTCTATCAACTCTGGCAAGCAAGGTGGTGGAGCCAAGCGTGGAAAAAGCCTATCCTCATAGCAATGATCCAAATGGATATGACTCCTGATGTCCTAGCCGCTTAGGCTCTCAGCCTCTTCTCATAGAACATGTGACTAGGAGGGCGAGAAGGAACAACAAGGGACTCCGAGGAATACTGAATCGCAACTCTCTCACACAAATAAACCGCAGCATCGTATGTCCCTTGAAAATACAAACGCTGGGCAGTTTACTGCACGGCCAATGCAGGAAGGACAAAGTCATCCCACGGCTGAAATCGAACCTCGGGCTCCTACAAGACTAACATCCATAAGCTCAAATTCTGCTAAGGGTAAAAAAAACAAACAAACGTAGAGTGTTAAGAAGTATACCGAGAGAAATAGCTCTTAAACACGAGAAGTAGCAGTCTGGTCGTTCACACGGCCTCCCCAACTGGCGGCAATGGGGAGCCCACGAGGCGAAGGCTTCCCTGGTGAAAACAAAGGGAAATTGTAGGGAATATTTCAAGCATCCCACACTTGAGCCCCACTGTGATCATACACTTAAGCATGGTGGCATCCAAAGGGAAGGAAGCTAGAGTAAAAGAGTCGCTAACAAGTTTTAGGAACTTGTAAACCGTTCACAGGGTGAAGGTTACATCCCTTTACGATCCAGGAGATCGTTAAGTCCATAGGTCTAGAACCATGACTGGAAGTTCGGGGATGAAGGTACAAATCCAACCTAAAAGAGATTGAACCTGCCCTAAATAGGCCTCTACTTTATTCTTCTCGTATTCATGTGCGCTTTCTAACTAACATGCAATCAATAGGTTAACCCTAAACCTGTTTAATCTATGTTGGTTGAATATTAATGCACAAACAAAACTATTATTGGCGATCACTTGAATTATAATCACTTTAGCCTAAACAAGATTATTAATTATCTTATTAAGCGTGATTACAAGTACAAATTCCCTTTAAACCTGCAAGAGAGGGCGTGATCAAGCAATAAAAATAAAAATATATATCAAGCAACATAATAATCACAATCATCATCATCATAATAATCTCAATAAGGCATAATAAAAATAGTAAGATCTTAGGCATGATATTAACAAGATTAATAACAAACCCCAGCATGTCACTAAACATTAAAGATCAAATCTTTAGCCCTAACATGGTACTAACATGATATTAGAAAAGAAATAGGAAGCATCATAAACATTCATAATATCAGAAATATTAGTTAACCCTAAACATGATACTAGGAAGCAATAAAACATCCTAACATGATACTAGGAATTAACAAAATAATCTAAGCATGATTTCTATATTAAAAGATCAATAAAGCAATTAAAGTACTTACTTCAATGTCTCGTACCTCTTTCTAATAACAAAATACACACGTTAGTAACTTCAAGGAAAATAATAAAACGAAACAATTAAATTAAATAATTGAAATAGGGATTTGGGACCAAACCCTCAGAAATTATCAACCTTTCACGTCTAGGGCGAAGGCAACTTCGAACTTGGCTAAGTGTGTCTAGAACTTGTGAATGCGGAATTTTGTATTTTGTAAAAAGGGGAAGGTTTAGAAAAAGAAGAGAGAGAGAAGCTTATAGCTTTTAGAGAGAGAAAGAGATTGATGATTGTGAATTGTAGATGATCGAAAACAGGGAAATTCGTCCCCTATTTATTGGAAAAATAGCACGGGATCAAAGAAAATCATTTATTCAAAATAAAATACCTCCTATCACCAACGATAGGAGTCAGTGCCAGACGACAAGCTCGTCGCCAGGCGACGACTCTGTCGTCTCACGCTGGTTCAAAAGTACAACGTGTTTTTACACGTGGAATCACCTTTTACCGGTTACAGGTAATTCTGCGTCCAAGCAGATTTAAAATCAGATTTAATATATTTTATTCAAAATAAAACATCTTTTTATTTTAAAAATATAATTATCAATCCTAATCTTATTAGAATTACAGAGAACCTTCTAGATATTTCTAGAAGATCAAAATCAATCCTAATTACTTTAGGAATAATAATTAATAGGCCCTCCTCTAGATCATTGGGCCACATTTAAAATCATTGGGCCTAATTTAATTTAATCTATAACTTCCTCATAATTCATCGGAATTGGGCTTATAATATATCATTGGACAGCTCTTTTCAAGCCCAATCCAGCTACACTATTATTGGACCCTTATCATGGACCAAACCAAATCGGACTGGCTATTTTTATATAAATAGAGTAAGAAAAGAAATATTTTTGAAAACAGAAAGAGAAATATTTTAATAAAAACATCCTCATCACTAGACTATCCACACTTTCACTTTGTTCGATAATCAAATGACGTGAAAGGTATTCATCACTGGGTTTGGTTTTGGGGAGACACATTTGGATGTCTACAATCGACAATCATCTAATTCTATTATCTCTCTCTCTCTAAAAGCTAGAAGCTTATTCTTTCTCTCTTTTTCTAAACCTTCCCCTTTTTACAAAATTCCGCATTCACAAGTTCTAGACACACCTAGCCAAGTTCGAAGTTGCCTTCTCCCTCGACGTGAAAGGTTGATAATTTCTAAAGGTTTGGTCCCAAATCTCTATTTCAATCATTTAATTGTTTGTTTTAATATTTTCCTTGAAGTTACTAACGCGTATATTTTGTTATTAGAAAGAGATATGAGACATCCAAGTAAGTTGTTTTAATTATTCTTTTGATATAGAAATCATGCTTTAACTATTTTAATTCCTAGTATCATGTTAGGATGTCCTTTTGATTTCTAGTATCATGTTTCGGTTGCTTTTTTATTTCTTTTTCTATATCATGTTAGTATCATGTTAGGGATAAAGATTTAATCTTTAATGTTTAATGACATGCTAGGATTTGTTATTAATCTTGTTAGTATCATGCCTATGATCTTGCTAATAATATTATTATGCTTTATTGAGATTATTATGATGATGATTGTTATTATTATTATTATGTTGCTTGATATATTATTGTTATTGCTTGATCACGCCCTCTCTTGCATGTTTAAAGGGAATTTGTACTTGTAATCACGCTTAATAAGATAATTAATAATCTTGTTTAGGCTAATGTGATTATAATTCAAGTGATCGCCAATAATAGTTTTGTTTGTGCATTAATATTAAACCAACATAGATTAAACATGTTTAGGGTTAATCTATTGATTGTATATTAGTCAGAAAGCGCACATGAATATGAGAAAAATAAAGTAGAGGCCTATTTTTAAGGCAGGTTCAATCTCTTTTAGGTTGGATTTGTCCCAGTTTATTCTATCTCTCTTTCACCAGTTTATCCCATGTGTCAAAAGAGACGGTACATTCATCTCTCAACCATTCCCTTACCCTATCCCGTAATGAGAAAGGAAAAAGGCGAAGTCTAATAGCATCATCAGTAACACCATTTAGTTTCATAGTATCAGACTTCTCCAAGAAACTATCAATGTGACTGACAGGGCACTCATGAGGTGTGCCTACAAACGAATCATTAGAGATGAATTGAATGAACTGTGGTTTCAATTCAAAGTTCTGAGGAGTAACGGGTGGTCTGACAATGCTAGAGAGGAGTCCGATTGTGGTATCAGGTATACCATACTCTAAAAGAGACTTTGTTCCTAGATCAACCATGTTTCTAAGGTTTTGATTTCTCCTTCTTCTTCTACCTCCTCGGCTCCTTGCAGTTGCTTCAATTTCAGAATCAAGTGGAATTAAATCGCCTGACCCTGAACGTCGAGTTTTCATGCAACAAAGAACTAAAAGCAAAGAAATCAAAAACACAAGAGACAATAGCCGAAGCAACAGATAAAGGTTAGTAAAAACAAATCACAAATAACTAGTATAAAACCGTTAGTCCCCGAAAACGGCGCCAAAATTTGATAGGCGTGTCGCGTAACTAACAAAAATAAACCTAACTAGACCACTACTATGTAGACGGGCAAGAAAGGGTCGAATCCCAAGAGACTATGGTTTAACTAATCAACAGACTCAAGCGATTACTAAGCAAGTAACCAAATCAAATGAGTTAGAATTAATAACTAAAGAACTAATTAAAACGATTAAATCTAAACAATATGACAAATTCATGTTAAAAACATGCAAGATTAAGCATCACCATGAATACAATTAATGCAATAGTCGTTCTACCCCTAACACATAATTCAATTGATTAAAGAGGAAAAGTAATCCCTGAATAGTACCAATGGTCTGTCCCGAGTCACCAATGGCTTCTCTAATCACAATCAAGCCTACTTTCGTGGAATCATGTAAAATAAAGACTTTAGGCACATTAATCTGATTTCCTAATCATCCATTCAACTACTCCCATGATGAACTTCAAACCCTTAATTGATTTATTTAAATCCGTCAAAACCCAACTCCCTTTGCGATTAAAACAAAGAATTAATAACAATACTAATTATCCCTAATCTAGTATTGGCATGAGCATAATCAATTAAGAAAATCAATTACGATTATCATTAGAGAATTTAAAGAATTAAATCATGCATCAATTATATTCGGGTTCCGCTAGATCTTGGAATAAAGAAACTACTCACACATATCAATGGAAGCAAAAACAATATCGAATGAAGAAAACATGATTAATAAGAAATTAAAAGTAAAAGAAGAAATAAAGATGAATACCAGTTGCTTGAATGAAGAAAAGTACCAATTGTTGATGAACAAGGATCAAAACTTGAAAGTGCAATTTAATCTAGATCTAGAGAGAATATTAGGGTTCTAATGAATGTTTAAAAGCTGCCAAAAAATAACTAAGTAAGTCCTAGTCGGGCTTTACAGAGGGTATTAATATCCCTTAATTAAGAAATCTCGAAAGTGATGAGAACGCGCTTCGCGCAGCTGTGCCCAGTCAGATTGGGCAAAGCCGCCCGGTCGGGCGCGACAGACAAACTCGCCCAGGCGTTTCTTCACGTAGCCTCCTCGTGTAGTACCTCGTCTTCCCGGTCTGCCAGGGCAATGCTGCCCGGTCCGGGCGGACAAAGATCATACTCTTCATACTTCCTCTCTCGTGACTTCTCTTCTTTCCTTCTTCGCCCTGGCTGCTAGGGCAATGTTGCCCTCTAGGGCGGACACGGGTAAAATTCTCCTCCATCTTAATAAGCTCTCATGGCTATCCAAAACAAGTCCAAATCATCCGAAAATCTTCATGTGCCTACAAAATCAATTAAATAGACCAAGCCACACTAGAGAAGAGAATATTACGAGAAGTAGCTCCGTAGAGCTCAAAAACCATATGAAAATAGCTATAAAATGAGGGTAAAATATAGTATAGAACGTGTACATCAAATTCCCCCAAGCTAACTTCTTGCTTGCCTTCAAGCAAGACAATCAATGACTATCAACAACCAAATAAACATACTTCACCCCGTAATACATTTGAAAATATCATACTTAAAATCGAACTCGGACACACAAGCATCTTAGCCAACCAATCACCTCATTCAAACTATCAATCAACCTGAATGGCCATCAAACAGAGTCAACCATGTACACATAAGGAATCGATGACTAGAATATCTCACTTAGTGGTCACTCCGCACAATTTTATGTGGCGAGCTGAAAATGAGCCCGATCTCTCTCCATCCCCACTAATGATGATAACCCCCTTATCTCACAACACTCGCCTGTCTAAAGGGTGATGATGCCGCTCAACCTAGTCAAAAGTCGACTCGAAATGTGACACATACTCCAGCATTTTGACAAAAGACTCGCTTCACATGAACACAATACTATGCACGAAGATCGGAAGGTCTTTTTTCAAGCTTGTAATGTAGGCCGGGTGAAAATGGGTAGGAAAAATTTGGAGAATGTAGGCAACTATAGTCCCTTAGGGAAGCCATCAAAAATGAATAATACAAATCAAAACTCCTTTGAACTAATTCATAAGAATACACACTCCAAGCATAACTTGAATTAAGAGCAACTACCACCTTATTCACCCTACATAACAATTCATCGCGCTATTATTTTTTTTCTCTTCTTTCAAACTATAAGAGCTTCAACAATAGATCAAATAGAAAAAACTTCAAGAACCTTCAAGCTTCAAATTTCTCTTCTCTAAAAAATCATCTCAAACCAAAAAGGACACCGAGATAGATGGCTCCCCCAAGCTAGACTTGGGATAGGTTACTAATTGGGGCCGATAGGTTAATTTTGTGACTTAGATGAAGAACATGGCCAAGGCTACAACATGGGTAAGCAAGAAAGGGACAGACGTTTCTAAATTCATCTGGAGGCTACTGTAGGGAATATTTCAAGCATTATGATAACCCCACACTTGAACCCCACTGTGATCATACACTAAAGTACGGTGGCGTTCCAAAGGGAAAGACAAAGAGCAAAAAGAGTCGCCAACAAGTTTTAGGAACTTGTAAACCCAAAAGACAATCCAAAAGGACCATCAACTACTCCATAAGGTCTTGAACCAAATAGGGTCCGGGGATGAGGGTACGAATCCAATCTACAAAAGAAAGGACCCGCCCTATAAAAATAGGCCTCTACTTTGTTCTACTCGTATTCATGTGCGCTTTTCGAATAACATACAAACATTATATTAAACCTACCCTGTTTATCTATGTTGGTTGAATATTAATGCACAAATAAGACTATTATTGGCGATCACTTGAGTTAAAATCACTTTAGCCTAAACCAAATTATTAATTATCTTATTAAACGTGATTTCAAGTACAAATTCCCTTTAACAATCATAAAAGGTGTGATCAAGCAATAACAATAAAATATAAATCAAACAACATAATAATAAATCAATAACAATAATGATAATAGCATGATAAGGCATAATAAATCTTGATAATAATAGCAAGATCCTAGGCATGATACTAACAAGATTAATAACAAATCCTAGCATGTCACTAAACAATAAAGAACAAAGCTTTAAACCTAACATGGTACTAACATGATATTAGAAAGAGTAAAGGCACCCTAAACATGATACTAGAAAGCATAAAATAACATCCTAACATGATATTAGGAATATTAAACAATAATAAGCATGCTTTCTACATTGAAAGAGAGTAATAAGATTACATACTTTGAAGCCTCGTACCTCTTTCTAATAACAAAATACACGAGTTAGTAAACTTCAATGAAAATAATAAAGAATAATTAAAGAATTAAATTAAAATCAAATTAAATAAAGTTTAGACTAGCTTTGGACCAAACCCTCAGAAAATATTAAACCTTGCACGTCTAGGGCGAAGGCAACTTCGAACTTGTCTAAGAGACTCTATGTCTTGTGAATGCGGAATATTGTGTGTAAAAAACAAGTTTAGAAAGAGAGAAAGAAAATAAGAATTAAGGAAGAATTGATGATTGTGAATTCATGATTCTGAAAACAGGGATTCGGACGCTATTTATAATGAAAATAGTCCAGAAAAATCATAGAATTTGATAAGGAATAAAACTTACGCTGTCGCCAGGAATCAACTCTCTTGCGACGCGACAATGTCTGTCGCGAGGCGACAGGGTCTGTCGCGCGGCGACAGATTTGTCGTTTGGCGACAACCTGTATTAGCGCGTTTTTCTTCACGCGGAATCCGATCTGTAATCAACTTGATCTACGGAATCCGTACAGAAGATAAAATATATATTTTTAAGATAACAAAACGATATTTTTTTCCAAATAAAAATCTGTTAAAGATAATTAATTATTAAATCTAATAATATTAGAATTAAAAAGAACTTTCTAGAAACTTCTAGAAAACTATAATTAATCCTAATAATTTTAGGAATAATAATTAATATTGGGCCCTCCTCTAGATCATTGGGCCGTATTTAAATAATTAACCAGGCCCAGTTTAGTATTTTGGCCATAACTTCCTCAATATTCATCGGAATTGATCTTATAATATATCATTGGAAAAGGTCTCTTCGAGCCCCACCCATCTACACTATTATTGGACCTTAATTATGGACCAAACTAAACTGGTTCGGCTATTTTCAAATAAACAAAGTCATTTTCAAAAACAGAGAGAAAAGAATTTAATTAAAACTAAACCGCAACACTTGACTTTCAAACCACTTTCACCTAATTCGATAATAACACAACGTGAAAGGCATTCATCACTGGGTTTGGTTTTGGGGAGACACAAATGGGTGTCTACAGAAGCCCCCACTTTGACTGAGTTTGGAGAAACTTAAGTTTCGAAAACAAAAGTCAAAGTATCGATAGGGACGGAGAATGATTCAAAACGTTCTGCGATTCCAAATCATTCTTATAACGCCGATACCTGCAAACCAATCATTAGTTAAACAGATAAGAGAGTTAAGAAACGCGTATCTTGCACCGTCGAGCACACGTCTCTGAACGTAACCGTTTACAGTTGCTTCTTTTTGTTTGTGACAACCTCCACAGTGCCTCGTGAACGCCATCGTTGAAGATAACCATATGTCGTCGTCTTCAATACTCTTGTGACAATCGTCGAAAATAACTGTATGTCGTCATCTTCAGGTTGTGGCCGTACGTTGCCACGGCAGTGCATCGCCGCTGTAGACAATCTCTTCTTTACCTTGAGGGACCGTCGAAGTTGAACTTGCTTCGCCATCTCCAAAATTTGTGACACTACCTCGCCACGACCGTGCTTCGCCACTAGACAACTCCTCTCTATGTTGAGACATTGCCAAAGAATCATTTTGCCTATTGACCCTTAATATACCATTGTTTATCATCGCTTTTGTATATTTGTGCCAGTACTTTGGTGCTTTTGCCTTTGTAAACCATTACTTTGGTGCATCTATTGAACCAATATTTCGTTGTATCTGTTGAACCAATATTTCGGTGCCTTATTATGAGCCAATACTTAGGCACTTTAAGCTAAGTGAGACAATCTTTCATCAAGTCGATCACTTAGTGCATTTTGCAATCAAGCTGACTGAATCATGTCAATTTGCTTAAAGGGGCTAACCGGCGTACCAAGGAACCCAAATCACTAAAATAGGCCCACAAAACCATAAGGAGGGGCTCAGCACTCTGTCGCCGAATTTCAGGGTGAGGTTAGGTGGCCTGGCCCTGAGTTGCAGTTCGCGCCGCCCGGTGGTTCAGGGGGCGATGATGGACATACTCCACGGAGTAGGACATTTTTCGATACATTCGGCATCCCTCGCGACTTGCGACCTCCGGCGCCATAGTTGTACCTGTGTTTATTTACTTTTGACTTTTGTAGGACTTTGTCTATTTTATTCATATGATTTATGTACTAGGCATTTGTATATATATGCACTTTATTATTTATTAACATTTTATTTGCCTGATTTATTATTTTGTAACAAATGTGTTGTGCATGTAAGTGTGTGAGAAAGTGTAATTTTTCCGCAAAATTTCCGTCATTTTTAATATTAGTGGAGGGTACCGACTCTCTCCCCCAAAAAAAAGAAATGAAAAAAGAAAAATGAAGGAAGAAAATAATGATAAGCCTAAAATTAATTAAGCTTAATATGATATAATAATAATAATAATAATAATAATAATAATAATAATAATAATAATAATAATAATAATAATAATAATAATAATAATAATAATAATAATAATAATAATAAGAGAGGTGTATGAATAGGAATAGAACAGTAATTCAAGTCAAAGTCGAAATCAAGTACGTAAAAACACGGTTTCCTACGCGTAATAGGTGTCGCTGCAAAGAAATAAACCGGTGTCGTGTAATTCATCCTGTCGCCACGCGACAATTTTGTCGCTTGGCGACAGACGCGCTTTCCTGTTTCCTACAGGAATTGAAGTCTGTCATGAAAAAAAAGTTATAAATAGCCCCCGAATTATCCGTTTATTGCATAATTTAACCAGTTTATTAATTAGCTAATTAACTAGAAATCATGCCTTTAGCTAAAAGAATTTTTTGTGGATACATGGATGAATGGTGTCGTCATTTAACTGCTAAAGATAAAAAAGCATTAGATATTTCTCATATGGGGGGTATGTTTGGAATCAAGGGGATGAGTCTTGACATTGATTTTATTTATTTTGCCATAGACTATTGGGATATTGATACTCACTGTTTAGATTTTTCCATGATAAAATATGTCTTTTACCGGAAGAATTTGGAGCCATTATAGGTTATTATTCCACAGATCTTGCGGTAATGCCTAGAATCAATGAATATTATTATAAAGATTTTGAATGCTTTTTTGATTTGAGGGGTACGGCTTTAAAACATATAGTGCATGGGAATATAGTTGATTTGACAGAATTTGCACATTATTTTTATGATAATCCTAATCCTGATTTTCGTGTTTATAAGAGAAGGGCTTTTCTTTATTGCTTATTTAACCAATTACTTTTAGTTAGTGGTAAGGATAATGAAGGCCAATCAATGATTATATCTGTTATAGAACAAGTTGAATCTGGGAGAAATCCAATGCCGCTAATTGTTGGAGAGACTATGCTATGGTTGGATGCATTAAGAAAGAATCCAAGAGCACCTTTTCGAGGTTCTCCAATTTTATTACAGGTATAAAATAATGCTATTTTTAATTTACCAAGAATTAAAGAATATTATTTTACACTATAATACTAATTAAATACATATTTTACAGATATGGCTCATGGAGAGGTTAAAGCTTATTAATCCTCCTGACGATATACACACATATGTTCCAAATTGCATAGTCCAGCGAAAGAAACGATTTTTGAAAATAGGTCGCCGTGAGTGGAGCAAGGTGTTTGCTGCCGGTGACTTTACCATAAGCTGGATTGTTCCTTGGTGGAAGATTGAGGCAATGGTTGGTTGCAGTAACCAAGCATATTGTCGTCTCCCGAGCTTGTCAAGACTAACCTTTTATTTTCCTTGTAGAGTTATGAGACAATATGGTCTTGCACAAACCATCCCTATAGGAGATCTCCGCCGTCCTTATGAATTTCCTATGTCATAAGAGATTGAGCGTTTTGACAGATACTGGAGTGGTAGGCCCTTATGGGAAGTGATTACCCACAAGGAACCACCTTGTTTGTCAAATAAAGTGAAACAATGGCTTGATGGAAGATTCCAAAAATCTCAAGTCAAAATTGAGAAGACCAATGTGAAGGATCGTCTAGGTGACAAAAAGGTCCCTGCTAAAGAACGTCTAGGGGAAAGGATTGAATTCAAAACTCCTATTATGCCAAGAAAGAAAAGTTCTAAGAAAAATCAAGGAAAAAGAAAAGTTGACTCTACAAAGAAGGAAGCTTGGGTAGAGAAGAAACATGGAGTTCTAGCGGAGGGAGAAACCATCTATACTAAGATAGAGTGTAGATCTTCTAATGGTTGTTTCCTAGCAAAGGTTATGGATCAAGAGGAAGAAAATAAAGATACAAATTGGAAGAGAATCAAGAAAGAGAAAAAAGACTAGAGCATTGCTTTTTCTTTGATTTATTAGACAAAGTTAATTTGTTTTAGTTAATTTTTTAGCTTTTATTTTATCAATAATGTACTTTCTTTATTAATTAATAAAATTTCAGCTTTTATTTTAATTAACTTTCAATTAAAGCAATGAAAACAATTACAACATTTATTTTTCGGAGAATTAATTCGAGTACGGAAGTCGATTAAATTTCCAGAACATGCGAAACTGGTCTAGACACTCGCAGAAAGCTGGCGCTGCTATCTGATTCACTGTCGCTGACAATTTGGCTCTGTCGCCTGGCGACAAGATTGTCGTCTGGCGACAAAGTCTATTTTCTGGCGCCGGTCTTGAAATTTTGCAAACATGCGTTTTTTACTTCGGGGATACAGAATTTGAAGAGATTAAAGTGGCCGCACCCTGTCTGGGTTGCCTACGTATCCTTTGCTTAAGGAATCAGGCCAAACGTAGCTCTCTTGAGTATTTCACTCAAGTACTTATGGGTAGTATTTCTTAAGTTGGTCAAGGTTTGTCATGTTTGAAAATTCATTGCCATCCATATCAGTTAATTTAGCCGCGCCCCCTGACAGGATTGTTTTGACAATATATGGTCCGGACCAATTAGGCCTGAATTTGCCTCTTGGATCTAAAACATTTTTTCTTAATGCTTTTAATACCAATTCCCCAACCTTGATATTTCTAGTCTTGACCTTTTTATTGAAATGTCTAGCCATGCGGGTTTGATAACATTGAGTATGATGTAGAGCTTCTAGTCGCTTTTCATCGAGTAGGATTAGCTCTTCATATCGTGCTCTAGTCCATTCGACTTCATCAAGTTTACTTTCTAACGCAATGCGTAGAGAAGGTATTTCTAACTCTACAGGTTGTACGGCATCCATTCCATATACTAAGTTGAATGGCGTATTTCCTGTTGATGTTCGGATTGACGTGCGATAACCTCACAGTGCGAAGTGAAGTTTGTCAGGCCAATCCTTATAATTCTCAGTCATTTTTTCAATGATCGTTTTCAAATTTTTATTAGCGGCCTCAACTGCTCCATTTGCTTGAGGTCTATAAGGTGAAGAATGGTGATGTTGAATACCATATTTTTGTAGCAATTCTTCACATTCGGCTTGAAAGTGAGTTCCGTTGTCACTTATCATTTCATGTGGGACTCCGTATCGACAAATTATGTTTCTTTCGATAAAGAGTGCTACATGTTTGGCGGTGAGTTTGGCATATGATTGTGCTTCCACCCATTTTGTGAAGTAATCTATTGCAACCAAGATGTATTCATGACCTCCTGTTCCGGAAGGTGTAATCTTTCCAATTATTTCTATTCCCCATGTAGAGAAAGGCCATGGTGAAGTGTAGGTGTAGAGAAGAGAAGGTGGGATATGTTGCAAATTTGCGTAAATTTGACATTTTGGGCATCTTTTTACATATTGATGACAATCTCTATTCATGGTAGTCCAGTAATATCCTTCTCGCATTATCTTTTGGACTAGCATTTTGCCATTAACATGTGTTCCACATATACCTTCATGGATTACTCTCATAGCTCTTTGGGCGTCCTTTTTGTCTACACATAATAGAGCTCGACCCTTAGGTACCCTTTTTTGTAGTTCATTTCCTATGAGTACAAACTGGGAAGCTAAAAGTCTTAATGCTCTTTTCGCTCTTTTGTCAGCATGAGGAGGATATACTCCTTTGGTGACATAATTTAATATATCTGTGAACCATGGTTCTTCTTCAGGTTCCTCTTCTTGAATCACTTCATCATCTTCTATAGCTTGAATATATGCTGGTTTATGCCTTTTTTCTATGGTTAAAGGCATTTGCTCAATTTCCTTAGGTATTCTTACCATTGAGGCTAGTCTTGCCAAGGCATCGGCGAATTGGTTTTCCTCTCTAGGTAGGTAAGTGATTCCACTTTTTCCAATTGATCGGTGAGAGTTTCCAAATACGTTTGGTAAGGAGCTAAGCTTTCACTCCTAACCTTCCATCTTTTGGAACTTTGATTAATAATTAGGGAGGAATCTCCAAATATCCGGAGTTTCCTTACGCCTAAGGCTAAAGCGGTTTCGAGGCCTACCACACATGCTTCATATTCGGCTGCGTTGTTGGTGACGTCGAAATCCAATTTAATGGATATAGGGACATGTTCTTCTTTAGGTGATACTAACAAGACTCCTACGCCGCATCCCTTTTGGTTTGAGGCTCCATAAAAATATAGAGTCCATGTATCATCCTCTGTCATCATTAAACTTTCATCTGGGAATTCATTCTCTTCTAAGGGTGTCGAATCTTCTATTGGGAAATCTGCTAGAAAATCCGAGACAACTGATCCTTTAATCGCCTTTTAAGGCATAAACCTTATATCGAACTGGGCCAAATTTACTATCCATCTTGAGATACGCCCGTTAAAAGTAGATCTTTCGAATAGGTATTTAAGGGGGTCCATTCGTGAGACTACGTAAACGGTATGCACGAGCATGTAATGTCTTAATTTAGTTGTGGCCCATACCAGCGCGAGTCACAGCTTTTCCAATGGTGTGTAGCGTGTTTCATACTCGAGCATTTTCTTACTTAGGTAGTAAATAGCATTTTCTTTGCTTTCTACCTCTTGTGCAAGCATAGCTCCCATTGTTTCCTTTGTGACGGTTAAGTATAGTCTTAAGGGTATTCCGGGGAGTGCTGGAGCTAATACAGGAGGATTCGAGAGATAGGCTTTGATCCTTTCAAAGGCTTTTTGACACTCATCGTCCCATATGATTGGTACATTTTTCTTAAGCTTCTTGAATATTGGTTCGCATATCGTGGTTAACTTGGATATGAACCTACTTATGTATTGCAACCGGCCAATAAATCCTCGGATTTGCTTTTCGGTTTTGGGCGGTGGCATGGATATGATTGCTTTAATTTTGGTGGGATCTATCTCTATTCCTCTAGAGCTTATGACATATCCCAAGAGTTTCCCTGAGGTAACTCCAAAAGCACATTTGGAGGGGTTTAATCTCATGTTGTATTTTCTTAGTCTTTCAAAGAACTTTTTTAAGGCTATTGGGTGTCCTTGGCGGTCTTTTGATTTTACAATCATGTCATCCACATAGAACTCCACTTCTTTATGCATCATATCATGGAGTAGGGCAGTTGCTGCTCGTTGGTAAGTAGCACCCGCATTTTTTAACCCGAATGGCATTACCGTGTAGCAATAAGTAACCCAAGGTGTTATGAATGTTTCTTTTCCATATCTTCTTCGGCCATGAGGATTTGATTGTATCCTGCGTACCCATCCATAAATGAGAGAAGTGCATGGTTTGCTGTATTATCTACCAAAATATCGATGTGTGGTAAAGGGAAGTCGTCCTTTGGACTTGCCTTATTTAGGTCTCGATAGTCGACACACATTCGAACTCTACAATCTTTTTTTGGAACCGGGACAACATTGGCGACCCATTCGGGGTATTTGGATACCCTGATAAAACCTGCAGTTATTTGTTTTTGTACTTCTTCTTTTATCTTAAGAGCCACGTCGGGTTTCATTCGACGTAACTTTTGTTTTACAGGTTTCATTCCTGGAATTAATGGTATTGTGTGTTGAGCTATTTCTCTATTAATGCCTGGCATATCTTCGTATGACCAAGCGAATACATCGATAAATTCTTTAAGTAGATTAATTAAATCGATTCTTTCTTCTTTGTTTAGTGTTAGTCCGATTTTAACTTCTCTTTTAATGGTTGGATCTTTTGAGATATCAACCGTTTCTGTATCCTCAATTATTGGTGTCTTATTTTCAAGTGTTTCCACTGCTTTAATTATTTCTTTATCATTTTCATCATTAGTTAAGCAATGCTCGTCATCTTTAAATAAAGAGAAACAAGAAGAATACGGGGAAGAAGACATATTATTGAATTCAGAAATCATTACATCAAATAAAGAAATGTTCGTTGGGACTTGATTGCTAACTATCCTAGGAGTAGAAATGGAAGATGAGGGTGCTACAGCTAAAGACTTAGAAGACTCGATAGGGGAAGACTCTAACTCAGACTCTGACTCAGACGATTCTTCGAACATTGGTCCTTGTCCTATAGTTATTGAAATCTTCTTTCCATTTATAGTGGTTATCTTCACCGTCTTGCGCCATCCACGCTCTTGATCTTTTATTGGAGTGATAAATTCGGAGGGGTCAAAACTTTCACTTTGGAGAACCGCTTGGATAAGTGAAGAATCATCCTCCGTGTATCTTGATTCATTTTTTTCTCTTCCAAAGAGGAGTCCCATGACATTAAAGTCGAAACAAGGAGGTGCTTCCTCCTTATAAATTGGAGCTGGGATCTCGTCTAGGAAGCAACAATCCAAAAAGATTTCGAACCTAGGTTGTCTTATACCATTTACAACGAAGGGTTCGGGAAATTCATGACAAGGATAGTCCTCTCCTTCTCTTATAAATTGTCCATTTAAAGTGAGAGGATATTGGTCCATGGGTATCTCCTTTTTTTTGTGTGCGGGCATTTTTTCGTGCTCTTGATTTTTCCTGGGCCCGCTTAAGGTCTTCGCAAGTTGGTTCAAAACCAAGTCCGAAAGTATCCAATTTAGGGAGGCCAGGTACGCCCATGTGTTTAGCTATTCCTTTCTTCTTTCCTAGAGTCATTCCAGGAAAATGTCCTTGCTTTCTTAGGATAGCATTCGTTGTCATGTTTGAGTGGAGGTCGTAATGAAGTGGGGTCCTTTCATCTTCCTCTATTAAGGAGACCTCTTCGCTAAAGCCCCACAAATCTTCATCATTTTCATCATGTTCCACATTAATTAGTGGATTTTCTACTGTTTTGGTTCTCATAGATGAAGCATCAATGGTAATTGTAATGCCTCCAACTATGGCCTTTACTTGTTGATGAAGAGATGAAGGGACGGCCTTTAAATCATGAAGCCAAAGGCGTCCCAATAGCAAGTTAAAAGATGCCTTGATATCTACTACTTGAAATGTAGTGGCATGCTCAATTGCACCCGCCGTTATATTCATGGTAATTGTCCCTAGTGCTTGGCGACGTGAGTTATCATAAGCTCTTATGCCCTGGGTTGATGGGGATAAATCCTCATCTCTTATTCCCAACATTCTTGCGGTTCTAAGTGGGCACACATTAATTGCTGAACCGTTATCCACAAGAGTCATGAGGACGTTCATTCTTTTGCATATGACTGTGAGGTTTAGAGCTTTATTGTGTTTGCCACCTTCCGGTGGTAGATCTTTATCCGAAAAAATGACTAAATTGATTGGACTTGGAAGGTCACTCGTGAGGAAGTTAGCAAGTCCCTCAGGAGTAGTGTCCGAATCTATGCCTACTTTAGCCAACGCATCCATGACTGCAACTCTATGTTCTCGAGATGTGGCTAAAAGTTTCCATACATTCATTTCCACTTTAGTCTTTTTTAACTGTTTGACAACATCGTTGTCTTCTATAATAGGCACGGGAATTTGCTGAATAGAAGGTATAGGTTGTGTTGAAATGGGAGGTTGTATTCTCCCGGACCTAGTGAGGACATCTATGGGCGAATCCTCCTCGTCCCAAATGTCACTTACTGGGTATATTGTTGATAGAGGAGTTTCTTCAATGTCTTTAAGGTAAACATCCTCATCGTCACTGTCCTATACTCCATTAATCATGGCATCTTGTGGAAGTTGAACTAATTTCTTCTCATCAATCAAATGTTGAACCAAGTCCTTAAACTTGAAGCATTGCTCTATTGTATGTCCCCCTGATTGATGATATGAACAATAATATTTGTCTATTCTTTTCAGTGATTCAAATGGTCTTGGTTCAAGAGGTTGAATTTTTCCATTCTTGAAGAGCATTTTGAACATGTTTGTGTATGACATCCCAATTGGAGTATATTTTCTATTATTCTTTTTGGGAGTGTCAATTACTTGGAGAGGAAAGGGTTTCTTTTGTTTAGGTGGGGGTCTACTTCTAAGTAACTCATTTTTCTCTTTTATAGCCTCAAAGGTTTGTGAGATCAATTTTTTCAATTCTGTCAATATTGATGTCAACGCCAATACTTCTTGCTTAGTTGCAGGTTCCTGACCAAGGAATTCGAGAGCATCTTCGAAGATTTCTTCTTCAATGGTCTCGATAGGCTCTATGAGGCTAGATGGATCCTCTTGGTTTTCTTCGTCAGAAATGGCCAAAGAATCTAATAGCGGTGCGGTATTGATACTTGGCTTCTTACTTGCAGGAGGCAATGGGAGCTTGTTACTATCGATCAAGTCTTGAATGGTTTCCTTTAGTCTCCAACAATTTTCTGTAGAATGACCCCTACCTTGGTGATATTTGCAATGTGCATTTGGGTTCCAGCTAGCCGTTCTCCTTTCGACAGGTGGGTCCCCAAATGGTCCAATAGGAGTTATAAGACCTTTTACATGTAAGCGATCAAATGCGGTGTCATAACTCATACCAATAGGAGTATAATTCTTCCTAAATGATTTCTTTTGTGCTTGATTATTATTCATTGCCAAAACTTCGTTTAGAGGAAAAGTGCTAACATTATTTGAGTAGGTAGATTTGGATGAAGAAGGATTGTCGTTCTTCTTATTTTTCCAGCCACTGCTTGAGTTGTTATTAGCAGCTTTTTGTTTAGCAAGGTCATCTTCAATATTAATTCCAATATCATATACAGCTTCGAAAGTGTTTAAGTTTCTTTGGTACTTAAGGTGCTTAGAGTATTTTTCTTGGAGGTTAATGAACATCCTAACGGATTCTTTTTCACTAGGCACTTCAACCATTTTTGCAGTAGTTTCCCTCCATTTATTAAAGAAGGAGGTGAAACCTTCATTTCCTTTTTGTTTTAGCATTTCTAATTCTCTATGATCGGTTTCAACTTGTATATTGCATTTATACCTTTCAATGAACGCGCTCACAATGGAATCCCAACTAGAGGTCTTTTCTTTATCAAGTGAAAAGTACCACTGTTGACATACAGCTTCTAAGGATAATGAAAATACAGAATGAAATGCTTTTCTATCTATCCCCTTAATACTCATTACAGTTTCAAAAGCTCTTAAATGAAAATAAGGATTGTCCATAGCCTTGAACTTAGGGATGTCATTGGGATTGAACTTTTGTGGGAGAAGGTCCTTATCCACCGAGACCCCTTGGGAGCTAATCTCTTGAAATCTAAAGTCGTTGGACAGTTTGCCCAAGCTTTCCTGGATTAGGTCCATTTGTTTTTGTTTTTCAGGATTACTTATTTGCAGCGATAGGTTTTGCAACATTTCAGCCAAGTTGGCTACCTGTCCCTTGACTTCATTAAGTTCTTCTTGACTAGCCATTGCCTTCTTAGCTTTCCTTTTCCTACCGATTGGTTTGTCAAAAAGTAAGACTTGAACAAAAGTGTTGTCCTTGATTAAACGCCCTTCCTTTCTTGACCATGCGCTGTAATTTAAACCATATTTGTTTTAATACTCGACTCTGATTGACTTGACTTTATGTTCAAAAAAAAAAAAAAATGGGGTATATATTTTAAGGGTATAATAGTAAAAAATTGGAGGATTAATATCCGACTTACCCCCCTAAAAAAAATGACGGAAAACACGCATTCAAGACTCTCTAGACATGGTCATAATGTGACAAATATGTTATGTGTGTGCTTTATGTGTATGTGAGTGACATGCTTTAACTGCTAGTGTATGACCATTGGACTTTAAGTGCCTAAACTCAATTTAAGACTTAAACATGGTTTGAACCATTAATAAATTGATTAACCGATTAGTAGACTGTTAATTAGACTCGTCGTGATGACTCCAGCAAGAGAACTGGACTGTCACTAAAACAACAGGACTGTCGCCACTGTTTAGAGCCTGTCGCCAGACGACAAAATTGTCGCCAGGCGACAGACACTAAACTGCAGCGCCACAGTCCAAATTCCTGTGCCATTGCTGGAACATTAATGTGGACTGTTTCCAGTAATTTCACTCTAAATGGACATGCCTAAAGTCGTACTAAGTCGAATTGATCAATTTATTAGCCTTTAATTAATTCAAAATTAATTAATTAATTAGACAAAGTCCTTTTAGTCATTAGTCAATTTATTTAGTCTTAATCACAAGTCAAACAAACGGTTAACACATATAATATATACAAGCAAGGGTGCACAAGTAGTTCACATAGTCACAGTATGAGTTTGCAACCTAACCATGGCTCTAGTTCTCTAAAGTTCGAGGATATGGGTTAAGTAAAAAAGGTCCATGGTTAAGAATCCATATGCATTGCACACAAGCCTACCGGGAGGGTTGGAGCGAATGGACAGGATTCCGCGAGTTCGTGATGAAATCGAACTCGACTCCATGGTTTGGTGGATTCACAAACATTACACGTACCCAAATCTGAACTTTGCACATGATAGTGGGATATTCCATTGGGCAGGTGAAGCAGGAACCCCCAGAGGGTTATTTCCATATGTAGAACACATATGGGTTCAGAAAAGTGAGAAAATGACTCAATCAATAAGCAAAATCGAGCCAACAACGCTAGAAATGGTCAAAGCAAGAAGGCAGACCCCTGGCTCGGTATTGGAAGAACTTGGCGCCAGACTACAGGAACTGTCGCCGCAAAAAAGCTCCTGTCGCCAAGCGACAGAACTGTCGCCAGGCGACAGAAACTTTTTACGGGCGACAAGCCCTGTTTTCTAGACGCTAGTTCCTACATGCCTTGGCAAGTTTCTGTGTTCTTCGAATTTTTCAGATTTCGCATTATCTTTTCGATTTTAGTCATGAAAGATATTTCTCAAATTTCCTACGTGTAAAATTCCTATGGATTGACTCATGGGGTGCTCCCATGAGGACCTTTTAATGCATATGACAATAATGTTAATCAAATCACGCACATGAAATACTTAGAATTTTTCGAGTCTCATCCGCTCATTCTAAATAATTGCCAAAATTAAATAAATTTCAGGAATATAAATAGAAATCCTCCCCAGCGGAGTCGCCAAAAACTGTAGGGAATATTTCAAGCATTATGATAACCCCAAACTTGAACCCCACTGTGATCATACACTAAAGTACGGTGGCGTTCCAAAGGGAAACACAAAGAGCAAAAAGAGTCGCCAACAAGTTTTAGGAACTTGTAAACCCAAAAGACAATCCAAAAGGACCATCAACTACTCCATAAGGTCTTGAACAAAATAGGGTCCGGGGATGAGGGTACGAATCCAATCTACAAAAGAAAGGACCCGCCCTATAAAAATAGGCCTCTACTTTGTTCTACTCGTATTCATGTGCGCTTTTCGAATAACATACAAACATTATATTAAACTTACCCTGTTTATCTATGTTGGTTGAATATTAATGCACAAATAAGACTATTATTGGCGATCACTTGAGTTAAAATCACTTTAGCCTAAACCAAATTATTAATTATCTTATTAAGCGTGATTTCAAGTACAAATTCCCTTTAACAATCATAAAAGGTGTGATCAAGCAATAACAATAAAATATAAATCAAACAACATAATAATATATCAATAACAATAATGATAATAGCATGATAAGGCATAATAAAGCTTGATAATAATAGCAAGATCCTAGGCATGATACTAACAAGATTAATAACAAATCCTAGCATGTCACTAAACAATAAAGAACAAAGCTTTAAACCTAACATGGTACTAACATGATATTAGAAAGAGTAAAGGCACCCTAAACATGATACTAGAAAGCATAAAATAACATCCTAACATGATACTAGGAATATTAAACAATAATAAGCATGCTTTCTACATTGAAAGAGAGTAATAAGATTACATACTTTGAATCCTCGTACCTCTTTCTAATAACAAAATACACGAGTTAGTAAACTTCAATGAAAATAATAAAGAATAATTAAAGAATTAAATTAAAATCAAATTAAATAAAGTTTAGACTAGCTTTGGACCAAACCCTCAGAAAATATTAAACCTTGCACGTCTAGGGCGAAGGCAACTTCGAACTTGGCTAAGAGACTCTAAGTCTTGTGAATGCGGAATATTGTGTGTAAAAAACTAGTTTAGAAAGAGAGAAAGAAAATAAGAATTAAGGAATAATTGATGATTGTGAATTCATGATTCTGAAAACGGGGATTCGGACGCTATTTATAATGAAAATAGTCCAAAAAAATCATAAAATTTGATAAGGAATAAAACTCCACGCTGTCGCCAGGAATCAACTCTGTCGCGACGCGACAATGTCTGTCGCGCGGCGACAGAGTCTGTCGCGTGGCGACAGATTTGTCGTTTGGCGACAACCTGTATTAGCGCGTTTTTCTTCACGCGAAATCCGATCTTTAATCAACTTGATCTACGGAATCCGTACAGAAGATAAAATATATATTTTTAAGATAACAAAACGATATTTTATTCCAAATAAAAATCTGTTAAAGATAATTAATTATTAAATCTAATAATATTAGAATTAAAAAGAACTTTCTAGAAACTTCTAGAAAACTATAATTAATCCTAATAATTTTAGGAATAATAATTAATATTAGGCCCTCCTCTAGATCATTGGGCCGTATTTAAATAATTAACCAGGCCCAGTTTAGTATTTTGGCCATAACTTCCTCAATATTCATCGGAATTGATCTTATAATATATCATTGGAAAAGGTCTCTTCGAGCCCACCCATCTACACTATTATTGGACCTTAATTATGGACCAAACTAAACTAGTTCGGCTATTTTCAAATAAACAAAGTCATTTTCAAAAACAGAGAGAAAAGAATTTAATTAAAACTAAACCACAACACTTGACTTTCAAACCACTTTCACCTAATTCGATAATAACACAACGTGAAAGGCATTCATCACTGGGTTTGGTTTTGGGGAGACACAAATGGGTGTCTACAGCTACCCAATGAACATGGCCTTCATCCTCCTCATCGTGCATGTGCAATGTACCATGACACACTACTAAATGTCTTGAGACAAAACTAAGATCTATGTCACACCAGGAACTAACACACATGAATAAATAATAAAGGCTCAAGCCTCACAGTTAACACAATCAAGCTCCAGATTCATACACAGTTGCGCAAAGTTGATTTCCATTAGGCCAAGACAATCCAAAATCAGATCATGATCATTTAATCAGCATTGCAAGTCTTTCAATCAAAATCAAGCCAAAAACCTTTAAATCATCAAGGATAGAGGCACAGAAGAAGAAGAAGAAGCTCCCGCATACGATAGCCTAGAGTAGGTTAAGCTGGTCATAACCGGGGAAATGGGAGGTCTTGGCTGACCCGGGGTCTCCAATAGATAGGAAGGTTGGTTAGGGTGAATCCTAGTGAGCTCGGGTGCAGGTAAAAAGATAGAACGTGAGGTTTTACCTATGAGCCATCGAATACTATTCGATTCTATGGAAATCCAACCCGCGGAGATGAAATATTGTTGATCTAGAAAGATAGGACCTACTACGGGTTGTTTGCTAGCCTCAACAAAACCCTTCTTGACCACTAAGTGTGTCACAAGACCACCAAGAACTATAGGAATTTGAGTGCGTTCGCCATTGGCCTTGAGGGTGGTGAAAGTACAACTTTGTTTCCTAAGGTGAAGGGCGAAAAGGTGGGCTATGTTCATGGTGTAGGCATGTTCGGCGGGTTGTGTTCTCAAGTGACTACCCAAAATTGCCGCCTCATTAACTCTCAAATTATGAGGCTCTATCCTCCCAAAAATGGTCCATCCCGTAGTACGTGTCCAAAACCTAAGGGCGGGTTGGTGAATTTTGCTAGAGGAAGCATGTTGCCAAGAATCTATTTGTTCTCCTATCAAGGCTAGGCAAAGATCCCTCGAAATTAAATGGTCCGGTTGAGATTGCAACCCATGTGATGGCAACCCAAATTTTCTAGCAAACCCATCCAAAGTAAGTCTATGACACTTGTTCAACATTCTATAGGAAACATAAGTTACCAACCCAATTCCTCCCCTTTTCAATTCCAAAAGAGCTCAAAAATACATGGGTTAGATCTTCATAAGTGTTATGAACCATATTGAATAATTGAGTCATACCAAGTTTTGAAAATAAAAGCTTACATTCATCATTAATTCCTAACTTAGCAAGAAAAGCATGATCAATAAAGCGGGTAGGAATTACCTTCCGATGCATAAGCTCAAAAAATCTAACCTTTTGGTTTGGAAATTGCCGCACGAACTTGATATGTGGGAATTCCGGCACACTCTCGAGGTCCAAGGCCGGTTCTTGAGTTGCAATCCTACTCCTCTTCCTTGTAGCCATTGTTGAATGCTCAAGCTTTCTTTCTCTAGAAAAATATGGGTATGGTGGGAAATTGATGGAGAAAGATGAAAAGAATGATGGAAAAGAAGTACACGATGGGTAAAGATGTGAATTTGAGATGAATTGGTAGCAATTGATGAAGAGAATATGGGGTTAGGGTTTGGGGATTGGGATTTTTTTTTTAGAGAGAGAGAGTGAAGGAGGAGTATGAGGAAAATAGGTAGGAGAAGAGAAAGAAAGAGGCTTCGACATTTTGAGGATTTTTTTTTTCTTTCGTGGGTGCCTGTGCCTCGCGCCCGGTCGGGTAGCTTTGTCTGGTCTTACCGGGCGGAGGGGGTTTCAAATTTTTTTTTCTTCGATGCTTCTCGCCCCCGGTCGGGCAACCTTGCCCGGGCTGACCGGGCGGAGGGAAGTCGAATTTTCTCTCCTCCTTTTCTCTTTTTTTTTCTTGACGCTTCTCGCGCCCGGTAAGGCAACATTGCCCGGGCTGCCAGGGCGATGAGAGCTTCTTCATTTTCGCCCAAATTCCTTAACTCCTTACCTACACAACAATTATTAACGATGAGTATTGCACGATAAATCTCTTGGCATTCTCTTAGAGAAGGAAAACTAAAGAAAGAAAATAAAAATGAAAATAATAAAAAAAATAAATAAAACAAAGACGGGTTGCCTCCCGTAAGCGCTTGTTTATATGGTCATAAGCTCGACCACCTTTCTACTCAACTTTCTTTTGCCGGATTTGTGAGCGTGATGTCTACTCTCTCATCGATTGGGTTACCAACTCGGTAGTGTTTTAATCTCTGTCCATTCACCTTATAAGTACCACCATTTTTGTTCCATAATTCAATAGTGCCATTGGGGTAGACTTTACAAACCTTGAATGGACCCGACCACCTAGAACGAAGCTTACCGGAGAATAGCTTCAATCTTTAGTTGAATAAAAGGACTTGATCTCCTTCCTTAAACTCTCTTCTCACGAGTCCCTTGTCATGCCACCTTTTTGTTCTTTCCTTGTACAACTTTGAACTCTCATAAGCTTTGAGGCGAAGCTCATCTAGCTCATTTAACTGTAACAATCTTTTTTCACCCGTTGCTTGAGCATCGAAGTTTAAACTCTTAACGGCCCAAAATGCTCGGTGTTCTAACTCGACGGGTAGGTGACATGCCTTTCTATACACCAATCTATATGGAGTGGTACCAATTGGCGTTTTGAATGTCGTTCAGTAAGCCCATAACGCATCATCGATCTTAACCGACCAATCCTTGTCCTAGCGACTGTTTTTTCCAATATAGATTTTATTTCTCGGTTGGACACCTCAAGTTGACCGCTAGTTTGTGGATAATAGCCAATTACGATCCTGTGTTGCACTCCATACTTTTTCAACATTGCTTCAAACCGATTCTCCAAGAAATGTGTTCCCCTGTCACTAATTAACACATGTGGTAAACAAAAACGAGGAAAAATAACCTTCTTAAAGAACTTACTTACCACATGAGCATCATTGGTTGGAGTAGCAATTGCTTCAACCCACTTTGAGACATAGTCAACGGCTACTAGAATATATCGATTACCATAGGAAGAAGGGAATGGTCCCATGAAATCTATCCCCCACACATCTAACAACTCGACCTCGAGTATGTTATTGAGTGGCATTTCGTGCCTCCTTGAAATAGTACCAGTTCGTTGACAACGGTCACATGCCTTAACATATGCATAGATGTCCTTGAACAAAGTTGGCCAATAGAAACCACATTGTAAAATCTTCGCGGCCGTTTTTGTAGGACCTGCATGTCCACCACACAGTAAGTCATGGCAATGAGAAATAATATGCTTTATCTCACCTTCCGGGACACATCTTCTAATCATTGCATCCGCACATAATTTGTATAAGAATGGATCCTCCCAAAAATGTCTCTTTGCCTCGTAAAAGAATTTCTTCCTTTGTTAAGATGAGTAGCCATGAGGCAATGTACCTGTGGACAAAAAATTAGCTAAATCAGCATACCAAGGTGATTCCAATTGAGAAAGTGCTAATAAATGTTCATCAGGGAAAGAATAATCAATGGGGAGGTCATCTCCATCCCCCTTATCGAGAAGGAGTCGAGAAAGGTGGTCTGCAACAACATTCTCAGTCCCTTTCGTGTCCTTTATCTCGATGTCATAATCTTGCAACAAAAGGACCCATCGAATTAACCGTGGCTTGGCATGACTCTTAGTCATCAAATATTTCAATGCAGCGTGATCTGTGTGAATTATCACTTTCGTACCAGTGGGTTTCCCGCTGCCAGTCCCAAGCCTGGATAAAGGAGGAGGGTTACGGTAGGCCAGTGACAGCCAGTATAAAACTTCGTCACATCCCATGACATGAGCCAAACAGATATTTTCGTGGGGGCGTTCCCTACTCAGCGACGCGCTGCACTTCCTAGACCCGGGTGTAGTGATAAGTATGCAAGGGTTGCTAGGTCGTCGCCCAGAAGCGACGCGCCACATTGCCCGAGTGTGGTGTCAAATGAGCAAGGGCGTGCCATTGGGGCGTTCCCTACTGAGCGACGCGCTGCACTTCCCAGACCCGGGTGCAGTGATAAGTATGTAAGGGTTGCTAGGTCGTCGCCCAGAAGCGACGCGCCATATTGCCCAATTGTGGTGTCAAATAATCAAGGGCTTGGAGTTGGGATCAGGAGGGAGCGTGGGAGAAAAGAATTTAGTTTGCGGATTGGTTCTTGGAATGTGGGGTCTCTTACGGGAAAATCAGCAGAATTGGTAGAAGTAATGAAAAGACGACGCGTGAACATCATGTGCCTCCAAGAGACAAGATGGACAGGAGAAGGAGCTCGAGGCTTGGTTTTGGGGTATAAGGTATGGTATGTTGGGCAAGAAACGAGCCACAGAACAAGGAATGGTGGAGCTAGGAACGGAGTTGGTGTGGTTCTCGATGAGAGGTTGGAAAAAGAGGTGATCGAGGTCTATCGGAAGAACGATAGGTTGATAAGGCTGAAGTTGCTATGTGGCAAGGAGATTGTGAATGTTATCAGTGCTTATGCTCCCCAAGTGGGTTTAGATGCAGAAGAGAAACGACAATTTTGGGAGGACCTAGACGAGGTGGTGCAGGGTGTCCACCACTCAGAGAAGTTATATATTGGAGGGGATCTAAATGGGCACGTTGGGGCGAGCCGAGATGGCTATGAGAGTGTCCATGGAGGCTTTGGGTATGGGCAGAGGGACGCCGGTGGTGAAGCTATTATGGATTTTGCCCAATCATATGATTTAATTTTGGCTAATACTTGGTTTAAGAAGAGGGATTCACACTTGATAACTTTTCGGAATGGAGCAAATGCAACTCAAATAGACTTCCTGCTCACAAGGAGCATAGATAGACAAAGTTGCATAAACTGTAAGGTTATCCCAGGGGAGAGTGTGGTCACCCAACACCGGCTATTGGTAATGACTATTCGTCTGAAAGAGAAGGCGAAGAAAAAAGTTAGACAAGAAGAACCAAGGATAAGATGGTGGACCCTAAGGGATGCAAAAGCTAAGGTTTTTACAGAAAAGGTAATTGAAGAAGCGGATTGGGATGGAGAGGTGGATCCGGACATGACTTGGTTACGAATGAAGAACTGTTTCCTAAGAGTGGCCAAAGAGGTCTTAGGGGAAGTAAGGGGAAGAACTTCGGTACAGAGAGATACTTCGTGGTGGAATGAAGAGGTGAAAGCAGTAATTAAGCAAAAAAGGGAATGCTATCAAGCCTTAGGAAAATGTAGGAGTGATGAAACCTTTGCAGCGTATAAGGAGGCTAAGAGTAAGGCAAAGGCAGTTGTTCGCCAAGCAAAAGAAAAGGCATATCAGGAGGTTTATGAAAAGCTTGATTCCAAGGAGGGAGAAAGGATCATTTATAAGATGGCAAAGAGAAGACAAGAGGCAAGGAAGGATATTGGCATGGTGAAGTGTGTCAAAGATAAGAACCAAATGGTCCTAGTGCAAGAGGAGGGCATCAAGGACAGGTGGAAGGGGTACTTCGATGAATTATTTAATGGAAGTAATGGAGTTGTGATAGGAGATACCTCTATGAGTGATGAAGAAATCAACATGGAGTATGTGCGAAGGATTAGGAGAGTAGAGGTGGAGATTGCACTGAGGAAGATGAAACCTAAGAAGGCGGTTGGCCCTGATGGGGTACCGATAGAGGTGTGGAGGTGTTTGGGTAAGATTGGTATTGATTGGTTAACAAACCTTTTCAACAAGATATGGACGGCTACAAGGATCCCACAAGATTGGAGGAAGAGCACCTTGGTCCCGGTTTATAAAAACAAAGGAGACGCTCAAGATTGTTCTAACTATCGAGGAATTAAGCTTATGAGCCATACTATGAAGTTGTGGGAAAGGGTGATTGAACAAAGGTTGAGGGCATGCACAAGCATTTCAGATAACCAATTTGGTTTTATGCCTGGGAGATCTACTATGGAGGCAATCCATTTGATAAGACAAATGATGGAGTTTTATAGGGTAAAGAAGAAAGATCTTCATATGGTCTTTATTGATTTAGAGAAGGCATATGACAAGGTGCCAAGAGAGATACTTTGGTGGGCAATGTTGAAGAAAGGTATCCCACGAAGGTATGTAGACCTAGTTAAGGATATGTATCGGGATGTGTCAACAAATGTGAGGACATGCGGAGGGTTGACAAAAGATTTCCCTATTACAATCGGATTGCATCAAGGGTCTGCATTAAGCCCTTTTCTTTTTGCAACGGTTCTAGATGAATTAACTAGACCAATTCAAGATGAGGTTCCATGGTGTATGCTGTTCGCAGATGATATCGTTTTGGTGGATGAGACTAAGGATGGGGTTAATGTCAAGTTGGAGCAATGGAGGCAAAGGTTGGAATCTAGAGGGTTTAAGCTAAGTCGGAGTAAGACTGAATATTTGGTATGTCGTTTTGGCACTCAGAGGGGGACAAGCAATGAAGTGGTGAGTTTGGATGGAAAGGATTTGACCATGAGTGAATGTTTTAAGTACCTAGGGTCGATCATCCAGAAGAATGGTGACATTGATCAAGACGTGACCCACAGGATTAAGTCAGGGTGGCTTAAATGGAGAGCGGCCACGGGAGTGTTATGCGACCGCAGCATTCCCTTAAAGTTGAAGGGAAAATTCTACAGGACTGCCATAAGACCAGTGTTGCTCTATGGTACAGAATGTTGGGCTTCTAAGAAAGAGCATATTAAAAAGATGGAGGTTACGGAAATGCGCATGTTAAGGTGGATTTGTGGAAACACTTTAAGAGATAGAATCAGAAATGAGGTTATTCGCAAGAAAGTAGGTGTGGCGGGCATTGTAGATAAATTAAGGGAAAATCGTCTGCGTTGGTTTGGACATGTAAGACGGAGACCCGAGGGTGCACCGGTGCGAAGAGTGGAAGAGTGGGACCATGGAGGGATTAAACGAGGAAGAGGGAGACCAAAGATGACTTGGTTGGAAGGAGTGAGGAAGGATATGAAGTGCATGGATTTACGTGAGGATGAAGTTTTGGATCGTAAGGGATGGAGGAGAAAGATTTATGTTGATGACTACACGGAATAATCAAATTTGGTTCATGTTAGCCGACCCCACTTTTGGGATTAAGGCTTTGATTGATTGATTGATTGATTGAACCAACAAGGTATGAGTGAAACTTCTCTATTGCATAAATTACTGCTAGCATCTCTTTTTCAGTTGTGGCATAACTCATTTGAGCAGAATCAAGAGTTTTACTAGAGTAATAAATAGCGTGAAGTTTTCTATCCTTCCGTTGCCCTAAGACGGCCCCTATCGCATAGTCACTAGCATCACACATAATCTCAAATGGTAGGGTCCAATCCGGGGGTTACATAACGGGAGCGGAGATCAAAGCTTCTTTCAACCTGTTAAAAGCCTCAAGACAAGCATCAGTAAATACAAATGGGACATCCTTGGCCAAAAGCTCAGTTAGAGTTCGAGCGATTTTCGAAAAATCTTTAATAAATCGTCTATAAAATCCTGCATGACCAAGAAAGCTCCGAATTCCTTTTACAGAATTAGGAGGGGGTAGTCGCTCAACCTCAATACCCTTATGTGATACCACATGGCCTAAAACAACTCCTTGTTGTACCATAAAATGACATTTTCCCAGTTCAAAATTAAATTCACTTCTTTACATCTATGGAGCACTTTTTCCAAATTTTCAAGACATACATCAAAAGATGTTCCATAAATAGAGAAGTCATCCATAAAAACTTCCATTGAATTTTCAATAAGACTTGAGAAAATTGCCATCATACAACGTTGAAATGTGGCTGGAGCATTACATAATCCAAATGGCATTCTTCGATAAGCGAAGGTGCCATAGGGACATGTGAAAGTGGTCTTTTCCTGATCGCATGGACGGATGGGAATTTGAAAGAAACCAGAGTATCCGTCCAAGTAGCAGAAAAAGGAATGCTTAACCAAACGTTCAAGCATCTGATCAATAAAGGGAAGGGGAAAATGGTCCTTCCGGGTGGCCTTATTCAACCTCCTATAATCAATACACATTCGCCAACCTGTAACAGTTCTAGTGGCGATTGGCTCACCCTTGTCATTCTTGACATTGGTCATACCTCCTTTCTTTGGAACTACTTGTACAGGGCTAACCTACTTACTATCTGTTATTCCTGCAGCAAGCAATAAAACCTCTTTTTTAACTACCTCCATCATATTTGGATTAAGTCGTCTTTGAGGTTCTATGGAGGAGGTATGATCGTCCTCAATAATTATCTTATGCATACAAAATGAGGGATTAATACCCTTAATATCATCAATGGTGTACCCAATAACACTTTTGTATTTTCTCAAAATAGTGAGCAATTGCTCTAATTTCGTGTCATTAAGTTCAGCATTAACAATAACAGGATATGTATTATTAGGACCTAGATATGCATATTTAAGAGTAGAGGGAAGGGGTTTCAACTCTACCTCGGGAGGCGTAGTACCCTCCCCAACACTTGACACACTAAGGACGTCCTTCACTAGAGAGACGGTTGGGTTTGCTTTTCCTTCCTCAAGTAGCCATGTATACTCCTTTGTTTCCCAATCTTCGTCATTGACATTTCCCACCAACACCGTTTCAAGTGCATCATCTGTTTTAATCAAGGGAAGTTGCTCACGTTCTAAATCATCAAGGACATCCACTTGGCAAATAGTCTCTCCCATGGAAGGAGTTCCCATAGCATTCAAGAGTGAATATTCCATTTTCTCGTCGCCCACCTCAAAAGTGATTCTACCATTCTTCATATCAGTGATTGCACCTGTAGTGGCTAAGAATGGTCTACCAAGAATAATGGGGACATGTGCATCCTCTTCCATCTCCATCACAACAAATTCATAAGGGATAAAGAATTTTCCCACACGAAGAGGAACATCTTCAAGTATACCTAAGGGAAATTTAACCGATCTATCTGCAAGTTGTAGAGACATGCGCGTAGGCTTAAGTTCACCCATTTTAAGTTTCTTGCAAATAGAGAGCGGCATGAGACTCACGCTTGCACCAAGATCACATAGTTCCTTGTTAATCTGTAAATCCCCAAGCTTCACTAGAATGGAGTAGCTACCTGGATCGCCTAGTTTTTTAGGAAGTGTATTTTGCAAAATTGCACTACACTCTGCATTCAACGCAACCGTAGCATTCTCCTCTAGCTTCTTCTTGTTAGATAGAATATCCTTTAAAATTTTTGCATAAGATGGCATCTCGGATATTACATCTAAGAATGGAATGTTGATGTGAAGCTTTTTCAGAATATCAAGAAATTTTCTATACTTTTTCTCTAACTTAGCTTGAGCCAACCTTTGCGGGAAAGGAACTTGTGGCACATATGGAACAAGTGGTGGTGGGTTTGATGCCTTTGGCTTTTCCTCAATCGCGCAACCATCGACCACCTTCTCTTTTGTAACTACCTCTTCAACAACCTCCTTTGATGACTCCTTCATGGGAAGATCTTCCAACTGCTTTCCACTCCTCAAAGTCACAGCATTCATATGCCCCTTTGGTAGTTTCTCTGTTTGACTTGGAAAAGCGCCCGGAGTCTTCAAAGATTGGCCAACTTGATGAGCAAATTGACTTATTTGATTTTCCATGAGCTTGTTCTGAGCTTGTAGTTGTTGGATGTGGTTGTTCGTTGTGGTAACGAAGTTCTCCATCATTAACTCAAGGTTGGATTTTTGTGGAGGTGGTTTCATAGGTTGTTGGACTAGAGGTGGTCTTGCTTGGAAACTAGGTGGTGCATTATAATTGTTGTTTCGAGGTGGTGGTGGAGGTGGATTTTGTTGAGCTTGGGTATTCTTGTAAGATAAATTTTGATGATGTTTCCAACCTTCATTATATGTGTTTGAATGAGGATCATATGGCCTTTTGGGATTTGAAGTGTAGAATGCATTGGCTTCCTCAATCGACATCTCATGTGAATTTTGTGGACAATCAGGGGCAATGTGACCTTGTACATTACACATTTGACAAGTTTCAGCAGATGAGCCAGAAGATGTCGCTTGGAACTTGTCAAACTTGCTTGTCAATGCCTGCATAGAACTAGTTAAAAGGGTTAGAGCATCAACATCATGCATACCTCCCTTTTTAACATTGCGTCGTCCTCCTGGATGGTAATTATCATTTGCCGCCATCTTCTCAATTAGTTCCTTTGCCTCAATTGGGTTCTTAGTCAGAATAAAACCCCCAGATGCAGCATCAATATAGATTCGGAACTCATGAGTTAAACCATTGTAAAAGGTTTGGATCAACATCCATTCAAGAATACCATGGTGAGGGCATTGTCTCTGCAATCGCTTGAACCTCCTCCATGCTTCATATAAGGACTCATCATCTGACTGCCTGAAAGTAGATAGCTCATTTCTCAACCTTGCAG
Organism: Chenopodium album; assembly: GCF_948465745.1. Lineage (NCBI taxonomy): Eukaryota > Viridiplantae > Streptophyta > Magnoliopsida > Caryophyllales > Amaranthaceae > Chenopodium > Chenopodium album. Next base: position 52,929,738 of record NC_137843.1, read on the forward strand.
TCCTTTCCTGTCCTAAGAACTTGACTAGAAAAGATTTCACCAGTTTGCCCCATGTGTCAAAAGAGCTAGTACCTTCATCTCTCAACCATTCCCTTACCCTATCCCGTAATGAGAAAAGAAAAAGGAGAAGTCTAATAGCATCATCTGTAACACCATTTAGTTTCATAGTATCGCACTTCTCCAAGAAACTATCAATGTGATTGACTGGGCACTCATAAGGTGTGCCTACAAACGAATCATTAGAGATGAATTGAATGAACTGTGGTTTCAATTCAAAGTTCTGAGCAGTAACAGGTGGTCTGACAATGCTGGAGAGGACTCCGGTTGTGGTATCAGGTATACCATACTCTAGAAGAGACTTTGTTCCTAGATCAACCATGTTTCTAAGGTTTTGATTTCTCCTTCTTCTTCTACCTCCTCGTCTCCTTGCAGTTGCTTCAATTTCAGAATCAAGTGGAATTAAATCGTCTGACCCTGAACGTCGAGTTTTCATGCAACAAAGAACTAAAAGCAAAGAAATCAAAAACACAAGAGACAATAGCCGAAGCAACAGATAAAGGTTAGTAAAAACAAATCACAAATAACTAGTATAAAACCGTTAGTCCCCGAAAACGACGCCAAAATTTGATAGGCGTGTCGCGTACCTAACAAAAATAAACCTAACTAGACCACTACTATGCAGACGGGCAAGAAAGGGTCGGATCCCAAGAGACTATGGTTTAACTAATCAACAGACTCAAGCGATTACTAAGCAAGTAACCAAATCAAATGAGTGAGAATCAATAACTAAAGAACTAATTAAAACGATTAAATCTAAACAATATGACAAATTAATGTTAAAAACATCCAAGATTAAGCATCACCACGAATACAATTAATGCAATAGTCGTTCTACCCCTAACACATAATTCAATTGATTAAAGAGGAAAAGTAATCCCTGAATAGTACCAATGGTCTCTCCCGAGTCACCAATGGCTTCTCTAATCACAATCAAGCCTACTTTCGTGGAATCATGTAAAATAAAGACTTTAGGCACATTAATCTGATTTCCTAATCATCCATTCAACTACTCCCGTGATGAACTTCAAACCCTTAATTGATTTATTTAAATCCGTCAAAACCCAACTCCCTTTGCGATTAAAACAAAGGATTAATAACAATACTAATTATCCCTAATCTAGTATTGGCATGAGCATAATCAATTAAGAAAATCAATTACGATTATCATTAGAGAATTTAAAGAATTAAATCATGCATCAATTATATTCGGGTTCCGCTAGATCTTGGAATAAAGAAACTACTCACACATATAAATGGAAGCAAAAACAATATTCAATGAAGAAAACATGATTAATAAGAAATTAAAAGTAAAAGAAGAAATAAAGATGAATACCAATTGCTTGAATGAAGAAAAGTACCAATTGTTGATAAACAAGGATCAAAACTAGAAAGTGCAATTTAATCTAGATCTAGAGAGAATATTAGGGTTCTAATGAATGTTTAAAAGCTGCCAAAAAAATAACTAAGTAAGTCCTAGTCAGCCTTTACAGAGGGTATTTATATCCCTTAATTAAGAAATCCCGAAAGTGATGAGAATGCACTTCGTGAAGCCGTGCCCGGTCAGACTGGGCAAAGCCGCCCGGTCGGGCGCAACAGACAAACTCGCCCAGGCGTTTCTTCACGTAGCCTCCTCGTGTAGTACCTCGTCTGCCCGATCTGCCAGGGCAATGCTACCCGGTCCGGGCGGACAAAGATCATACTCTTCATACTTCCTCTCTCGTGACTTCTCTTCTTTCCTTCTTCGCCCTGGCTGCCAGGGCAATGTTGCCCTCCAGGCGGACACGGGTAAAATTCTCCTCCATCTTAATAAGCTCTCATGGCTATCCAAAACAAGTCCAAATCATCCGAAAATATTCATGTGCCTACAAAATCAATTAAATAGACCAAGCCACACTATAGAAGAGAATATTAGCAAGAAGTAGCTCCGTAAAGCTTAAAAACCATACAAAAATAGCTATAAAATGAGGGTAAAATATGGTATAGAACGTGTACATCAACTTACTTTCTGAATGTTACACAAATTGCACACCTTCCCATCCCAGGGTTAGGTGAATGTAGGTTGAAAAATGAAGGTCAAACATTAGACGAGGCTCAAAATGGTTTGTGAAGAAATGGAGTGTATATTTAAATGGATAATGGGTTGCAAAGGTGCCTCAAATCATTGGTGTACCTTGTGTTCGGTTCGGAATTTTTTTTTTTTTGTTTTTTTTAAAAAAATGATCGAGATGTAAAGAATACTCAATTTATTGATGAAAATGGTGAATAAGCTAACAAAATTATCGAATTACAGAAAGGGAAATCTATGCTAGATTTGAGTTGGGAAAGGAAAACTAATAAAAAGAAGAAATCATGAAATCTCGCTCGTTTGAAGTGCGCCTTGTCTTCATTGCTACTTGCCCCCTGGAGGGACAAGAAGTTTGTTTGCATCCACCAAGTCTTGAATGACGTCTTTCAAATTCCAACATTGCTCAGTATTGTGGCCCCTTCCTTGATGGAACTTGAAATGGGCATTGGGATTCCACTTGGCGCTCCTTTCTTCAGGTTTTGGCTCTGGAAAAGGCCCAATAGGCGTAATCAAGCCTTGACCGTAAAGGCGTTCAGAGGTCGCATCATAAGTCATTCCTAAAGGAGTGTGAGTTCTCCTTTTCTTGAACAATGGAGCATTAAGAGCTAACACTTCATTAAGATCAACTTGGCTTATATTGTTGGTAGTATTTTCGTACTTAGAAGACGAAGAAGAAGGAAGGTCGTTCTTCTTGTTTTTCCAAGTGTTATTATTATTACTACCAGCAGTATTTATTAGCTTGTCCTCGATATTGATGCCAATTTCGTACACAGCTTCGAAAGTGTTCAGGGGAAGGAATTTGAGATGTTCCCTATACTTGTTAGTCAAATTTTGGATGAAGAGGAAAACCATCTCTCTTTCTTTGGGAGGATTTACCAAGAGTGCAGCCGTTTCCCTCCACCTGTTCAGATAAGCGGTGAAGCCTTCATTCTCTTTTTGTTTGAGAATGGAGAGTTCACGTTCAGAAGTTTTGGTTTGAATGTTACACTTGTAACGATTCATGAAACTGTTAGTGACATCTTGCCAAGTTACATAAGGTTTGCATCTAGGGAATAAAACCATTGTTGGCAAGCATGTTCTAAGGAGAGAGAGAACACCGTAGGGAAGAGTGTTACGTCCAATCCCTTGAGAGCCATGGTTGCAGAGAACGCCTTCAAATGGAATATTGGATTGTTAGTAGGCTAAATTTTGGAATATCAACAGTGGAGAACTTTTAAGGAAGTATGTCCTTCGTATTCAAAGGAGTGGGAGGTTGTTCCACATAGGTGAAATCCTCATAAATCTTGCTCATATGTTCTTTCAATTTGTCAAGGGTAGCGACAGTGACCTTGTTTTGTTCCATGGTGGTGACCTTAGTGGTAAGGGTCTGCATCATGGCAGAAAGTGCCTCAATGGATTTTTTGATGTTCTCAATATCTTCCTTAGTGGCCATTGGAACGAACTGAAAGTAGTTTGAAGGTGATAAGTAATGTGGAGATGGCAAAGTTTTCTTTGAACGCTTCTTAAACCTAAGAGATTGTTGCGGTAATGACTCGAACCGTATTAATCTACCCATACTCCTTGACCAAGTACTGCGAAATAAAAAATTCACTTAATTATTTGACTCATTTCTCAAGATAGGAAAGGAAGGGGAAAAAATAGACATTTGAAAACAGGTGAGAAGAACTCCACTCATTTTTTTATTATGACGAAAAAGGGGGTGCATGAACCTAGTATACGTTCATAAACGACATGGTGCATGACTCGATTCGAAAATAAAGAAAGTGTGTGGAATATAATTGACTCGTGAGTGATTAAGTGATGTTATAAGACATGTGGTATGATCGTATGGCTAGACATGTGAACAGTAACCAAAATGACTGACGCGAGGACCAAAATAGCATGGAAGACTAAAAAAAAGGCTAACTGGACTTATTCCCTGGACGCCATGACACGGCGAACTATACCGTGTCGTGGTACAACCTGCCGTGACACAACATTGATTGCCGTGACGTGGCACTGATTGCCGTGAGGCGGCATTTCTGCCGTGGCGCGGTGATCAGTTCCAGGTGTTTTTGTGTATTTAATACAGTTTTTTTTATTATTTTAGTGTTTGCGCTAATTACTAAGTGAGTATGGTCCATTGGCATTAGTTAGCCATAAAATAAACAACCATAGACAAAGAAAACTCGTTAACGTTAGGATCAAAACGATCACACATAGAGCACATAGGCACAATGATGCAAAGAAGAGTTCACAACCTAAGGTCAAGTTCTATGTTCCACTATGGTAAGGTTTATTTAGTGTCAAAAGGGTACCATGGTTAAGAGTTTGGACGCATTAGCAAGGTAACCTCCCTTAAGGGTCTATGCCAATGGGCGGCTCCGCAAGTTCGTGATTAAATCGAACTCGACTCCATGGTTTGGGTGAATTTAATAACTCGGATGAACCCTTATTGCCATGAGCGTTTTTGGTAAATAGAGCTTGAATTCCCCGGGGCTAAAAAGTATGAAGAACACACACGTTTTTTCAGAAAAATCAAAGGAAGCTGACTGTTAGAAAAATAAATAAAGCCACTAGAAAGATTTCGGGACTGCCGCGACACGGCGGGAAGCACCGTGACACGGCAGTCATGCCGTGACGCGGCAGTCAGGAAATCTTACTAGTGCCTCTGTTTTCTTCGTTTGCAATCAAGTTATTCAATTTTTCCTATGGGCGAACCTAAAAACGACGTTAAAACGTCTATGAAAATGTAAAATGCCAATTTAATCACAGGAATACAATTCAAGAATCTTTCATGTCTCACCCACTCATCTTAATTAAATACCGATCACTCAAATCAATAAATAACCAAGAATTCTCCCCAGTGGAGTTGCCAAATTGTAAGCGTCGTTCGAAGTGCGCCTATGTTAGCATGTTGTGAATATGCTTGGCACTCATAGGAAGTAGGAATTGACGTATACGATTAGGGACAAATAAAGTAGGGAGCCGCCAACAAGTTTTTAAGGAACTTGTAAACTGTTCACGGATCATAAAAGGCGACCACGTATAAAGGGACAACGATTGACCCGTGAAGGTTACACCCCATTCATAATCCATGAGATTACTAACTCCATATGGTTCGGAACCATGAAAGGAGGATCGAGGATGATGGTACGAAGTGAGTCATGGAGTCACATTCGCCCGTATGGCCTCTACTCGATTCTTATAGTGAAAAGTTATTCCTACGATCTCAAAGGAAAGCAAACAAAGATTCAATTTGCTCCAAACTATTATTAGGCTAAATTAGTTAAATATTAATGCAACACATAATTCTCAAATATTGTGATCACTTCGATTAAATAACAAGATTAAAAAGGAACCTAAACCGGTCGTCCAAATTATCTTGTTAGGCGTGATTTCCAATTAAATTTTCCCTTTAAACATGCAATATGGTGATCAATAATAATGATAGAATTAACACTAATACTGGAAGCAATTTAACCATAATCCAACAATTGATATATGACAAGCATAATAACAATCGTCAGAAAAAATAACAGAAATAAAAGGAACATGATTCCTTATTTTGATTTTGTTTGCTTGCAACTACAAAATAATAAAGTAACTTCAAGGAAAACAATAATTAAAATTAAATTAAATTAAAAAGTAGAGTTGATTTGGTCCAAACCATCAGTTAATTCTATCTTTCACGCCTTGGTTCAAGGATGGAACCTCGGGTCAGGACTCCTTGGAGTGCTTAAGGAAGGAATGATGTAATTAGGAATATAAGTTTAAGGCTTAAAGTATGAGAGAGAGAAGAAAATATTTTTGGTGTAGAAGATAGGAAGAGAGAATGATTTGGTGCCCCAAACTGCAGAAAGGAGGCTCGTATTTATAAAGGAAATGAGTAGGGGATCACACGGAACCCTAGAAAAGATATAAACCCTAATTTGGGGTGCCGTGACACAGTCAGAGGGTGTCGTGACACAGTACAGATTACCGTGTCGCAGTGCACTATTTTGCCCTAAAATGATAAAGCACGTGCAGTTGTGTACGTGGAGAAAACACGAAAAATCCCGCAAGCTGTGACACTGCAAAGGATGTCGCGACGCGGCAATGTCCACCATGGAGCGGCACGTGGCGCCGTGTCACGGTGTATAGTTTTTCCAGATTTGCGTCCAGGTTCATAAGCGCGTGAGAAAAAAACGCGAAAATGACATAGAAAAGCACCGTGTTACGGTATGTGTACCGCGACACAATGCAGAATACCGGGTCACGGTACTGGGCACCATGACACGTCAGAAATTGTCGCAACGTGGCAATTTAGTTATTGCGCAGTATTTCCAGTTTTTTTATGCGTTTTTAAAACTATGATAACTTTTGATCCGTAAATTGGAATAAGGCATATAATATATCATTGGAAAGCTTATCAAATCTACTTTCCAACCCAATTAAAACCAGGTCAAAATCGTTTGTACATTTTAAGATATGGCCATTTTAGTGAAATGGTATCGGTTTTGGGCCGAGTTTAGTATTTTGCTCATATCTTCTTCGTTTTAAATCGGAATTGGGCTTATGATATATTTTTGGAAATATTATTGAAAGGTCTATCCAACCAAATATTAATTGGATCAAAATTATAAATTCTAAAAAATCGGTTTCTCTCTGTTTTGTGATGTGGACACGAAAAGTGGAAAATAAGTTATGGTTTAGGGAAATGAGCTAGGAATTGGATTGGTTTATGAAATGTATTGGGAATGAGTATGGATTTAAGCACTCCAAATATTAAATACTCAACCCGACCAATAATAGCGGTGAAAGGTTGTTCATCATCGGGTTTGGTTTTAGGGAGACATTTTTAGGTGTCTACACTTACATTACTTCAGTTCAATTCTCAATTCCTAATTTCCATCTCTTATAAACGATTCAAATGTAGTTGATCCAAACCAAATAATTTGAAATGGTCAAATCTAATTATCAATCCTAATTGTTAACAAACCATTCAACAATTTCTATTACAAGTTATAACAATTCTAGTAGATATTCTAATTATAGAGGTTATGTTTATAATTGAATAAATTGTAGTCAATTTGCATGTACATTACTGTCATTGTGAGATTACTTTACTGTCATTATAGAAATTTTGTTGTCTGAAGCCTACTATTAATGTCAAACCATTCAAATATTTAATTATGCATAATCTCACCTATTAGTGGTATTATAATCCTTCAATGACAATAAACGACTTGTTGAGTTGTCCCACCACTTAGGAATTGTCCCATCAAAAGGTAATTGGTTCCTGTGCGTCAGGAGTCTATGTGATTGTTCTATCTTGTGAGGTCTGGATTGATGAAATGGACGATTGTTATTTAGTACTTGAATGTAATTGGTCTATGTTGAGAGATTTGGATTGATGACATGGACGATTGGTTCTTTTGGTTTTGTTTTGGTTGCTTCTAATTGGGGTTTTCATATCATAATTATTGGCATACGATTTTTACTAGGATTTGACATTCAATTTGAATTTCATTAAATTTGACTGTCCTTGGTTGTTTACTTTTAGGGGTGATTATTCTGCCTTTTCTATCTTTGGTTGTTATATCTTATCATAGATTAGTTACTTATTGTCTTTTACTTAACAATATTGTCATTTGTTAGTCAATGTTAATTCCTAATTTCATGCAACTAGTAACTTCTTTATTAACTAACAATTTTGTTATTAATAAGCATGTCATACACTTTCCTTCCTGCACTTGTAACATATTTCAGATCTTTTATGGATATCCAACACTACATCCAAAATTATATCCAAAATAGGAGTCATCCAAAATATTAGTCATACATGGATATTGGAAATTACATCCAAAATATTAGTCATACATGGATATCCAAAATTATATCCAAATTAGGAGTCATAAAATACAATTCCATCTACTACAGATATCTAAAATGTAAGTGTTCATAGATAAGTAAACTGAAGTTTTTCCATCTTTCCTAAATTATACGCATAAGTCCTTAATCAAGTCTTGTACATATGGTCTGGCATCCTTGAATTCTAACATGACTTCTTCACACAACAACCATGCTCTCTCATGTGCCATATCAGTAACCTGTTTTCATTGAATCAGAATTTTATTTGGATTCCAAAAATTCACAAGTATTATGTGAACATGTCAATTAAGAAAGCAATATAATTTTACCTCACCCATCTCGGTCACAAAGTTCTGCGCATTCCTCTTAATCGTCATCAACATATGTATTCCACAACTATGGCTGCAACGACATAAACTAACAACTGAGTACACAATTAAGTAGAAACATAATTGAGTTTGCAATTGAGCCATGCCGAACTTACATATCTTGCTGATAAGGCATCGATATAACTCGTCGGGGCTAATTTCTAAAGGTGTACTCTCTCCAATTGTCGTACAATCGGGTGAATGCCAAATCCATTTCCATGGCCTAAAATCAAATATACGTCAGATTCATGAGGTTTTATTCATAACGAGTCCTACACATAAATCATTCACACTGGGTTACCAACTTGGTCAGCTCATGTTTGTTGACATCTAATGTTGTTGTTGTATCCAATGAATCCATGACCACCATCTCTTCCCTATTTAGAAAAAATGCAACACAATACCAGTGGGAAGTTCAAAGGACTGGAACAAAAACCTATTTTCAACCAATATCAAACCAAAAATCAATAATTAAGTTTTTAATGAACCAAATCCAACCAACATGTATTGTACATAACATGTTTGAATAGGCATTCTAATTTTACCACATGTATTCTGTTCAAAGGAGTGCCCTTAATATGCCCAGTGTATGTCCAAGCTATCCTCTTCATCTGGATCTCTATACCCCTTGTATGTTGGATCAGTATCTACATACCATAGTAGTCTCAGTTAAATACAGATACTCATAGTGAAAGAATGTAACAAAAAGTTGTGAGTTCAAAAAAGGTTGTTCCGTTACCACAAACGTGGGGTCAAGCATGAATCTCCGACTTTGATCAAAAAATTGTTTTTCCCAGACCTTTTCGTATAGTCTTGCACATACCCTGACATACTGCAAAAAAAATTATGTGTATTAAAATAAATTACATTTGATACGTATAAAGATGAACTTTTATCGAACCTAACCTGATCAATAACCATGCCATTCTGATGGACTATTTTTCCACAGAAACCCAGCTTAACATAGTCTCCTCTACATTTGATGAATGTGTGTTCAGACTTGTAACAAAACAAGTACCCAAGTTATACCAAAGTCCAAGTTATCCAAAACTTTATAAATATCATCAAAAACTTTATAAATATAATAATATATGTTATCGTGTAACTTGTATTAACACTCACTCATCTTGTGTGAACCTTGGTGAAGCTACCGTGTTGTTCATCACAAAGTGATAAGAGGTTCAAAATACCTCCTTATACACTTCGACCTCCAAGTTCTTACGTAAGAGGCTTCTAACAAAGCTGGAGCCAGCTGCCTTCGCTTTCTGCTTCTCTCTGTCTTCCTTCTGAGTATTTGTTGTTGAGCTTTGGTTAACTTCTCATGTGGCGTTACAAGTTCCTCTTCAAAAGAGTAGCCAATATAGTCTCCTCCTTCTACCAAATGTTGAAACTCACCCACACGTACTTTAGTGGAGGCTACCCCTACTTCATTGATGGAGGCCGTGTTAGCTTCTTTGGAGCATGGCATCTGCAAGTCAACAAAATAAGTAGTTCAACCTTCGATATGATTAAACGAATAGGAGATCAATTATTTGGTTAAGTAAAGATCAAGGAGTTTATATGTACCTGATAGTCGGAGGAACATCCACCTTAGAGCTGTTGGCTGGTATGGAAAGGCTCCAACACAATATGTTGACCATCCAAGGCAGACTTCTTAAAACCATCGAAGTTAATCTCAGTTCCCTGAACCTCCTGTGCAGACTTCTTCGAGCCATCGAACACCCCAGTATCTCCTTTGAGAAATCTTTTAATGTCTTAAATGTTGAATGAACCTTGGTGGTCCAACGGCCCTCCCTCGGGTGTACTTAGCACGTACTTCGATGGACCATTGGGGCTGAACCCCACTTCCAGATCCGTAGTAGGTGTGTACTGTATTGCGGCCAGTATCCCTATAGCTACATCTACTTTTGGATCACCATTAATTTCCACATCTTCAACTACTACCTGTCATTACAACACATATGTATCGTATATTGTCAGAATAATTACACAGATTGTCAGAATAATCACACATATTGTCACACCAAGTCAGAATAATCACATACTGTCACAGAAGTCAGATATATTGTTAGACAATCACATCAAGTGCAATGTCATAGATAGAGTGATTACCCATATTGTCACCCTAGTCACATATATTGTCAGACTAGTCACATCAACTGCAATAATCAGACATATTGTCAGAATAGTCAGCTATGTTGTCAGACTATGTGTGATCCATTTTATAACATATTATTCGCAAAATAATCATATTAAATCATTCTGTCAACTACAACACAATTATTGTCACATATAAAGAAAAAATAAATTGGAGTTTGGTGTCAAACTTTTGCATACAAGGTGTCAAAGTGTTGCATATAATGTTATTGTCAAAACCCAAATCTGTTAAAAAAAAATAAAAATAAAAAAAAAGATTATGTGTGTCGAGGTTTTTACAACAATCTAGGAGGGAAATTTTGACTAATAATGTATTTTAAAGCTTAGTTTAAGAGAGAGAACCTGCTGAGGGTCACCATGGACATACACTTGTGTAGGGTTCCCTTGGTCAAGTATACACTCCTCATAAGCTTGGTTCTCCTTTGGAGATCTCCCCGTTGGAGTTGTCTCCTTTGGAATTGCATGCACTTCAGGAATATTAGGCTCTTTCTCTTGCTCTGTGTGATACTCGTCGTGTACATCATGAAATTGATCAGTATCACTATCAGTGTGACCATAAGGCTCATTGAGCTGAAGGAGGTGATGGTCATGATGTTGTGGGTGTACCTCTGCCTGACCTTCAGGTTGGACCTCCACCTGTGGTTGTGGTTAAACCTCCACCTCATTGAGTTGTGGTTGGACCTCCACCTCCGGTAGTGGTTGGACCTCCACATCTATTTGGACCTCCACCACTAGTTGAACCTCTACCTGACCTTCAGGTTTGTTGGATGCTACATTACGGTTCAAGTCATCACGTAGGTCCGCCTGATCAACATCATCATGATCGTCAAAATCAGCATCATCATGATGATGATCTAGCTCAACGGCATGCTCTACAATAAAAGGTACAATATTAAGATTTATCAGACGAAATAAACAATTCACGTGATATGAAATATTGCTATGAAAATGAAATAATTACCTTTTTTCTTCTTTGGCTTTCCTCTCCCATGTGTCCTTCTTTGTTTTACAGTTGCATACAGCTTATCCAACTCGTCATCGGTGTCCTCAGAGTCAGACTCCTCATCATTCCTTCTCCTTTTCAAACGCCTTCAAGTCGGGAGAGTGTCCATATCTCGTTTTGGGTGGTTACGTGTACCGTATGCCACCTCCTCTTCGCCAAAGCACTAAATAACATGAATTATTATTAGTATAAAATAGAAGACACAAAAGATTCATATGCCTAACGAAAGAAAGAAAGAGAAAAAAAAAGGGACAAGTACAAACAATATTGGAAGAAAATCTGCAATAACAAGTGAAATTTATTCTTTTGATAATGGTGACAGAATTGTCCACCACTATTAGCAAAATATTTAGATTGAAACCTCCCATATTTAGCTTGATTGAATCAAAGAAATTCTTAAGTAGCATTCTCCACCACTATTAGCTATGTAATTTTCCCTCTTTCTACAAGCATTTTGTTTTAAATCCAATATGAAACTAACATGACAAAACAGGTGATCTGTAGTCTCAAAGTCCTCTGTCATATATAATGAATTAATTTGATTTTATGCATCCATTTAGGTACCTTTACTTTTACTTTAGCTTTATTATATATGTTAAGTTAATTTTGTCTACAATACAAGTTTTCATGTGCTAACATTTTTGCAAAATTTCAGTTGCTTCTCTAGTTTATAAGCTAGACCAATTTTCTCAGTCTCTTATGAAATTTTCATTTAGGTTCAGTCTAACATGTTTAAATTAAATAAGCAGATGTAACTTACAGTCCCTTTATGGAGTTCATTTTTCTGAACATTGTCGTATACAATTCTTTTACTACCCTGCTTTAATAGGACATGAGATAATTTAACATCAAGAATTGTCGTTTCTGGGCAATACTTTCCTATACAACCTACAAGGAACAATAGTCTAATGATATGGAACTCCCATAATGACTGAAGTTAAGTAGCTTGAAGCTAGCACATTCCACGCATTAAGAAAATTTCAGTTTTTTGGCAGATATTCAGACTATATCTTTTCCTCTGGATGTCTAGGATGGGAAAGAGCATCAAACTTGAAACCAAAAGTATTATTCTTACCAACTTACTTTGTATTATTCTTACCAAAAAATTAATACACAAAACAAAAAAACTCCGAATGAGTCATTCACTGTATTGATAAACTGTATATAAGCTTGATGGTTGAGGTTATTGAAGGTTCAGATAATAAATAAATCATCATCTCCTCATGTATGTAGTGGTAAAACAAAGATTATTGAAGGTTCAGACAATAAATAAAACATCGTTTACAGTAGGTGGGTTTTCCTGCCTATTCTATAAGAGCACTTGAAGGCTAGGTGGCTAGATATGATTACTGAATCTGGTAAATTAATGACATGAAAATGACGGTTCCAAAATATAGGATATGGACACAATTTCTTAATAGAAATAACAAGCATACAATTTATCACAAAATCCAATGGGAAGCTGAAGGACATCCAAAACTTCATTATTAGTAGCTGAGCAACACTTACCCCGAGTTTCCCAAAATCATGACTCGGTAACTGATCTTCCTTTAACGCTTTCATCATCTCATCCGTGGTCCACACTTTAATGCGGGGGAAAAACATCCCATTGTACTGGTATCCTGTGAAGTCTATCAAAATAAAAGATTTGCATTTGTACAACATGCATCAAAATCTTTTGAAATGAAGATGATAAATTAATTTGAAAAAAAAATCTTATACTTACCGCCAAAAAATATGTACAGCCTCCGAGACAAGGAGCCCACCCTTCCGCATAGAACCTCTTACTGAAACGACGTAGAGCGTAGAGCAACTCACCCAACACTAGAGAACACTAGTCATACTTCTTTGGTTGGTCAGAAGCCACGGCAACTCGGTGCATCTGCCTCTTGCTCACTCTATGACAAGATGTAGCACATAGAATATTCAGCACTAACAGCACAAAAGCTTTCTTAAACTCTTCCTCCTCAACTAACGGGGCCTCAACTGCGTTTATCATAGTGGTCCTATAAATTCCAAAAGTGTCGTGCCCCATAGTTGTGTTGTACCTGTCGTATAAATAGGCTTCTAAAGCCTCATCAACAACTTTTTTTGGAAGAGGTTTATTCCCCTTTGGAAGGCCAAGAACCCACCGCACTTGGACTGCGTTCAGCCGAATTTGTTTTCCATCGACGACCACCAAAGTTTTATTCTTCACATCTACTCTGGTTTTCCGAAGCAATCCAATATGATAAGTGTCGTGGGAGACGTTATCCGACAACGTACAGTAGTTTTCCGAACCCCATCTCAGATACAATGTGCCTCTTCCCAGAGTCAAAGGAAGCAACAACCCTCCCTTAAGTCTCCAATTGACATTCAACATTGTCTTCAAAATGGAAAAAATAGAAAAAAGATAAGTTATACTTCCACAACTAGAACTGAAAAATATAACAAAATGGTTAAAAGTAACTTCAATTCACCTTCTTATGCTCGTAATAGGTTGCTATTACTTTGCTCGCGTCCTTTACTTGTCCTCCCACACTTTTCGAATTATCCTATTAGAATAAACAAAAGTGTCGAAAGAAAGAGTCAACGTATGTCAGAAACCACGATAATAATTTTCATTGAAGAAAAGCAGTATAGCATGTACTTTTCAGCATAAAGACTACTTAAAACAAAGTAAAGCACTTTAATCATTCACAAATTGCAAGTCACACTTCCAACACCATACATAATGGGCTTAAATAGATTATGGTTTGCTAATGCTTGCATAAAAGGTTAAACATTGTGAACCAAAATCAATAAAATGACACACTAAGTAACATATTATAGATATATAGTTCTAACTTCTAGCACGTGAAACAACAAATCAAGCCACATGGATACACAACATATATCCTAGTGTGGATACAAGAATTTAGTGAACACATATATTCCTAGTACAAATAACACATATAAAATACCTTCCAAACAAAACATCCACTCACCACACATACAGCAGGATCAAGTGCCTTTGTACCACGATTGGATTTCTCTCTAGATATCCGACAGTTTTTTTTTAATTAAGTGATCACCGATTGAATTATGGCTTGGTTCCTATAAATATCAACCATGTAATGTTGCATTATAACGAGTAATGTTGCATTATAAAGGACTAAAAGAAAATTACAATATTAAAGTACAAATAATCCATACACTTTCATCATCTTTATCAGTCATTTTTTCCTTCAACTTTTTCTTCGCTAATTCTTTCTCCCTCTCCTTTTTTTTTCCTTCTCCTTCTGTTTTTCAGTCTTCTCGTGAAGGGCAACAACTTCACTAATCATGCTTTCTAAATCTACACTCCAACTTTCCAATTCTGAATCTGACTTAGGACAGAAGTCAAAATCAGATTCAGACATTGAATGTTCCTTGTCTTGCGTCGCCTCTGTGGCTTGTGCTTTTTAGATTTTGTTCTCCCTACATAGATTTGATCTTTAGCACAATAAAATAAGTACAGTGCCAGAGTCCTATCCTATATACAAAATCATAAGCTATACTAGTATACCTTATCCCAAAATATCCCAACAACCTATTCCTCATACTCACAATTCACAGCACTTAAGGTACTAGCCACAGTTTAGACAAGAACTTGTGCAAGGTAACTTTACAATGAAAGGGCACTGGAGTAGTAAGGATAAGGATGTTATGATGACAAATAACAAGTGAAACACCTAAAACAATACAGCAGTAAATTCCACAAAAAAGCCAGCCCAACCAAGAGAAACTAAAAATGTATTCAAGGTCAACTATTGACTATCCCAGAACTAAGAAATATAATAAGTTGAAGCACGGGTTTGAGAACCTAACAGTGCATTACACACTTCGGATTATAGTAATGGTCATGAAGTCACAGAAGCACCAGTTCACTAATCTGATATCGCAAATTGGAGACTTATAGTAATGTATTTTTTATTCATTTATATTATAATTGAAAATACATTTTCCCACATCTTAGCTAGTGATTTTGAATAGTAGTCATATAAATATATTTTTAATAAACAATGTCAATAGTGAATTGGTGTATACACCTGATTGTGTCTCCCCAAAAACCAAACCCAGTGATGAATACCTTTCACTTCATTTGATAATCGAACAAGGTGAAATGTGAAAAGTCTTGTGATGCAGTCGTTTTAATAAAAATACTTCTTTCTATTTTTGAAAATATTTCTTTTCTTACTCTATTTATGGAAAAAGTTCAGTCTAGTTTAGTTTCGTCCATGATAAGGGTCAAATAATAGTGTAGTTGGATTAGTCTTGAAAAGAGCTTTCCAACGATATAATATAAGCCAATTCCGATGAATAATGAGGAAGTTATGGCCAAAATACTAAATTGGGCCTGAAATGAGTTTTATATACGGCCCAATGATCAAGTGGAGGGCCCATTAATTATCATTTCTAAAATCATTAGGATTGACTTTAATCTTCTAGAATAATCTAGAAGGTTATTTTGAGTTCTAGTAGGATTAGGATTAATAATTATATCTTTTGGAAATTAGAGAATTTTATTTGGGGTAAAACAAGTGTTTTAAAATATCAAATCTGATTTTAAAAGATAAGTACGGACTTTAATTAATCTAATTTAATTAGATTAAGGATTCCGTACGGATTTTAGATAACGTGTTCTCCATCGCGAAACGACAGGACCCATCGTGTCGCGATGGACCCTGTCACGCCGCAATGAACCCTTTCGCATGGCGATGGACCCTGCCGTGCCGCGATGGGAGTATTTTTACTCCGAATCGAATTCAATCTTTTTCTGATCGTTTCGGGACTTTTTCTCTATAAATAGGGTCTTTTTCCCCGTTTTCAATCATAAACAATGATCATCTCTTCTCTCTCTAAAAGCTAAAGCTTATTCTTTCCTTCTCTCTCTTGATTTCTAAGCCTAGCCTTTTCAAAATACAATATTCCTCATTCACGAGTTCTAGACACACCTAAGCAAGTTCGAAGTTGTCTTCTCCCTAGACGTGAAAGGTTGATAATTTCTGAGAGTTTGGTCCCAAATCCCCATTTTAATTATTTAAATTAATCGTTTGATTTAATGTTTTTATTGAAGTTACTAACGTGTGTATTGTTTTAATCGAAAGAGGTACAAGGCAACAAAGTAAGTTGTTTTATTGCTTTATTCCCTTAGAAAGCATGCTTAAATTATTTTAATTCCTAGAATCATGTTAGGAAGTTATTTATTGCTTTCTAGTATCATGTTTAGGTTGCATCTTATTTTCTTCTATCATGTTAGTATCATGTTAGGGTTAAAACTTTGATCTTTGTTGTTTAGTGACATGCTAGGATTTGTTATTAATCTTGTTAGTATCATGCCAAGGATCTTGCTAATATTATTATACTTTGTTGAGATTGAGATTGTGTCAATATTATTATGTTGCTTGGTATATATTATATCACGCTTAATAAGATAATTAATAATTTTATTTAGGCTAATATAATACCCTATATTTTTATACGTATTTTATTTAAAATAAGTATTTTGTGGGGTATTTAAATAATTTGAAATGAATTATTTATGATACTTTAATTATTTATTTTAAATAAGTTAGGAAATATTTTATAAAAGGAAAGTTTATTTAATTATTTATTTTATTAAAGTTGGGGTTTAATTTAGGAAAGTTTTATTGTAGTAAAGTTTTATTAGGAAAAGGATTAGGAAAGAGTAAATAGGGAAAGTTTAGGTAAGAAGGGTTTCTAGAGAAAGGGGTATAAATATTCAACACTTGGGAAAATTAAACTTTGCCCACAGTGGAGAAAACCCAAGGTAAACTTTCTCTCTCTTCTCCTTTATTTTTCTCCTTTTTTCTTTCTTTCTTTTTCCCCTTCCCCTTGTTTTCCATTCACCGCCGTCGGCCACCACCACCACCGGTGGGCCTCCGGCCACCAGCAGCACCAGCCGGCAGCGGCGGCTACCACTAGTGGCTGGCAGCAGCAGCAGTGGTGGCCGGACTGTTGTCTGGCCTCCTTCCATTCAAAAAAAAAATTAATCTTTCTTTTTAATTTTTGTTTAAACCGTAGATATAATTATTAAATATGGGTTTTGTGATTAATATTATGATGTTTGATTATAAGTAGTATGTAATTTAATTTTCAGATTTTAATTCTCATTAAAAAAGCCCCAATTTTGAAACCCTAGATTCATAAATTATTAATTATTGATGTATTAGGATTTAGGGTGGTTTAAACCTTTGATTTAAGTGTTTTAAAGCCTAATTACAGCAAGTTTTTATATAAATATACTGCTGGAATTTTTGGTAGTATATTAAAAATCAAGTTTCTTTAAGGAATTTTAATTATCCATTAATTGGGATTAAAGTATGAGGTTTTAAATAAAATTTCAGCTTATTTTAATTAAATTCTGAGTGGTTTAATAAGAGTATATATTGTTGGAAATTTGTGTAGAGTGGGTTTTAATGCTCTATTATAATTTTAAATTGTAGGAGACTTCGAAGTGAGTGATTTCTATTAATCGTGGCTATATTAAGATCGTATTCAAGGAATGTTTGCGTACTTAGCATATTTTTTATTATGTAGTAGCATGCTAGATGTGATTAATTGATTACAGGTAGTATCATGCTAGATTATGAATGGAAATTATGATTTAGTTGATATTGGTGATACAATTATGAAGCATGATTTATTTGTGATGGATTAGTGATTGGAAAATAATAGTTTGACATGTTGAATATGGACCTCACTTTTATTTATGGCATGATGGAAAGCATGTTTAATTAAACTAAATGTTTAATTTGGATTGGAATATTAAAAGGGAATTTTATTATGGTTCATATAATTTTTATTGATGTTATAAGCATGACGAAAGAGCTATATAAGTGTCTATGAACACGAGGAATAAATTTTATGTTGGTGCCTTAGTGCACTTGAGGTGTTTTTAACACCGAGGGATAGGATTTGTGGCGCATTATGCGTTTAAGGTGTCTTTGGCACCGAGGTAGATTTAAAAAGGGTTCAACATCAAATATTATGTGGTCACTAATTATTCAAGAATTAAATTGAAGTGTTTAATTGTTTGAATAATTATAATGTTTGATGTTATTATGATTTGAGAGTCATCACCAAGTTTAATAATATGTCAAGAATGTAAAGTGAAAGAGATTACGCACCAAAACTCTTGGAACGTATATACCTTGAGTATAAACATATGGGGGGAGTTATGCGACTTTATATTTGACCATAACTTCTACTAGGAGTAGAGGACGATGTATTTTCCTTTTTATTATGCGCAGGAATTCCGCCACTTACGAGTGGTTCTTTTATACTGTCACGGTTAGCTCCCCGTGTTAGTACCCCTTTAATGGGGCAGGATAGGGGGAAACCCATTCGATGCGTAATCAAAAGTAAATAAATTATTTAGTTACTTAGTTAAGAAGTTTTGTTGTATGTTGTGTGCTTGAAGACAGGTGCAACAAGGTAAGTTGTGTGTTGATAGGTAAAAGCATGTTAGTGTATTTAAATACGCTTATGTACTCAGCTTTACTGATTGTGTGTTTGTTGGCCTTGTCTCTACCTTGGCCCTATGATGACCCATTTTTAATGGAGAGTAGTGGAAACAATTAGAGAGAAGCTTTTCAGGTGATGGAGCATATTCATGATGGGCATGAGTGAAGAGCGAATCATGCTAGTTTCTATAAGATTATGATGTGTTATTGCATTTTATCATATTATAATATTTTTGTTGCGAGACTAACGTAAAGGTTTTTAAATTGAATTGGTTTTGTTAAGGGCCTACAATGGTTCCAAGTTGTAGGTTTGACTTTATTTTACTTTGGTTTGACCTTGCTTTTGATTGGTTGACTTTTTAGGTTGAGTCGTTTTAAATGTTTTAAAGGAGAGTCTTCCACTGTGTGTCTTTGATAGTTGCCATAACCGTTTTCACGGTGGCGGTAATATCTTAGATTTTCCTATTCAAAGTTTTAAACAGGGCAAAACAGGTATTTTTAAAGAAAGGAATTTAATTCAAGTGATCGCTAATAATAGATTTATTTGTGCATTAATATTCAACCAACATAAATTAAACAGGTTTAGGATTAATATATTGATTGTATGTTAGTCAAAAAGCGCACATGAATATGAGAAGAATAAAGTAGAGGCCTATTTTTAGGACAGGTTCAATCTCTTTTAGGTTGGATTTGTACCTTCATCCCCGAATATCCAGTCATGGTTCTAGACCACTATGGAGTTAGCGATCTCATGGATCGTGAAGGGTGTAACCTTCACCCTGTGAATGGTTTACAAGTTCCTAAAACTTGTTGGCGACTCTTTTGCTCTAGCTTCCTTCCCTTTGGACTCCATCATACTTAAGTGTATGATCTCTGTTCCATATGTGTTATTTGGTTTCTTCTCCCCTCTCACCCTTCCTTCGTCTTTTGTTAAAGGATTTCCTGTGCTGAAAGACCTATGACACAATTGTGTGAAATTGAAGGGAAGAAATATATAATAGCTAAGTCAATCTCACAATAACAAATCAGTAACTCTTATCATCATTGAAATACGATAAATAAGAAAAAGAACTTGCCATTCAGTGGTAATCAAGGGCAAAAAAAAAAAAAACAAAACAAAAAAACCCATCAGGGCCAAAATAGTGGATGCTACCAAAGGAATTGGTAATGCCATACATAGGAAAATAGCAGAGATAAGAGCTACTAAATCATTGTGAAATGAGGTTGTGTTTTCTTTTTGTTCGGTTGTTTGTTTCTATACTACGATCTTTTTGTCAATTTTTCTCAAATGTAGTGGTCATCTGCATATATTTTGTCTTCTTGGCTATTCCGTATGATTCTAATTTAAGTTGTTTACAAGTAAGAGAAAGGAGTTATCATGTAGAATGAAGCAATTGTGTCTTATGCATGTCTATTAAATTGAGTAAGAATAGCCACTTCGTAGTCTATTCAGAATATGTCTAAATGGGTTGTATCGTGCAGGAGACATCTATTGAGTTGGTAGAAATGAGTGAGGATGGCGTGGTGCAATCTATCTGCGAGCAACTAGTATTTGGTATAATAAAAGACATGGCTATTCTACCCAGGACTAAGAAACTTCGTACACATAACTCACATGTTTTACATGATATAAGGAACCCTCATTTACTGCTCATAATAGCTACATCACTTTTCTCGCGGGGTAATTGAATGCATATTTTATTCCTTCTGCAGGTTATGGGGAAAGACATGCATGTTGGTTATCATTTTCGATTCTAGAAAGCTCTCTTTCCTAACGTTTTGTAATGAAATGCATAGGTTCTACTCTCATCTAGAGCCTTCCTCTATGGGTTATCCTCTGCTTTTTAATAGTAAAATTGGATGTATTTATAGTTTGAATTAGGAGCTTTTGTACATTATCATTCCACAATTTAGACAAGAACTTGTGCAAGGGCACTTTACAATGAAAGGGCATTGGAGTAGTAAGGATAAGCGATGTTATGACATTGTTATGTTGTGTTTTTAACAAGTTACAGTGAAGTAGGGCATGGATTAAGTATGTCATACCTTGTTTAAAGCTTTCCCCTTAAACTTCACCCCATAAATCATTATCCTACACCGCACCTCCCTCTTCTTCTTTCTCACTCACCAATCAGCCCCTTGCAACCTGAAAAACAGAGCAGGCCGCAAATAAACCCCCCATTTCGCACCACCCATCACCTTCCCAAACGTCAGCCCCTAAAATTCGAGTACTTTCGAGTTCGAGTATACTCGGATACCTAAATTTCGAGTATGTTCGAATTATATAAACTTAAATTCAACTAATTCAAACTAAAATTCAAATCTATTAGCTTGCATGCAATCTAATCAAAACCGACTAAAAACCCTAAACCTTTAAATTCCCAAATTAAGCAAAAATTTAACAACCTTCATCTAGAAATTCGCAAGCCAAACACAAAGAACATTTAATCTGCAGTTAACCCTAGAAATCCAGACCAAAATTCACAATAAAATTCACACATATTTTCTCAAACAAAAGTGCGCAATTTTTGAATTCAAAGAGAAGAACTAACCTTGTCGCCACTCCATTATAGATATCTGAGAAGTTTAGCCGGAAACACGAATCAAAGAGAAGCTTAGATGCTTTAGAAAAGGAAGAACAGTGCCGCCAAAATGAAAACCAAAACAAAAGCTTCTAAAAATGAAAAATGAATAACGGGAAACGGGAGTGAAAGCCTTTTATATGTGTATACCTATACGTATATTGTATTTACTTATTGTATTTTCTACATTCATTAACCGTGAAATACCAAAAATGCCCCAATGCTGGTCCAGCACCTTGCTGGGCAGAGCTAAGCTCGGAGCACACAATATCGAGGAAGTCATTTTTAAAGTTGTTCAATAGAAGATCAAGCAAGATCCTGATATTGTGTCTGATCTTATCCGTCTATCATTCCATGACTGCTTTGTTAGGGTATGTACATTTGTGTCCTAATAATGAATAATTTTGTTTGTCAATTAAATCAAAACACATGCATACACAAGTTTTTGATGTTGTGCTAAAAATTAATTTGATTGAAAAAGGGTTGTGATGCATCGATTTTGCTCGAGAGAAAACATACTGAGCAAATGGCATGAGTAAATAAACATCTTGGTAGAATTGAGGATGTTGGTGAAATTAAGAAGGTCGTGGAGAAAGTTTGCCTAGGAGTTGTCTCTTGTATAGATGTTCTAGTTATAGCTGCTAGAGCTGTTGTTTTCTTAGTAAGTTTGTTTTTATTGTCATGTATTTGGTTCTTTTTATCTTATTTTCCCACTTTCAAAGTACAACAACTTATAAGTTAATTTATGTAATTAAGTTATTGTTTGTGTGATTGTTATATATGTAATGTGTAGGGCAAAGGAAAATGGTATGAAGTAGAAACTGGAAGAAGAGATGGACGTGTATCTTTAAGCAAAGAAGCAGAAGAAATCCTTCTACCTCCAACAATTCCAGTTCGCAAAGCCATTCAATTGTTTGCTAAAAAAGGGCTTAATAAGTGTGACTTTGTTGTGCTTCTAGGTATTTATCTATACACATTATTTTCTTAACTATTAAGTACCTTAATATGCTAATCGTATTTGATTAGTATAAATAATTATCTTTCATCATTACAAAATTACAGGTGGACATACTGCTGGAACTGCACACTATCACTCATTTAAAAAATGTTTGTACAACTTCCATGGTACCCATAAACCAGATCTAACCATGAGTTCATCACTTCTCAAAGTCTTGCGAAACACATGTCCTCTTAATAGTCAAAGCGGCGATGAGGCATTCCTTGACCAAACCCCAAACAGTCATTTCAAGATGGACAATGCCTATTACAAGCAAATAGTAGCACACAATGGCACTCTAGAGATTGACCAAAACATGGCTACAAGTCCTCTAACTAAAGGCATTGTAAGGGGCTAGCCAAAAGTCCCTATCAATTTTTGAACGAATTCGGTCCCGCCATGGTCAAGATGGCTAGAATTGGAGTCCTTACTAGCCACCATGGAGAGTTTAGAAAAACTTGTGGCTATGTGAATTAGATTATCTCAATTTATTCACAAACTTTTCCACCACAACACTATTAATTAATACGTAGTATATTTTAATACTATTATTATTATTGTCATTGGGTAAAAAAAAACTAAAGATGAACTGATATTGTATCTCCCAACTTTACATCTGCTTATAAATTTGTTCTATGTAATAATAATCTCAGGAGAACAGAGTTGAGTGTTGTTTTTATATAAAGAAAATATAGTGTTGTTTTTATACAAAGAAAATATAATGTTGTTTTTTATTTTGTTGATCTCTTCCTTGTCTTTTATCTATTTTTTTTTCATTTTATTATTATTATTTGGAAATTTTTGTAATTTGCTACCTTTAAAATGCCCGGTTTTGAAAATAACTACTTTAAAGATTTTTTTTAATTTTTTTATTTAACTACCATTCAAACTCTAATTCTTTTTATTTTTCTACAACCTTCACTATTCTATAACTATAGATGTTAATGGGGCCCACTCCAACGGCTATATCTGTCAACTTTCTTGTTTGTTGACTTCTAATCAACGAACTCTTCAATAAAATCATGGAGTTCATCCAATTAAGCACCAATTGAAAACCAAACATCTAAAAACTAAAAATCTCTTAAATCAAACCTTTAAATCGTGAAACGGAGGTAATTAGAAGGCAAAGTACTGAAATTTGAAGGTAATTGAAGCACGAAAAAGGTTTTATTTTTGGAACTTTAAAATTGAATTATTTTTCCCAAATGTATGTGAATGTTGGATTTAGGGTTCTACAATCCAATAGTTAGGGTAATTGTCATATTTTATTAAATTGAATGGTTGTAGACACTTCATTGTGTCTCCCCAAAAACCAAACCCAATGATGAGTACTTATCACGTCATTAATTATCGAACGAGGTGAAATGTGAAAGACTCTCGTGATTTCTCTATTTTTAATAAAATAGTTCTTTCTATTTTTGAAAATCTTTCTTTTCGCATCCTGTTTATGAAAACGTTCAGTCCAGTTTAGTTTGGTCCTTGATATGGGTCCAATAATGGTGTAGTTGGATGGGGTTTGAAAAGAGCTTTCCAACGATATATTATAACCCCAATTCCGATGAATAATGAGGAAGTGATGGCCAAAATACTAAAGTGGATCTTAATAAGTTTTATGGGTGACCCGATGATCAAGTGGAGGGTCCATTAATTATTATTCCTAAAGTCATTAGGAATTACTTAAATTTTCTGGAATAATCTAGAATATTATTTTAAATTCTAATGGGATTAGGATTAATAATTATATTTTATTTGATTTTGAAAAGATAAAGGATTTTATTTGGAATAAAACAAGTGTTTTAAAAGATTAAAATCTGATTTTTAAAGATAAGTACGGACTCTTATTAATCCCAATTATATTGGAAAACGGACTCCGTACGGAAATTTATCATACAGCACCATCGCGCTGCTACAAACCTGTCGCTGAACGACAGGCCTGTCGCCAAACGACAGAGATGTCGCGTCGCGACAGACCAACTTTACTCCGATTGAAATTCTGACTCTTTTCTATTGTATACAGTCGTTTATCTCTATAAAAAAGGTTGATATTTCCCCATTTTTAATCATCAACAATCATCTATTCTATTCTCTTTTCTCTCTAAAAAGCTAGAAGCTTGTTCTTTCTCCCTCTTTCTAAGTCTTGCTTTTTCAAATACAATATTCCTCCATCACGAGACTTAGACACACCTAGCCAAGCTCGAAGTTGTCTTCACCTAGACGTGAAAGGTTGATAATTTCTGAGGGTTTGGTCCCGAATCCCTATTTCAATTATTTAAATTAATTATTTGATTTAATATTTTATTAAAGTTACTAACATGTGTATTGTTTTGATAGAAAGAGATACGAGGCAACAAAGTGAGTAAGTTCATTGCTATATATCTTCAGAAAGCATGCTTAGATTATTTTAATTCCTAGTATCATGTTAGGATTTTATTTATTGTTTTATAGTATCATGATTAGGTTGCTTCCTATTTCTTATATCGTGTATGTCTCTAGTATCGTGTTAGGAATAAAGCTTTGATTTTTATAGGATTTGTTATTTTAGTATCATGGCTAGGATCTTGCTAATAATATTATGCCTTGAGAATTTTATGATGATGATGATTTGTTGTATCAATATTATTATGTTGCTTGATATTATTGTTATTGCTTGATCACGCCCTCTCTTGCAGGTTTAAAAGGAATTTGTACTTGAAAATCATGCTTAATAAGATAATTAATAATTTTATTTAGGCTAATGTGATTTTAATTCAAAAGATCGCCAATAATAGAATTGTTTGTGCATTAATAATCAACCAACATAGATTAAATAGTTTTAGAATTAATATATTGATTGTATGTTGACGAAAAGCGCACATGAATATGAGAAGGATAAAGTAGAGGCCTATTTAGGGCAGGTTCAATCTCTTTTAGGTTGTATTTGTACCTTCATCCCCGAATATCCAGTCATGGTTCAAGATCACTATGGAGTTAGCGATCTCATGGATCGTGAAGGGGTATAACCTTCACCCTGTGAATGATTTACAAGTTCCTATAACTTTTTAGAGACTCTTTTGCTCTAGCTTCTTTCCCTTTGGACGCCACCATACTTAAGTGTATGATCACAGTGGGGCTCAAGTGTGGGATGCTTGAAATCATCCCTACAATGGTTAATTAACATTATAATTGACTGAAATAGCTAGCAGTAAATTTGTTGGGTTAAAATTTCTAGTGTTCATATGTTAATTGAATTAGGGATTTTTTAGCGATAAGTAAATTGACCATACCAAGGTCTGTTTATGCTAATTACAACATAATTTAGTCAATATCTGAGCTCATTGCTGTAAATTGCAGAGTAATATGGCTTTCAGTAGGCCTTCTCCTTCTAAGCAAAGCAAGTGTGATTGTGGAGTTCCCATGGCAAGATTGATCACGTGGACAAGAGAGAATCTAGGTAGGAAGTTCAAAGCCTGCAAGTTCTATGATCCTAAAACTTAGTCAATGGGTGTAAGTGTTTTGAGTGGGTGGATGAAGAAGATAGGAGTAAATGGCAGAAGGATGTTATCAACCAACTTCTTTTGGACAATAAACTGATGAAGGGTGAAATAAGCTCATTGCATAGAGAAGTGGAGGACCTTACTGGAAAAAGAAGGTGTATGTTGAATGAAATTGGTAATCTGAAACTAAAATGCAAAGCTTTAAGTTCTAACAGGAAGAAAAACAAGGCGGCATGTCAACAAATGAATCCTAATTGGTAAGGGAATCCCAATCCTAAAGTATCCATGTGATGTAACATAGACTAAATAATAAGTGTGTAATATTAAGGGTATATTGGGTATTTCTAGTGTGAACAGAGATATTTTTTGTCCTAATATTTATGAAACTTTCTTAAAAGACAAGTGGTGCAATATTAAAATAATGGAGGAAGTACTCCCTTCATTTTTTTTTTAAATGCATCACTTTGATTTTGGCACTATTCACATACCATGGTTGACTTAATTTTTTCACCTCTATAAAATAAATAAATGTTATTACTTCCTCCGTTTTTATTTTATTGCACCATTTGGACTTTTACAATATTCACTTAATCTTCTTTGACCATCATTTGTGATTTATACATTAGGAAAAATATAGTCATGTGGGATTTAGTTAGATTTGTATCGAACTCTACTTTTCAAATATCAAATTTATAATTTTTACAAAAGTATAATTGAAGATATTGATAGCTAAAGTAATGCATTGGCAAGCGTGAAATCCCTTATGGTGCAATAAAAAAAAAGAACGGAGGAAGTATATAGAATTTTTTGACTTTTACCACAAAAAAAAAAAAACACAAATTGTTTTCTACTACCAAAAATTTCAAAAGTTTTATTTTACCACCAAAAAAAAATTAAAAATTGTTTTATACCACCTGTCATGAATTAGGAACTGAACTGAATGAAGAGTTGGCTCTCACTAAATGCGATCGTGTTTTAATAAGTGTTACACTTTCATTTTTGGCAAAAAGATACATTTAATTATAATATCTCTCTCCTCCGATCCCTACCCAAACCTACAACTATTATTTTTTTTTTAATTATTTCTCTTCTATCACATTCATTACTTTTCAATAAATTATTAATCTCACTAGCAATCTTTCTTTTACAATTTTTTTTAATATTTCAACTACCCCACTTACCTCTTATTTTATTTAAGTCCATTATATTGCCTAAAACTATGTGTCGGTCTAATTAAAGTGTAACACTTATTAAAACACAGAGGGAGTAGTTACTTGTAATTTATAGTAATGGCCCTTTTTTTTTGTTTGAGAGTGTAGTAATGGCCTATTTTGATTCATACAGTATTGGCCTTTTAGTTAAGGATGGTAAGGGACTAACCAAGTAATGGTAATGTATGTTTGAGCTATTTATTGGTAAAGTTAAGATTTTTTTTTTTTTTTGAACGATAAGATACATGAGAAAGCCCTCTACCCCCTATCACAAGAATAAGGCCCTGTTCTTTTGAACTTTTGGGCAGAGCAGGATCAGCAGAGCAGTGCATAGCGGAACAGATTTCAGCAGAGAAGAGCAGATCAAGGCTTCCACACACTGCATACATAGCAGAGCAGATTTCAGTAAAGTATAGCAGGCAGAGCAAAGCAGAGTAGGATAGAGAAAAACAGAACAGATCTAAAGAACAGGGCCTAAGAGGATGAGGAATCGAACCCCCTTCAATTGTTTAGGGGGGGGGGGGGATGGAACCATTCTTGATTTCTCCATATCCTAGATCCTCTAACGTTAATAAGAATATGTTGTTCAAGCTTACGTAAAATTTTTGTCAATTTCAAACTCAATTTAGGCCCTTAAGACGTAAAATGGCCCCCAAAACCTAAAGGGAATATTTTTTTAACGCACAAATCGATGAAAAAATTGAATTGGGTGACAATTTATAATTTATAAGTAATTTTGGGATGCAATTTGCATTTTTTTTTCAAATAACTGCAATTTGCAAAATACAAACTTTAAATGGCTGTAATTGACATTTTTTTTTGTGTTAAAAACAACTTAAAAAAAAAAAAAAAAAACGTTGACGAACCAACATATCCTTAAAAACAATTTTGAATTTCTGAGAGAATATGAGAACCATAACAAGTAGGAGTATTCGCGGTGCGGTTTGGATCCCAAACTGCACCAAACCGCAAATTGCGGTTTGCATTTTTTTCAAACCGCACTTATAACCAAACCGCACCACATTCCACATTTTAAAGAAAATTTATAAATATTTAAAAAAAAAAACAATTTTAATTTTATTTTGTGATTATTAATTTATAATTTAAATATTTAATTCTTTTTAACTTTTAATTAGTTGATAGTAAAACATAATTTAAGTTATTTTATATATTTTTTTAGTAGAAATAGTATAAAATTGGTATAACGGTTTGTGGTTTGACAGTCTAAACCGCAAACCACATCAAAGTACGGGTTGGTTTAAAATGTTTTGGAAACCGTACCAAACCACAAAAGTGTAGTTTGGTCATTTTCGGAAACCGCACCAAATCGTAAAATCGCACCGCAATTTTCAAACCGCAAAAGTGCGATTTGGTACGGCCTAGATCGCACTTTGAACAACCCTAATAATGAGCACTGAACCCATTGATTCAATAACTTTATTCTTTATTTAAAAAAAAAAAAAAAAAAAAAAAAAAAAAAAAAAAAAAAAAAAAAAAACTACTTTGTCAAGAAAGTTTTTTCTTTGATTTCATATCATATAATAAAAAAAAATAAATAAATAATTAAAAAAAAAATTAAAAATCAGATCTAGATAGTTTGAAAATGCGATTGTCTAAAAATAACCCTTTTCAATTGGCAAACTCATCAATTTCCCAAAAGAAACACAGAAACAACCCCACAATTAAAAAGAACAAAAATCTCCGAAATCATATGATCCGAGTTGACCCACTAAGACTACGAGCAATCCACCTCACAACTCAGTCAAATATGACAAGTCCACTGAGTCAACTTCGAGTCCCACAAATCAAACTTAGTCATGGAGAACGAAGCATCCCCGTCATCGGCTTAGGCACTGCCGTAGATCCTCCAGTATCGGCGGATGAAATGAAGTCAGCGGTGGTGCGGGCCATTGAAGTAGGCTATCGACACTTCGATACGGCCCATAAGTATAAATCGGAGCAGCCCATTGGTGATGCGGTCCAAGAGGCTTTGAGTTTGGGCCTGCTCCAATCCAGAGATGAGCTCTTTATGACTTCTAAGCTTTGGTGTGGTGATGCTCACCCTAACCTCGTTGTTCCTGGCCTCCAAAAATCCCTCAGGTATAAATTTTAGGTAATGCTATATGTAGCCCTAAGGGCTGTATATAAGTATTAAATACACTCTTAGAAATTATATAAAATTAGAAATTTGATAAAAACACAGCGTAAATCAGTTTACTTAGTGCTTATATTTTTATGAATTTTAAGCGTAAATTTAATGCTTATATGTATCGTTAAGGCTATGTATAACATTTTCCTAAATTTAATGTCAATGTTGTGTGTCTTTATATCACATTGATTTGAAATTACTGCCGAGTCAGGCAATCTGTTTAAGTTGTTCTTAATTCAGTGTCGAGTTCTTGTATGAACGATCAGGATGCATGATTGGCAAATACATAGGATTTTTGTATTTTCAGAATTTTTTTAATGGTATACGGAGTAATCCTTCCGTTTTTAAATACTTGTTTAATTTTTCCATGCGTGAAGTGTTAGGAGTAATTGGAAAAAGTAATAAAATATGAAGGTAGTGGGGTAGGTAGAAGAATAAAAACCTATAAAAAATAAAGATAGCAGTGAAAATTTGAGGAGAGAGAATATGTAATTAATAATATATAGTTTATGTTGGGTCTAGTACGTGAAAGAAATGAATTAAACTTGTCGTAACATTTCAAATAAAAAATTATTCAAAAACGATCGGAAAAAAAAAAGTGGAGCAAATATTTATAAACGGAGGGACTACTTCATAAGTGGTACTTTTGAAGTACAATTTTAACTACTAGCATTTTTAATTCTCGATAAAAACATGTTAAGGGAGATTTTTTTTTTTTAATCTATAATAGCTTTAATTAGATTGGACTATAATTAACTCAGTTGATACTAAAATGTGTTTACCTTTTGATGTCATAAATTTTTTTATACCAATACTTATTCATTAGTACCAACAAGAATTTTTATTTTATTGTTTTCAATAATATTTCTTTGTTGGTATAAAATGTACTATCCAAACACAATTTATTAGCAACGGAGTTTATTATAGTCATATAATATATGACTAAAGCTGTGATAACTTTAGAATTTCTAAAGTTATGGAGTATCCAAAGTTGATATTTTGAAATTACACACTATTTCCATGTACTTAGTTTATTTACTTTTAGTGTGTAAAAACTATTACTCCGTATATAGTCAAACTAGAGTATGTTAATAGTAAGGTGTTGCAAGGATTAACTAATGAAGGTGGTGTTTGGGAGTGGGTGTAGAAATGTGACTTTGTAGATGTGCTCTGTTAAAAACTGCCTTTTAGTATTAAGCAAACCATAATTCAAAGTACAATATGGATATATGTAGAAAAGCAAAGTTATGAAAATTTTGATATTCACTTATTTGGTTTTTCATTAATGAAATTAGAAATCCATAGAAATAGGAGATAATAGTAAAATATACTTGGGAAGTAATGTTTTGTAAATTGGATGTAAGTATGTAACTAAAGCAAAATAAAGTGTTGGATAGATGGCAATGTATATCTATCTGAGGAGCTTGACAATCCTATCATAGGCTAAGCATAAGCTGTGGAATTTGTGTTAGAGGAGAGTCTCACGACATAAAAGCACAACAGGATTCTGTTGTAATTACTGGTAGTAGATGGAGTAGCCAATGTAATCCGTTCATGCTAGTTATCTCCTCAATTCATTATGATAGAGAATGAGTTTAGGTTTTAACTTGCTTAATGATTAGTTTGTCATAGATCTTTGATTGATTGAAAGGGACTATAATGGAAACCAAATCAGACAAAGAAAATTTGAAAGATTTACTCATATTTGGATGTTTATCTTAGCAACAATTCTCTTATTAACAATCTAACATTGTAAAATTAGAATTTACTCATGTTCACTCAGTTTCAAACATCAAGATACCACTTCCCCAGAGAATATATATGCATACTCCAACCCTGAATAACTAGTTAATATGGGGGTGTTTTTGTAGGAATTTAAAAATGGAGTGGATTGATTTGTATTTGATTCACTGGCCACTAAGCTGTCAACCTGGTAAAAATGATTTTCCAATAAAGGAGGACGATTTTCTTCCCATGGATTTTCAAGGTGTTTGGGCAGCTTTGGAAGAATGCCAGAAGCTTGGCCTTGCTAAATGCATTGGAGTTAGCAATTTTTCCTGTAAGAAGCTCAATGAACTTCTGGCTATAGCTAAAATCCCACCTGCTGTTAATCAAGTTAAGTGTTTTTTTTTTCCCAATGGTAGCTCTTCATTTATCACTGTTTAAGGTCTGTAATTTCCTTTCCATTTAGACTTAACTCTATTAAGTTGAATTCAATTCTGCTCTACTAAGTTTGATTCACTTTTGCTCCATTTAGTTCAATGTTATTACTATTTTCAGTAATCAGTACAGTTTAACTCCATTGAATTCAGTTATGTTATGCTTAGCTCAGCTCAACTCACGTCAGTTCAACTCCATTTATTCCAAAAAAAAAAGGGGGGCAGAATCTGTAGAGGGAGCATTAATAAATTAAGAAGACTTGTTTATGTTCTTATATTCATCTACAGGGTAAATATATTAATAATATGTTCACTTAGGAGACGGGAAATAGTCCATTTCTTGATTTCATTAATCTTTAGTGTAGAGAACTTATCTGCAGTATAGTTTTGTGCACCTCTAAAGGGTTTGGATATACTTCTTAAAATGGTTCTAGGATTGGGTGTTTTGTGCTACAGATAGAACAGGAGGATAACTTTTCTATTTCTGGGGTGTTCCTGAGTCTTATGATTTATGAAAGCTGCGTTGTTTTTTTTTTTTTTTTTTTTTTTTTTTTTTGGTAAGAATTAGTTAAGTTGGACTTTATACAGCAGTCTCAACCTGCTGTTCATTCCATATGATTAAGAAATATGATTTGAAATTATTCTTCTTTTGATGCTTTGGTGTACTGTACAGTCTGCACCTGAAATTTTTCTTGAAGAAGGCAGATGTATTACTGCTTCAATGTCATCAAAGCTTGCAACATAGTAAACACCTCTAGTTCTCTAGGATCTCTGAGTATATAAATTACGTAACTAATACGCTTGTCATGTATAACTGTCCTGAAATCTTAACATATCTAATGCAATTACTATTTACTTCAGGGTCTTAATGCTAATACGCTACAAATTCTTTATACATTCCTGTAATCCTATGAGTCATTATGATGGACTCAGAGTTAGAATTGGGATTGATAGCATATTAGCATGTAGTTCAGAGCTTGCCTTTATCTCCTTAAATATGTGCAAAGTCAGATCATCATCTAACCTAGGGCATCCATGATTTGAAAATTAAAGGTGGAGGTTAGTCCATTTTGGCAACAGAAGAAGCTGATAGACTTGTGCAAGGAAAATGGTATTCTTATAACAGCTTATTCTCCATTAGGAGCCATAGGAACCTTCTACGGCAGCAACAGGATATTGGAATCTGAAGTGCTTCAGGAGATTGCCAAATCTAAAGGAAAGTCTATACCTCAGGTACTTGCCTTTTACACCTTATTTTTAAGGTCTTCACATTCTATACATTGCATGTAATGTGATGTCTGCATATACGTATGTTACTATCATAACTAAAAGTAAGTTGTTGCCTTGTCGCATGGATATACCAAAAGCTCTCTGTAACTATTTGCCTGGATATTAATTTAATGACTTCTATAGTATTTTAACATTATGAAGTAATGTCCTTTGAATTTCAATGGAATAAGAAATTCTCAAGTAGATTGAAATTGGGAAAATGATGTTTAGGTTTTGTTTAGTAATCAGTGATAAATGGCTCTAATGTTAGTATATTTGAGTCATTATGTAAGACAATTTCACTGACAATTTGATTGTAATGCAATGGTTTTATGTATTTCCTTCATCAATCATCATTACCATTTAATAATTGATACTAGCTCGAAAAAATAAAAACTGGTGATGGAATTTTATGAAGTGAAACTCATAGTTGGAGGTTGGAATCGCTTTGCCATAGACATTTGAGTAGATTTTGTTTTTGGTAAAAGTGCACACAAACTCATTATCAATACCATTTACCAAAGCAGTCCTAAAGGCTTAAAAGGGGTAATCAGAATGCTATATTGTCGCTGTAATACCAGAGATCTTCTAATCTCTGCTGTCATCCTCTCTCTTCATTCCTTATCCCCTCAAAGTGTCACTTTTATCTTTGGGAATTGCAGGTATGCTTGAGATGGGCACATGAGCAGGGAATTACTATAGTTGTTAAGAGTTTCAATAATGAGAGAATGAAAGAAAACCTTATGATTTTTGACTGGGAATTGACTGAAGAAGACCATGAAAAAATCAGGGGAATCCCTCAGAGTAGAGGGGTCACTGGCTGGCCTTATCTATCAAAGAAAGGGCCTTTTAAGACACTTGAAGAGCTCTGGGATGGAGAGCTTTGACTATGACAATGCTTTAAACTTGACGGCTACAAATGTAAGTTGTTGAGGATGTAACTCTCAGGTGTTGAGAATGGAAATTGATTTTGGCACACCCTTAATTGATTTTGGCACACCCCTATGTGCTCTTCTCAAATAGGGGTGTGCCAAAATCATTTCCCTTTGAGAATCGACTCACTTGAGATTATCAATCTCACATTTGAAATTTTGATCTGAATTAGCGCCTCATACTGAATACAAAACTACCTATGTAGATCTCCTGACATGCTTTTCTTTCCATGTTTTTGAATTTCTGTCTGTATCTTTTGTTGCAAATGT
The DNA here is from genome assembly GCF_948465745.1 of Chenopodium album. Lineage (NCBI taxonomy): Eukaryota > Viridiplantae > Streptophyta > Magnoliopsida > Caryophyllales > Amaranthaceae > Chenopodium > Chenopodium album. Next base: position 52,963,752 of record NC_137843.1, read on the forward strand.
CTGTTGCCATCTGGGAGGAGTTAGGAGTTGTGTGCAAACTGTTTGGCTTACGGCGAATCAGCAATAAGCATCATTGTACCAATTTTTTTAGGCCTGTCCCATGATTAGATTTGGAATTGGAGTATATTCCTATGCTATTTACAGACTAATACTCGGCAAAGATCAAACCTCAAGCTTAAAAAGACACAACTACACATACAATAAGTAACATCCATTCATCAATGCAAAATACGAAGTATATGCTCAAGTCTCAAATACTTGAAATCCAATAATCTTACAATCACAACCCCAAACATGAAATGTCATTCCAGCATCAATGCTGAAGATTGAATCTCCATTACATTACAGTCTTTTGTAACTTCCTATACATCAAAAATATACCGCGTCAACAAACACACAATGAAATGCAAAACAAAGTCAATCAATTCAATCACTCAATAAAAGAACAAATAAATAGATTGTACATGTATACAACTATTTGTGAGTGTTTCTGCGGAATTTCTGAACAACCCAAGAAATGCTACCTGAAGTAGAATCCTTTGCCTTCCTCATCCCCTTAGAAACCGATTCTTTGGTCTTCTCCATTCCATTCGCCGACACCTCCTTCGTCTTGTTAAAGCTTTCGCCGAATTTCTTTGACAATTTCTTCGTCAAACTTTTAGTTTTACTCCCATTGTTGCTGTTTCCCTTCTTATTAAGAGAAGAAGATTGATCTTCATTATTATTGTTAAAATCCCATTGATCCGCCCACGAGTTTGAGTATGAACCATGCCCTGCCATATTTTCTTTTCCTGTCTTTAAGGACTTCAACAAAAATGAATATGAATCGAATTACGAGAGGTTTTTGATGATGAAGAAAGCTGTTAAATAACTTGGAAGATGGATAGATAAATGTAGGAGAGTTATGTTAGGATTGTCTATTTGTTTCTAGCTGTCTAGACGTGGGACGGTGTATGTTACGTTGAATGGATTTTCTTATCTGTCAAGTATGAAACTAGCAAACTATAATTATAATATATAAGTCAATACTTTGTAAAAAAAAAAATTATATGTTTTGACAGTTTGGTAAACTAAACAAAAAGTTAATATCATTACTAAGATATTCTGTCAAATATTCTCATCTAAATCATATAGGGATATAGGTGGTTATAATATTACTATCATTTAAATTACATTACTCTTGTGAGAAGTGATTGTTCTTTTTCTTTATTTATTTATTTATTTATTTATTTATTTGGTTTTTGGGCTTCATAGTTATTAGTTGATTACATTACGCTTGTGAGAAGTGTATCTACACGTAATAAAAACTTTAACGATAATTTAGATTAGTTGCACTTTATCAAACATTCACAATTACGTTTTAAATTTAGTATATGACACTTTTCTTAGTTTGTTAAACACTTAAGGGTAGTATATATCTGATGTGCAATTGTACGATGTTGCGAATAAAGTTCCATCTATTTCACATCGTCTTTTTGTTATTCTCCCTCAATTAAACCACATAAACCTTCCAAAATTTAGTACATGACACCTTCCTTAGTTTGTTTATTAACACTAAGAGCATCTCCATTGGCAAGCTAATTGTTAAATTAGCTTGTCATGCCATATATGATTTCAAGCTAATCCACATTGTAGCTATTTTATGTCCCAATGGTTAGCTACTAGCTTGCTATTTAAATAAGCTTGACCTTTTCAATTAGCTTTATTAATTTAATTATTTTAATATATTAATCTCCAAAAATTTTAAAAACTTTTTTCTCAAGCAAATTAGCTTGTTTAACCTAATTTGCTTGGACAAGCTATTTGTATTTTTTAGCTCCAATGGTCAAGCTACTAGCTAGAGATTTTTGAAAATTGCAAGCAAGTCTCTAGCTACAACCATTGGAGTTGCTCTAAAGGGTAGTATCCAAGGTGTACAATTTGTACGAAGTTGCAAATAAAGTTTTGTCTATTTAATTTACATGTCCTTTTGTTACTCCGTATCTCTCAATTAAACCACATAAAATCTTTCAAAATTAAAAATAAACAAAACTTCAATTTTAATAATTATTATTTTTTTTTAAAAAAAAAAACCAGCTAAATCAAGTATAGCTTGGTCATACTCTTTATAGAGAGCTTGGTGTGATTGTGTCAATCACATTACATTCATTACTCAAATCAGATCTCTCCATCCCAGAGTTCCTCAATTGTTACAAAAGGACCAAAATTAGATGTATAATCTAATCCTCTACACACTCTATATTGTGGAATTCTTCTGATCTTCTCAAGGTCCTCAGCACTCAATTCCCAATCGAATATGTCGAGGTTTTGCTTCATTCTTTCCTTGTTGAAACTCTTTACCACCACTGCGATCCCCTGCTCCACTCCCCACCTCAAACATACCTGTATGAATTAGTTTGGTATCCATGATCAAATCATTTACTTTTCTAGAAACGTTATTTAACAATGAACAAACAATTCAATTATTCAAAATGATACTCTGTCCGAAATAGGTTTTACTCTCATATACCCTTAATTATAAAGGATAGGCTTGCCATGATTATACAAATATACCCTTTAAATCACTAATATTTTAGGAAAGGTGACAATTTTTTGATGTGTAATCAACTTGTGTGCAAACGTGACTCAGGCTGAATATAATGTAGGTGTTGTTTAAGTACCTGAGCTACAGATTTATTTCGTCGATTGGCTATTTCTTTCAATACATCCGATTCCATGACATTCTTGCTGCCATAGAATGTCCCAAATGCACCTAAGGGCGAGTAAGCCGTTACAAGAACGCCTTTAGCCTTGCAAAATTCTATCATCTCCTTTTGTTGCCAACTCGGATTCACCTCAACCTTTTACATACCAAAATTATGATATAAATTTCAATATCATAGCATAGTATAATTCATAAAAGTATGCTTTAAATTTGAAGTTTGAATTATTGGGTTGAAAGTTTACTTGATTAACAGCAGGAGGAATGGTAGCAAATGATAATATTTGAGCCAATTTTGTGCGCGAAAAATTGCTAACTCCTATGGACTTTGCTAGCCCAAGCTTCTTGCATTCTTCCATACCTTCCCAAACTGATTTGTAATCCATTGCCATGAAATCATCCTTCTTTATTGGGTACTCGTACACCCCCGGCTTCGAGCTTACCGGCCAGTGAATTAGATACAGATCAACGTAATCTAAATTCAGCTTCCTAAATCATAATAGAGAGTACATTGTCACCTCTTCAATTAGACATTTCATCAAACACTTAACAAGCAATTTTTATTGAAATAAAAACTAAATAATATACCATACTAGCAATATGGGAAGTTACACAATTTTACAATTATGACATGTTATCAGAGTTAACGTGATACAAGTAAAGTAAAGAATTAAACATACTTCCTATATAATACTCCATCACAAATTGACCTTAACATCTATTATTAGCAATATAAAATTTCTAAGTATCTAACACAAAAAATATCTTATGCAACCGTGGTATATTTTACGTGGTGAAAAAAGCTAACTAAATTAAAACTTCTAGTTAGAGCATGATTCAAAATTTAAAACCTAATGTACCTCAAAGTTGCTTGCAACGCTGGGACCACGCGGTCGCGGTGTCCATCACTACACCAGAGTTTAGAGGTGATAAAGAGATCATCACGAGACGTGATCAAGCCTTGCTTAATTGCTTGAGCAATGGCCTCTCCTAGAGGTTGCTCCGTATAGTAAAGGCAAGCGGTATCGAAATGTCGGTAACCGGCCTCAATGGCCGTGAGAACGGCAGTTTTGGTTATCTCTGCCGCAACCGGTGGGTCGGGTGCGGTGCCAAACCCCAAAACGGGTATGCTCCCGCCATTGTGGCTTAACTGAATTCTTGGGATAGGCATTGAATTTGCAGGAATTGGAGGGAAAAGTTTTAAGTTGGTATGAAAGCAAAGAAATGGTGCACTTATTATTATAGTTTGGGTAAATGATGTATTTTGAAGTAAATTATGTGACGAAATTTAAGGATCATACTAAAACTGTGGATTGTTTGATTTTACTATTTTTGGTGCAAATGTGAAAACTGTGGGTTGTAGTAAGTAGATTTCATCTTATTTTGATATCAAGTAGTTCCTTATGAAACTCGTTTCTCTATATTCTCTATCATGTGTCATGATTTATTACTTTTATCCAATTTTGGTTTGGTGTTGTCAAAAGTAAAAATGGTTTGGTGTGTTGTGAGTTGTGACTCATAAGAAACACTAATATTAGTGCATAAATTAATTAATGCGCTAAGAGAGTGTGTAAAGGTGGGGCACAAGTGGAGAAAAAGTGACTATCATCGCCAAACAATGTAAGTGATAAGTTGTGATGAGATATATATAAAAAAAAAAACTAATATAAATGAGGAGCTTATGTTAAGCTAAATAATAGTGTAATCATATATATAGAATTTGTTACCTCCGTTCTTTTTTTTTATTATATATGGAATTTTCAAGGAAATTTTGACAATTACCACCTTCTACTTTGGTCATTTTAGCAATTACCACCTTGTATTTTTTTTTTTTTGAAAATTACCACCTTCTCTTTTGCAAAACACCAAAACTTACCACCTTCTCCCCTTTTAACTGCCATGTGACGTCACGTAGGGCCCATCAGTTACCTTCCCCTCCCATTTCCCTCCTTATTTTCATTTCTATTTCGACACTCTTCTCCCCTGTCTATCTTCTCTCTCATTCACCATTAATGTCATCAATTCATCCTCACCCACCTAAAAATTTCTGAGATTTTACTCTCTCTTGTCACTTCCTCTCTCTCTCTCCTCATTATTCTTGGTCAAAGTACTTGCTAAATTGCCCAGAATAGTACATTATTCCTGGCGCTGTAAGAGGCTAGCATAGGGTTAGAGACGTCATTGTTGAAGGGGAAATTGCAAAACGGAGTTAAAAAGCGAGGTAATTTTTTGCTGTAAAGTGTAGTTGACAAACCCTAGAACTTGACAGTGTATTTGCATGTTAATTTGTGCAATCTGGTTTTATATTCATCAATTAGTTGTAAATTAGGGTTTTTTATTGTTTAATTAGTGGAAATCATCCTAAATTGAAAGCTGCATGTTTCGATTTGAGTATTGGTTGGTCTGGCATTAGAATATTGCTTAAAATTGTTATGCATGCTTATGTTTTTGTTGTTTACTGTGCTTGGTGTGTATGTTGTTGACCACAAGCAATTGATTATATATTGTTTGCTTTTTTTATTGCATTGGGTGCTGCAGTATGGAAGAAAGTATATATCCCAAGTTTGTTGATTTAAGGATTAGATTAGGAGGTGAATTTGTTACTAAGACTCATAAAAATAGGAGGGTCGTAGAGTATCAAGGTGGTTGGACATTTTTAACTACTGGAGTTAGTGTGAGAGACATGAGGGTTTCAACACTTAGATATACTGCTGCTACTGGGTTTAGGGATGCAGGAATGGATGTTCCCCAAAGGTTTAAGTTATGGTATAGGCTGAAGGGAAGAACACTTGGCAGTGGGAGGAGAGAGTTTAAGAATGATTTGGACAATGACAAATTCCTGGACACTGTTGATAAGATGGGGATAGTGGAGTTGTATTGCACAATTGAGCCTGTTTTGGAGCCCACACCAGAATCTTTGCCTTTGAGTATGCCAACATATAGGGCAAAATTGCCATCCCTCACAATTAGTGAACCTGGGCCCAACCAGCAAGGCCCAACTGTAGCTCAATCTCAGCCCAACTTGCCTACTACACAACAAATTTCCAAGCCCAAACCTCAGAAATTAATACCCATCAGAAAACCTAGGGAGGTTGAGGAGGCTGTGTTGATATCAGAGAGAGAGTTCAATAGGCATGTGAACACTTTGAAAGGTATTAGATCTAGTCCTAGGGTGAAGCATGTTGCACAGAAAGGAAAGGGTAAGAAAGTGAGCAGGGCAAGGAAACATGATAAGGGTGATAAGCATAAGAAGGTGAAGAAGACAAAGAGGAGATTGTTTGAAAAGGATGACAAAGAATCTGGCTCATCCAGTTCTGAGCCAAGTGATTTAGATGTTGATTGGAATCCTGGTGAAGAAGAGTGTGAATTGAATGTTGATAAATTTTTTGCTAGCAAGGGAGGGGATGGTATATTGCAGGAGGTACAGAGCAGTCTAGCAGAGGGGCTTAGAAGAGATGGGGTTCCAGGTCAAGGCAGGGCAGAAGTGAGAGAAGAAGAAGGTGATGATTCTGAGGAGCTAAGGAGCTTGCATGGTTCAGATTCTGAAGAAGAACCATACACAACATTTAATGCCCTCACTGATTTCAACAAACCAATTACATTGAAGGTGGGGCTGAGGTTTACTTCAAGTACTATTGCTAGGCAAGCTTTAAGACAACATGCTGTAGAAAATAGGTATGACTTTTATTTCTTGCACAATGATAAGTCTAGAATTAGGACTTACTGCAAGTTCAAATGTGGATGTCCATGGAATCCAAAGGCTTGTAGAAAACCCATGTGTAGCTGTGAAAACCAATGCCCTTTCACAGTGTATGTTAGGTTCAATCCTAGGGAAAGTTACTGGGTAATCTATTCTATGAGACTAGACCACACTTGTGTAAGAACTACAGCAAACAAGAAGATGAATTCAGAGTACTTAGGAGATAAGTACATAGAGCACTGGAAAGCTGATCCTAGTTGGAAATTGAAAGCTTTTAGGCAGAGGGTGTTAATTGAAACTGGGATTAAAATCACTTATTGGACTGCATGGTTGGCTAGAGCTAGGGCAAAGCTCAAGATCTATGGTTCTGCAGCTGAAGAATATGAGAGAGTTTGGGATTATGGGAAAACAATTACCAAATACAACAAGGGCAGCAGGGTGGGGGTAGCAGTTGATGGTTTGGATGGGCCAGAGCCACCTATATTCATGAGAATGTATATGGCTCTGAATGGCTTGTTAGAGGGGTTTACAAAGGGGTGTAGGCCTATCATAGGGGTTGATGGCTGTCACTTGAAGGGTGCATACCCAGGACAGATTTTAGTTGCTGTTGGGAAGGATGGAAACAACAACATATTTCCATTTGCTTGGGCAACTGTAGAGGTGGAAAACACTGAGACTTGGGTTTGGTTTCTGCAAATGCTGATGAAAGACTTGTCTGGTGAGGAAGGTGAAGGATGGACCTTTATGTCAGACAGACAGAAGGTATTCCAGCTTCATTTACATACATTTTTTTCACTTACATTTGCTGAATTTGCTTACTTAACATGTTACTAATTGGATGTGTGTTTGTGTGTGTTTGCCAATAGGGATTACTTGAAGCATTTAACCAAGTAGTGCCCAAAGCAGAAACCATAAATTGTGTAAGACATATCTGGGCAAACTTCAAGCTTCAGTTCACTAGGACCCTTTTCAAAGACCTATTTTGGCAAGCAGCAAGGGCAACAACATTGGTATATGCCATGTTCCTCTTGTTCCTGTAAATTCAGCATTTTTTTTTTTTTTTTTTTTTTTTTTGCTTATTTTCTTCTGTCCTTCAAGGTTGATCATGAAATTGCAATGGAGAGTATCAAATTTCTCAATGAAGATGCATATAAATACTTGGTGAACATCCCAACAAGGCATTGGTGTAGGCATGCCTTCTCAACCAATTGCAAGTCAAACATGTTGCTGAAGAACATGTGTGAAACATTCAACTCAGTGATAAGGGAGGCAAGAGATAAACCTATTCTCACTCAAATGGAGTGGATGAGAAGGTATATGATGAGGAGGTGTAATGAGAAATGGGAGGGAGTGCAAAAACTGAATGGGAAGAATATGCCCTACATCACCAAGATACTTGAAAGGATTGAACATGTGGCTAGAGGATGCATTGTGCAGCTGTCAAGGGATGTCAACTATGAGGTGGAGTTTGGTGGAGACCAAGTTGTTGTTGATATTCAAGAAAGGACCTGTACATGCTACCATTGGCAGCTCACTGGAACTCCCTGCATACATGCCTATGCTTGTTTGATGGATAAAAGAGTAGATCCAAATGATTATGTTGATGAGGCATACAGTAGGGAGACTTATCTGCAAGCTTATGGCACTCCTATACTTCCTGTACCAGGTGCTAAGCACTGGGAGAAGATGGGATTCAGGAAACCATTGCCTCCTGCCATAAGGATCTTACCAGGAAGACCTAAGTCAAGGAAAAGGAAGAAAGAGCAAGGTGAAGATAAAGATAAGGCTGCCCCTCCTAAAAAGACTACAAGATGTAGCAAGTGCAGGCAATTGGGTCACAACAAGAAGACTTGCAAGAATGAAGCTGCTGCTGAGCTGGTCAAAGAAGTTGACAAAGGTGGCAGACCTCCTTCAGACACACCTTGGGTTAAAGAGCAAAGGAAGAAGAGGGAAGTTAGGGCATTGAGTAAGGTAATCTATTTAACCTAAGGTTGTCAAGCTTTTACTAACTTTTTCAGGATTTAATTATGTTCTGTTCTATGTGACAGGTGGCTGCAACTGGATCCCAGCAAGCTTTTGCTGCTGCTGCTTCTTCTCAGCATGCTTCACAGTCTGCTGTTGACCACCCAATTCAATTAACTCAGCAAAGTCAGAACCAACCTCAACCACAGCAACAAACACCAAGCAGGGCTAGGGACAAGATGTCTGTTAGGAAAGGGAAGACAAAGTCTCTAGGTAGCTTGTACAAGTAGGAGTGGGGTATGTTTCAACAATTTCTAATGCACTTAAGTGGTCTGTAATTTTTTGGGAACAATGGTTATATCACCACATGTATGCTTTTGGAAACAATGGTATTTTGTTGAACAAGCTTTTGATTACCATAATTAATTAAAGTGCATGCCCATTCTGGTTTATATGCTCATTTTATTTGGTTTATGTTGCATACAAAATGTAAAGCATTAAGCAACACACAAGAAAGTGAATGAAAGTGTCATTTTTCATTTAAGGATCCACAAGATACATTTTTTTCATTCAATACAATACACTTCATTCTAGGCAAAACATTGCCTAATTCTTTCCTAATTCAACAAAAGAAAAAAACCAACAAGGTTTTTCTAACAACCAACTAACCTAAGCTACCAGAACTACTTAAACAAAAGGACTACAACAACCACAAACACTAGCACACAGCAAAATGCAGGGAGCATGAGTCCATGCTTCTTCATGAACTTGACCTCCTTCTTCAGTGCTTCATTCTCAAGTGCAAGGCTTCTTTTTTCAGCTTTCACATCATCCAGTTCCTTCTTCATCATCCTCAACTCCAGCTTCTGAGCATTCACATCAGCCATGAGTGAATTCGTCACATCCTTTTGCCATTTAGTCATTTCAAGGTCCACCCATTTGAAATAGTCACAACCCCTGCTATCAGTGTCCTGCTCATAAAATTGGCAAGCTTGAAACCTTCTCCCTGGATTCTGCTTGGTCCACGAAGTCAAATTCGAAGCAGGATACCCACACTTGCAGATGTGAAATTCAGTCTGCAAAAAATCATAAATTGTGGTTAATTAGTTAATTAGTTCATTATTAGTTCACCAATTGTGGTTATAAGTTACAGAACCAGGTAATTATTCATAAATTGTGGTTAATTAGTTCACCAATTGAACACCCTAACCCCTAATTGAAATCGTAAAACCCTAATTTCAACTACATTACCATAATCCCCAAAATTGCAACCACAAACCCTAACAGAAATTGATACCCCCAAAAAACAAAAATTATGATGAAGAAAACATACCAGCCTTTTCGGAATCAAAGTCATGTTGCAGCAACCACAGCTAATTGTTGATTAAATTTGATTTGGAGGAGAGAGATGAAGAATTCTGGAATTTTTGGGCGAAAAATAGTGACTGAGAAGTAAGAATCGAGTTAGAAAAATAAATAGGAGGGAAATGGGAGGGGAAGGTAACTAGTGGGCCATGCATGACGTCATGTGGCCGTTAAAGGGAGAGAAGGTGGTAAGTTTTGGTGTTTTGAAAAAGAGAAGGTGGTAATTTTCAAAAAAAAAAAGTACAAGGTGGTAATTGCTAAAATGACCAAAGTAGAAGGTGGTAATTGTCAAAATTTCCAATTTTTAATTAAAAAATGAACTTTGGTTGTATTCCTGAATATGTATGTATATGAAATTCTATATGTATGTGAGATATTGTTAGATTCATTTCGATGTATAACTTCAAATATTAACTTTTAAGAATTAATACTTAGTTTTTTTCTAATAGATATGTACAATAGTTATAGATAAAGGATAGGAAAAATGAAAGAATCATGCATGTATTTAAAACACAATGTACATATATGATAGTTAAAGAAACTTATAATAACCAAACCATTGCATGCGGTTCAGGTTTTTCTCAAACCAAACCGCGCCAAAAATTAAAATAAACCCTAAACCGCGATTTATGGCAAAGTCAAAACTTCATTATAAATTGGCATACAGGCAAAGATAAATTTTGATGAATGGACTTAATTAAGCAATGCATACATATAAGATAGAAGTTCTTGTTCTCATATTGTAGCTAATAATACAACAGTACCCCTGCCTTTTAGCTACTTGATGAGTTATATATGGCCTGAATTCCTTTAATATCGTCGTCTTGGAGCTCTCTCTTCCTCCGACCAACTCGAATACTCGCATACATCACAGCGTTTACATCATCACTGTGAGAGAGTCCTAGGAGATGACCCATTTCATGAAGAACAACAGAGGGTAGATCAAACTGATCTTTCCCAGGGTCATCACTCCAATTTTCATCAGCATCATAATGTGACCGCCCATCAGTTGGATGAAAAGAGTGTGCCAGTTTTCCATCAGGGCCATCGAACGGGCGTCCATCCCCGTGATCACCTTTAAAGAAACTGAAACGGAAGTCGGATTTGTCGCCCTCAACAATTTGTTGAAATGTGAAGGGGCAATGCTGTGCCCATTTGCTGAATGCAGCTTCGATTATGGAGTTCATGTTTTGTGCTCCAGGAACTAGAGTTTTTGACAGTACTTGGTACGTTAGTTGGGTTTGTGAGGTTGGCCATTTCGTCCCAAATACTTTATACAATGATCTTCTATTGATGTTCTCGTCTTTCTTTGAAGTCGTTGTATTCCTGCCATTAATGAGATAACCATATTATGGAGTACATTAGTACAAAGTATAATAATGTCAGCTTTGGTACAATGCTAACTTAAAAGGTACACTGTCTAAAAAAACAAAGACCCTTAAAAGATAGAATTTCAAGATATTTCATATATTATCTTAAGTCAATACTCCCTTAATCCCAAATAAATAAAGTTTTGGGGCATTGGGCACAAGTATATGGAATTGGATAAAAGTTATAGTACTCCTATACTCATAAGACTTCAATTACAGATCAGATGAATCAGTGGCGGATCCAAGAATTCTAACAAGGGGTAGTATAGAATAATAAGGAAAAAAAAAACTAGAAAAAAGTTTAAAGTATTATCGTTTAATAGTTAGCCATTAAATTTTAAAAATTCACTTTGGTAGATAAATTCTACTACTTTATAATTTTTTATAACTTAAAAAGGAGTCTTTCAAAAACAAAAAGTTATGTACAAATATAAGTAAAAATAATTTGTTTCAATAAAAAAAAAAATCAAAGAAATAGAAGCTAAGAGACCTATTTTATATATAACTGGTCTATTTTCTTTTAACATGGAAAGCAGGTTCCATAAAAAAAAAAAAAAAAAAAAAAAAAAAAACGAAAATTAGATTTGGTCTAAATGCAAACCGAAAATTGAACAGACACCCCTTACATATTATGCAATCCAATTTGTTTTAACTTGTGTTTGCTACTTTTGAATTCTTTAATAAATATTGTATGACTCCTCTATAACTTAATTCATTTTTTAAAATAATGAAAAGATATAAAACGTTGATAGTATTAAATATACATTGATGAAACGATTCTAACATGATATCGCATAACTATTATTTACCAAACTATAAACCACAAAAAAATTATTCAATATAACTAACATTGCTACATTACATAAGCGAAATGTGTCTACTAAAAAAGCATGATTGAATAATAGTGTGAATTAAAAAAATATAATTAACATGTGCATTTAGGGGTGTCAATTTGGGTAAAAACAGTTTGGGTTTAGGTTGGGTTTCAGTTTCGGGTAATAACAGGTCGGTTTATAACGGGTTGAAATGATTAGTGGATTAGTTTGGTTCAGTTTTTAAAATTATCGGGTCAGTTCAGTTTGGGTTTTTTTTTTATTGTGGTTTCTATATTCATGTCGGGTCCTAATCGTGTTGGGTAATAGTCGGTTAAGGTCATAATCAGTTTGGGTTAAACTGGGTCGATTTAAAAATGGATTTAGCCAGTTTAAAGTGGGTTTCGGTTCAAAACAGTTCGGATCCTAATCGGGTAGGGTTGTAAACGGTTCGGGTCATAATAAGTTTGGGTTAAACTTGGTCAGTTTGAAAATAGGTTTCGGTTCAAAACAATCAGGTGAAATCGGGTTCGGTCATTATCGGCTCAAGTCATAATCAGTTTGGATTGAACTTGGTCAGTTTGAAAATGAGTTTACCCAATCTGAAGCAGGTTTCAGTTCAAATTATATCGGGTTAAAATCGAGTCGAATGATTATCGAGTGGAGTTAATCAAATAATGGGTAGGAACGGGTCATGTTATAATCAAGTTAAGTCATAAATAAGTTAGTTTTTGGAGTAGTGGGTTGAAACAGATCAAATCATACATATATTGGGTAACGGGTTGTATACAACTTAGTCATAACGGGTTACGGGTTGTAAACGATTCGGTCTCAATAGGTTACGGGTAATAAATGGTTTGATCTCAATGGGTTACGGGTTATAAATGGTTCAATCATAACGGGTTACGGGTTATAAATGGTTCGGTCACAAAGGGTTACGGGTTGGAACGGTTTAGGTTTATCGGATTTTTGTCGGGTTTAAACGGTTTTTGGTTTAAAATGAAATAGGTTACTATCGGATTCAGACGTAATCAGTTCAGGTTGTTTTCTATTTTCGGGTTGCAATGGTTTGGCTTGATAACGGGTCGGGTTAGTAACGGTTCGCAAAATTTCGGTTCAGTTTAGTTTCGGGTTGGGAAAAATTGGGTCGGGTGGGTTTTCGGTTTCCAAAAAACGGGTTTTTAACGGTTCAGTTCCTTTTCGGATCAGTTTGAAACAGTCGGGTTTAACGATTCGGGTCAGAAACTGACAACTCTATGTGAATTATGTGAGCGAAAAACAATTTACCCTAGCATGCAGGAAATTTAGATTATGTATATGTGACGTACCGAGGATTCATCAATGTAGCATCCACAAGTCTAGTGACATTTGATTCACCATTTTCTGTAATGGTCATGGTAGTAGTTACCTCACTTTTGGGAAGGCCATCTACGTTTTGGCCCTTCCTACGTCCTTTTAAACTCCTTAGGAAGCCAAAAGGGCTAGCATTTGGTTTTGACTGGATTGTGTGTTGAGTCAACGTAAGGATCAACAGTAAAATAGCGAAAAGATGGTGAGCTTTAAAATAGCGAAAAGTGATGTGATATTAGGTTTTAATCATTTTTTTGGAACTATAATTAGTTTTTTTTCCAATATTAAAATTAATTTAGAATTTTTTTTGGAAAAAATGAAAACAATAATCCCACCTTTTCGAATTCCAGAAATAATCCCACCATGTAACCCCATCTGCTCAAAATGAACTTTTTTACCTACAACCGTTTTAACAGGTAAATTTTTTGTTTTTTTTAATAATAAAACAAAGGAAAATTAAATAAATAAAAAAAGAAAAAATCCCAAACATCCTAACCCAGCCCCACCCCACCATTGGCACCGCCTATACCCCACCATTTTCCACCTCACCCTCTTCATTCAACCACAATGACCATCACCACTAAACTGACCACCTTCCCACCATCACCACCAAACTGACCACCTAAGAGCAAGCCCAGCCCAGCCCAGCCACTTGAGCCACGCCCACCTGAGATGCAGCCCCGCCCCAACACCTAAGCCAAGCCCACCTAAATCCCACAACTCTCCTGAACAGCCACCATAGCAGTGCGGAGAGAGAATGAAAAGATGAGATTTCAACCACCATTGATTTCGTTTTGTCAAGCTCCGAGGTTTCGACCCCAAATCCCCACCCAAAATTGTCGGGGAAACCTCATTCAGGTGTGGTGTATAGGCCCGACAGCGAATGGATTCAGGCATTTTTCCGGCCCAGAACTCGATCAACGCGCCAGCTGTACGACGGATCGAATCGAAGTTTCTCGGCGTTCGGGCGGCTGGACCGGTTGTTCTAGCGGCGATTGGTCTAGCTAGGCAACGAGAAGTGAACTTCACACACCAAGTGTAAATTCTAATTTCGGCAGAGGAGGGAATCGGGGAAGGGGAAGTGGAGGGGGAACGGAGAAGGGAAGGGAATCGGAGAAGGGGATGGAATCAAGGAGGGTGGCTGGTCCGGCTGTTCTAGTGGGGGTTGGTCTAGCTGTTCCGGCGTCAGGGGGTTATGATGGTGGTGATAAAAGGGGTAGCGGCAGGGGGTTGTGATGGTGGTGATGGTGGCGATGAAGGGGGTGGTCGTGGGGCTGGGAGATTTTTTTATTTTTAATTATTTTGTTTTTTTTAATTATTTAAAATTAGGACCAATTAGAAGGTAACTTGATTTTATAAACCGGTAAAAGATTCATTTTGGGAAGATGGGGTTACAAGGTAGGATTATTTCTGGAATTCGAAATGGTGGGATTATATTGAGCAGATGGGAGAAAGGTGGGATTATTCTTTTCAATTTTTTCTTTGTTTTTTTTTTAAAAAAAAGCCACCCGCCTTCCCCCGCTCCCCAACCCTTATCGACACGCAGTCCTTCTCCTTCGCTGGCCTACTTACCCCTCCACCCCTGTCGTCGTCCTCCCCTTTCCCCCCGAACCACCATCCCCTTCCCCTCCCCCCCCCCCCCACAAACCACCATCCTCTTAACTTCCTCAAAACTCCTCTTCCTCCCTCATCAAACCCCCTAGAAAACCTCTCCCGCCCCCAAAACCCATCCCTTAATATACTGCTTCCTTCAGGTTTTTCTTTCTTACTTTAAATTACCCCCATGTCCCTATTTTTTTGCCCATTTGATTTTTCACGATCTCTAAGCGCATCATAGAACGCACATATCTTCATTTTTATACATGTTAAAATTATTAAAACATACATCATATTTATAAAATATGCAACGAGCTGAATCTAACAAGATCATTCATGACTAAATAATCTCTTATTGATTAACAGTAATTTATGGTCAAAATTTATAAAGTTTGACCCAAAAATAACAATGGGGCAAAAATAAAGGGATATAGGAGTAATATTGTTATATTTCACTCCTCACACCTTTACAAAAAAAAAAAAAAAAAAAAAAAAAAAAAATCTCTCCTCTCACATGGTCCCCACACTTTTTTTTCTAATAATTAATTTTCTTTAACTAAATAATACTCTTTCTGTCCCATAATACAAGACATAGTCGAACATTGCACACATGCCAATGAACTAGTTTGACTTTATTTTTATATAATTAAATATTAATGAAAATTATTTTAAAAATTATATTATAATTTTTTTTTAAAACCTATCTAACAATATATTTTATGATAAAATATACTTTTATTATGTTAGTAAAAAATTATGGTTAAACCTAATGCATGAATAGTGAAAAAAGTCCAACGTCTCATGTAATATGGGACAGGGGGAGTAATGTTTAGTGAATATAATTTCAATTCAGTAAAATAGTTTCATTTCATTAAAAATAATTTCATTTCATTAAAAAAAATTAGTTTAGCAAAAATAGTTTCATTTCAATAAAATATAATTTTAATTAGTAAAAGTCATAAACTTTATTGAACAAAGATAATAAATAATAAGTAAAAAAAAAGTATTAATCGGTAAAATATTTTCAATTTAGTATAAAGAATTAAGTTCGGCAAAAATAATTTATAATTTAGTAAAAGTAAATTTAATTCAGTAAAAATAAGGTGAAGAGAATGACCAAAGTTTTACTCTTATACAATATGCTTAAGGTTCAAGCCCTATTCATTTGATTTCACCTTATTTTTGTTGATCTGAAATTGCTTTTAAGAGTATTGGGACTTATTTTTACTGTAATTAAATTATTTTACAAAGTAAAATTTATTTTTATTTATTCATAATTATATTTTCTCATTAAAGTTACTCCCTCTGTCCCTAAATTACATTCCTCTTTCTCTCTATTATGTGAGGAATAAATGCTAGAAAGAGGAATGTAATTTAGGGACGGAGGGAGTACTAATTTTGCTGGTTAAAACATTGAATAAGGGGAAAAGAACATGACCTTAACTTAGCTTACGAGTGTGTTTGAATCGAAAGAAATAGAGGGAAAGGAAGGGAAGAAAATGGAGGGAGGGATTATCTTTCATTTGAATAACAAATCTATAGTTAGTATTTAAAAACCACATATTTTTCACATGACACATGTCATCACAAGTCACTCATTACCTTGTATGCCACATGTCACCTCCCTTAATATTTTTGTTTAAGTCTTTATGCATTCTATAACTTGCAAATTCAAGGAAGAAAATGAAGTGTTTCATTTCCACTATAATTAGTACATATTATATAAACGTATTAATTATAATAAAAATTGTCTTTTCATCTCCTAGACTTAAAATATAACTTAAACTAATGTGTCACTTTATATCCCACAATCTTCATGTATATATACCTACCCAAATTTCTTTATCTTCTTTCACAGTTCTACACTCACTCTTTTTTTCTTTCTAGTTTTAGCAATTAAACAATTACTTCGTATATTATATCAAAAGTTTCAACTCTTAAAAAGCATACCTATATATGAAAATAATTAACCCAAGTAACAACTCGTGCATTAAACAGGCCAAAAGACTAGTTAGAGATAAAGTGATTTGAAGGGGAGATAAATGGAAGTATAAAATTATAACAAAATGATCCTTCAGCAATAGAAAGATTTTGAATGAAAACTCATCATTTCCCTTCACCTCCCTCCCCTTCTTTTCCATCCCTTAACATAACCCAAACAAACTGTATTTGATTTAACTTGTTGCTATGAGATTGATCATAACAATGCAATTGTCCAATTCATTGTTCGGTGTTTTCCTCAAAAAAAAAATAAAAAAAAATAAAAAAATGTCCAATTCTTTTTGGAAATTATATATGGCATTTCATGAACAATAATTTAAATAGCAACCACAAAATCGATAAAACAAAATGATTGCTCGTCTGTCTTCCAAAAATAAAAAAAAAAATAAATAAATAAAAAATTATCGATAAAATGAAAATTATTTTCGCGTAAAAAATGGGCCAACAATTAGTCCATTTCAAAAGAGGGACTATTCAATAAGATGTAGTGGGCCAGTAAAATAAAGAAAAGAAGCAAAGAACTTGCAAGTAAGCTGCTGGAGGTTCCCACTGTTATTGCCTTATTGGCTCCTGGTCTCAAATTAAAAAACAATAAAAAAATGGAAATTCTCACCGGTAACACCCTACTTTTGTTTTTTCTCAATGGTAGAATGCAAAATTTTGGATTATCATTGGTAATCACCAATTACTAATACTAATTTACTGGTAACATTAATGAAACTTTTACCTAAATCCTTAACCATGGTTACCATGTTAAGTGGGAAATTGGAAGCAAAATGACTTAATTGCCCATATTTATTTCCTTTAACCACTTATATCTAATCAAATAACTTGAAGGCTTCATCTTCCTCTTCACGATCTTCACCAGAGATATTCATCAAAACTAGGGAAATTCTCAAGGCAAAAACGCTACACAAATTCGTAGGGTTTGCAATCAATTTCTGGGATTACATAAGGAGCGATTTTAATCGGTTTTTTTGGGGATTAAATTCGCTGAGTTATTGAAGCAGAATTCGCTATTACATGAGGATCGAGTTCAGTTTCGTGGAGAATTTGTTCGACATTTGTGGCGGGGTGGATATAGCTATAAAACTGACGAAAATTCTGATCAAATTCCCACATAAACTAAAATTAATCATAAACCCAGTAGTTCATCCCCAAAATAGATCGAAACCCACCAAATTAAACTCAAAATCAGATCAAAATTGGAAGAACAAGGGATGATTGGGGCAAGTGCACCTGAATTAATTAATCGAACCCTAGAAAAATTGAACCCAATAGTTCATTCCCTAAACTATCTTATATTTCGCATTTTGTTTAGCTATGGAAGTATTAAGAGCAATTGAGAAGATCTTTCAAAAAAAAAAAAAAACAAGAGAAATTGAGAAGAAGAAGAAGAACAGGGAGTACGAAAAAAAAATGGGGGTTTAGGGTATAAAGAGGTAACTGATTGAGGAGGAAAGCAAGCATATAACGTTGGAGAGAAGTGATTTTTTAGAAGGATAGGTTTGTAATTGTGTTATTACTAAATCATGGTTAGTCAATAATTAGGTAAAAGTTTCATTAATGTTACCAGTAAATTAGTATTCATAATTGGTGATTACCAATGATAATCCAAAAAATTGCATTCTACCATTGAGAAAAAACAGAAGTTGGGTGTTACCGATGAGAATTTCCCAAAAAAAAAACTCGTTATAATAATATATAAAAAATAAATAAATAAATAAATTGTAGGGCTCCTTTTTTTTTAATTAATGTTGTTAAATATTCACTTCATATTTTAATAAATGAATGTTTTGAATTTTATAGAATTTTAGAAAAGCTAAAAAAAACGTTTTATTTATTTAAATAGGGAAGGAGTACGAGTTTGGACCGCACCTTACAACTAAGAGATCGAGAGAATCTTCTTCACAAGACCAAAGGAGTTTTCATCCCATAATCATATGACAATATGAGGAATAACCCTTATTCTTATAAAATTTCTCTTTTCTTTTCTCAATATAAAGACACTTACATATGTTATTTGACAAGTTTATACTTCAACAAATGTTTCCCTTAAATAAACAAGTTTAACCCCAAGTCTTAAGACTAGGTTGTGACATCATTATTTGTGGTCTCCATTAAAAATGATGTCATTAAAATCTGGTTAAGATTCACTATGACTTGTCCAAATTTATCACTAGCTATAGGCCAAAAACTCAAATATATGACATATTATATGTAGAAAAGTGAAGTAATAATAATAATAATAATAATAATAATAATAATAATAATAATAATAATAATAATAATAATAAATAAAAAAAAATTATGATTTACTTGAGATTTAAGAAGAAAAGTCTCAATCTCAAGTCTTAAGTTAAGCCTTGGAATTTCAAAACTCAACTTGAGATTTGCTTGAGATTTAAGAAGAAAATTTGGGGTAAGTCTTAAACATAAGAACAAGTTTAGCCCCAAGTCTTAGGATGACATCATCATCTTGAGTCTTAAGACTTGTGTTTAATACTTTTCTCATTTTTCTTCTTAAATCTCAAGCAAATCTCAAGTTGAGTCTTGAAATTACAAAATCAACTTAAGATTTGAGATTGGGACCCACTTCACCCACCTCACTTTTATTTTTATTATCCTTTTTTTTTTTACACTTTTCTACATATAATATGTCATATATTTGAGTCTTATGGCTAAAGTGATAAATTTATATAAGTCTTAGTGAGTCTTAACAAGAATTTGATGACATTATTTTTAATGTGGACCACCAAAAATGATGTCACATTCAAGTTTTAAGACTTAAGGCTAAACTTGCTCTAAGTTTTAAAACTCTAAGATAATAATATCACCCCAAGTCCCAAGTCTAAACTTAATATACTAAGTTGAAAAGTCAAGAAAAAAGTCGAGTCAATCGGCTCGATCAAACCAAACAACTATTGGTCCAATGCGTCTTCATGCTAGCTCAGATTGGAGGATTGGGAACAGAAGGTGGTTATAAGAGTTCGTCGGCCGTCTCCTGTCCCCCTGCCGGTGGGGAATCCGCTCCCGGGTCCTACAATTAGAAGTTAGCATTAAGTGTCTTACACAAATAGAAATTAAGCATTGATTGTCTTTTGGAATGTTTTGAGAATATATTTCTGTATATCCAAATTATATGATATAAATAGAAAATATTCAAAATGTAACAAACTCAAGCAAATCAAACCATGTAGTATTAAATAGAAAGTAACGGATGGAGTATTAAATAGAAACCTTTTTTTTTTTTTTTTTTTTTTTTTTTTTTTACTAAATGTTCATTTTTAAGGTTGTGGTCCATCAATTTTATGATTATATGATAA
This sequence comes from Chenopodium album, assembly GCF_948465745.1. Taxonomy (NCBI): domain Eukaryota; kingdom Viridiplantae; phylum Streptophyta; class Magnoliopsida; order Caryophyllales; family Amaranthaceae; genus Chenopodium; species Chenopodium album. The sequence continues at coordinate 52,983,935 of NC_137843.1, forward strand.
TCATGTTTACGTTTATTATAATTATTTTTTTAACATATTCACTTTTTAGTACTATAAACGTGCATTTATTTTTTTATGTGTTCATTATTAGTGAATATTCATCTTTTTATTACGTGTTCATATTTTTTATTTATTTAATGTTCATTATTTTTTAAGTGGTCATATTTATTTACTAAATGTTCATTTTATAGTGCTGGTGCAACTATCTTATTTGCATAAAAGTACAGCTAAAACTTATTGCAAAAATAAAGTAAAGTGAACGGGACTTTATACTTGTACACTATTACATAACTATCTGATAAAGTGGCCTTATACTTCATAGTACACTATTACATAACTATCCAAAGTTTAGTAACAAACTTTTTGTATATTTTATTTGATCATCAAAAGTATATTCATAGTTAGATATCTTAACAAACCTCTTCCTTTTTGATAATATCCTTTTGGGTTTTTCTAAGCTATACCCCTCATGTTCTTAAAATTCTAAGCTGTACCCATACTTTTTTAAAATTATCAATTGTACCCTCCACCTCACATTTTTTAATGTATAGTAACTAGTAAGGGAACAATACTTAACAGAAGTTAGAGACCGTTAATGGCGTCTATTATAATCCTGTAAAATAAATATTTAATATTAATAATAAAAATAAAATAAAAACCTTCAAAACCCCTCCAAATCCTCGACTTTTGATCAAACTCTCACTTCACTCTGTTCTTAGGTCATCTGAGACGATCATCCCAACCTAAAAACCGTAGATTTTCCCCCCAATGTTAGTATCAAAGGTGGTTCCTTTCATCGGAATTCCACTTGTGACTGGAGGTTATAGGAGCTGATCAAATTTAGATGTAGAGAAGAGCGGGTAGTTGCAAGTTTGTGTTCATCAACCAAAAAACAAAACTTTCAAGTTTTCAGGTGAGTGTAACCTTAAATTATGTTGTTTTGATTGAATTTGTGTTGATTATTTGGCCGGAATTCCCTTTACGCAATTGGGTTTAGGGATTGAATGATTTTTGCTAGAAATTCTAGGGTTTAGATCGTGTTTTAAGTTTAGGGCTTTAATTTTTGTGAAATGTATGTGTTTGTTTGTTGAATGTGATTATATTGTATTTATTTTTATATTGGTTTGTATAATTGCAGAATGGGTGAAAGGTTGTTGAAATTGAATTTTCTGGGTAACTGTGTTGATATTGAGATTGATGATGTCGATCGATGCTTGCTTATAGATGTCATTAATGAAATGGTTGATAAATTTAGCTCTAGAGGTTATGAACTTCCCAAATATCCTGTGCTTAATTATTATACTGCTGGGAAAAGCCATAGACTAACTGATGATAAAACACTAATGAAGATGTTTGAGGTAGTTGATGAAGCTAGGATATATATATGGATTGGGTGTTTAGAGAAACCCAATTTGATATGGAAATTAGCTGAGAAGGTTAGGGTGGGTAATACTGGTGACAAAGCTGTTGAATCTGGACCATCAAAACCCCCATTACCTAAGCTACCTGTCAAAAGGGCCAAGCCCAATGAATCCAAAAAGGCCCAAATTTCAGAGTCACTTAACACACATAACTCCCCACCATATGTTGATACTTCCTTTAACAATCCTAGGAGGAGAAGCCCAAGAATTAGTTCTCCTGAATCAGCTCAACCTTCCTTAGACAAATCTCCTTCCCAATCCCAGATGGTCCCTACTATTACAAGCCCAAGAAGAAGCCCTAGGTTCAGCCAATCTTTGAGCAACCATCCAAGTTTGGGTTTGACCCAATCAGATTCCACCTTGACCCAAAATGATCATATTTTGTCCCAAATTCCTACCTTACAATCTCAATCTAACCCTGTGCAAAACCTTGGTCTAAAGCCTGTTTCATTCCCATATGGTAAAAAAATCCCTAAGGCAACACTAAAAGGGAAGGGTATGTGGGTGCCACCTGTTCCTAAGCTAAGTACTAACACTGCTAATGAGGTTGATGTACCAGGTATGACAATAAGAAAAAGGACTAGGGCTAGGCTTGAATCTGATAATTCTTGTATGGGTGATGAGGGTATTGGTGCTTTAACTGAAAGTGGTTCAGATAGTGATGGTGAGTATCAACCTGATGGAATTGATGATGTACAGTCTGGCAGTGATGGTAGTATGGAGTATGAGGAGGGTGACATTAATGAGTTATTGAATCAAAATTATGTTGATGGTGGGTGGGAACCATTTAGGACAAGTGAATGGGATTGTGAAGATGAGTCTTACATGAGTAGGCTGTATATGAATGGTGAAGTGTTTGAGGAAGCCAAGTTTGGTAGAATTAAGTTGAAGCTATGGTAGTTGTTTGTAGACAAGGAGCATTTTATGGATGTGTTGAGAGATTTCTGTATACAGGAGGGATTTGCATTAGTGGTGAGGAGGGCAGACAACTACAGATACACTGCAGAGTGTGCAGATGAAAGGTGCCATTGGAGGATTCATGCAGCTAGGTTAGTTGATAATCACACATGGGCTATCAAGAAGATAAAAAAAAGCCATTCCTGTGACTTGAACCTAGTTAATAACCCTATGTGCAACTGTGAATGGGCTGCAACTAAGCTACTTGAGGATATAAGAGCTAATCCTGACATTAAGGGGAAGACTTTGAATGCATTGTTGTGGGAGAGATATGGGCTGAGTATGGCCACATCAACCATTTACAGAATGAAAGGGATAGCAATGAAGATAATTCAAGGGGGGCATGATGAATCATACACACATTTGCCCAAGTATTGTGAACTGTTGAAGGGAGCAAATCCAGGTTCGGTTGCATTTTGTTGTTGGTCTACTCTCCCTGAGCCTGAGAGATCATTGCAATTCTCATCTATTTTTATCAGTTTTGCTGCACAATTTAGGGGTTTAATTAGTGGTTGCAGGGGGTTAATAGGTGTGGATGGGTGTCATTTAAAGGGAAACTATGGTGGCATCTTGTTGTCTGTTGTTTCCCTAGATGGCAACAATGAAATATTTCCAGTGGCGGTGGCTATCGTGGATTCTGAAAACAAGACAAGTTGGACTTGGTTCTTTCACCATTTGAAACAAATTCTGACTACAGATGGGAGAAATGACTGGACTATAATGTCCGATAGGCAGAAGGTGAAATGTGCAAACTTTACCACTTATTTTAAGTTAGAGGTGACTGCATATTGTTTATTTAACTTAAACTTTGATTATACATGAAATAGACCCATCTTTGGATGCAATTTGGCCCAAGGTTCCAAGGAGATATTGTGCCACACACCTTTGCAAGAACTTTAAGAAGGATTATCCAAGGCTATTAATGCATAAGTTATTTTGGGGTGTCACCAATGCTTATTCTGACTACACATTTAGGAAGGCAATGACTCAAGTTCAGAAGCATGCTGGATATGGAGCAGTGAAGTGGTTTCAAGAAATAGGTCAACTTGAGAGGTGGACTAGATGGATGTTTGACCCCAATTTGAAAAGTGATGAAAACACCAACAATTTTGTGGAGTCTTTTAATAGTACAATTGGGGTTGATAGAAATTACCCTGTTTTAATATTATTAGAAGGTAATTACTGATGTTCTTTAACTTGATATGTTAGGATACTTTAAAGTGCAATTGAAGCTAATGTAAGTTTGTGTTATATGATCAAGTGTCAGAAGAATAGCCATGGTCAGACATGCCACCAGACAACAGCTTGCAGACCATTGGCAAGAAGGCATTTGTCCAAGCATAAGGCATAGACTGAGGGTTCTGACAAAGGACAGTAGGGTGTGTCAAGCCTACCCTTCTGGTAGAGGGAATTATGAAATCCATGATGGGAGAGCTAGGTACCAGTGTCCATAACAGCAAGAACATGTGTATGTGGGAGATGGCAATTTACTGGCATCCCATGTAAACATGGAATCAAAGCCATTTTGCACGAAGGGAAAGATCCAGCTGACTATGTCAGTGACTGGTTCAGTGTAGCCAGGTACAAACAAGCTTATAGTGGTAACATTTTGCCTATTCCAGATCAGGACCAATGGCCACATATAGATGGTGTTCCTACCCTAATACCTCTAAAACTGAAGAGAAGCATTGGAAGACCCTCAAGGAATAGGAGGAGAGAAGAAGGGGAGCAAAGAAAAGGCAAAAGGAGTACAACTGTCCAATGCAGCAACTGCAAAGCATTTGGACACAACACTCAAACCTGCAAGGGTGGTCCTACTGTCAGGGAGGTTGCTGAACAACAAGGTAAATCAGTGCCAAAAAAGAGTGATAAAAAAGGGAATAAAGCACAACCACAAGCCAACACTGATCTTGATTTTGCACTAATTGAAAGGATGATTCAAGGTGCATCAGGAAATGGTGGTGCAGCAGGATATGTTGGTGCATCAAGCCACAACCAAACTCAGCATGGTGGTTTTGAATCAGGACAATAATTTCTCAGGCTAAGTGTTGATGTATTTTTTTGGGGCAAGACGAATGTAATTTTTTGGGGCTGAAAATGGTTGTAATTAATTATACTTGTTGTATTTTTTTGGGTCAAACTATGTTAGCTTTTGGCAGGCATTATTTTGGGAGTACACTGATTAGTCAGGTCATTTTTTTGTCACAAACAATTTGTGTGTGATGCATGCAATGATCAGTCAGCTTGCTGTATATTGTAACTGATTTCAATTGCTATAATTTATGTCATTTATGTAGTTTCAATTGCTGACTGATATATTTAAACACAAATTGTAACACCACATCTTTATTCATACTTTTAAAAGATCTTACAGCATGATACCACACAAATTAACCTACCTAATTAAAAAAACCAAAAAAAAAAAAAAAAAAACCTTACATTTTCTTTACAATAACAACCAACACAAAGATAACCACCCCAAATTTAATCAACCCCAATTTGAAGGCACCCTCAACAACTTTGCTCCTTAACTCTGCTATTTCATGCTTCAACTCCATTAACGCAACAATGTCAGATCTACCACCACCCACACCTTGTACACGCTGTCCTCTCCAAACCATGGTTTCAGGCCCCACCCATTCGAAAAATTTACAGAAATCGCACCTCCAATATGCCTTCCTAGGGTTTCTCGTTGAAGAAGAAACGTGCAACTTGCAATCCAAAGGAGGCCTGCAATTGCATTTGGGGCTGATAAAATCCCATTCACTGGTTGAATGAAATGAAGACCTAGAGTTCTCCATTTAATAGAAGAAAAATGGAGAAGAAGAGGACGGGAGTAGACCACATAAGAAATGAACCAGGAAGATCCTTATATAAACCCTAACAATTTTGGGCGGGAAAATTGCCTCCATACTACAACAATTAACTGTTAAACACAGTCCTAACGACGAGTTAACATTTAGGTTACTGTACATTAAAAAATGTGAGGTGGAGGGTACAGCTGGTAATTTTCAAAAAGCATGGGTACAACTTAGAATTTTAAGAACCTGAGGGGTATAGCTTAGAAAAACCCTATCCTTTTTGATAACCCAATTTTAAAAAAATCTATCAAAAAAAATAATAAAAAAAATTAACAGTAACAAAGTTCCTTGATGGAAAAGTTTTTTCTGAGATGATGACATGTGTATTATGGGGATAATGATGTGGATTATTTTAATATTTAGATATTGATTGATAGAACAGTTATCCATAAAGAGCTAAGAATGTTAAAATATATTCTAGCTAGGAGGATTCTGTGCAAAGATATATAGAATGAATAGAATTTTCTCATACAATGAACTAATGAAATTCAGGAAGATATTGAACTAAATACATGCATGAAATCTGTAAGAATAAATTATGGGGTGATATTGTGATAATATCAATTAAGTCAAATATAATATTTGGCAATATTATTAATACGAGAGTCATGATTTACACGCCTATAAGTACCATAGTTTGTTAATCTCTCAATTAAACAAATTAATTAATCATAGAATAATAACTAGTTACATTTTCTCTCACAAAATATGGCAATTAAAGAATACCTTCTATTAGCAACTTTCTTGTTGCTCCTTACTTTGGTTCCATTCACAACCCAGTCGAAACCGAACGCTAACCCTTTCGGCTTCCTAAAGAGCTTAGAAGGTTGCAAGAAGGGCCAAAATGTAGATGGTCTTCACCAGCTTAAAATGTACCTCACAAAATTTGGGTACCTCAAAAACCATCATGTTTCCCAAAATGAGGTAACTACTAGCTTGACTATTAAAGAAGATAATAAATTATTCGATGAGAGCCTTGAGAAGGCAATCAAAACGTACCAAAGGAATTACAGGCTAAATATAACAGGACATTTGGATGGTGCCACAGTAAAACAGATGATGAAACCTCGGTATGTTGTGTTTCAATATTTCTAGAAACTCTAAGGTAACACTAGCTAGCGTTAGGCCCGTTAGCGTCACTTACTTTCATATTAACAGAAATTAAAGATCAAATTCAATTGTAACTGCATGTATGTGGTAATATGACCCGGTAGTAGGCACATATACGTAATTTACTTATTTTGAATATACACATATTAGACAAAAAAATAATATTAAATTAAATAAAATTAAAATAAATAAATAAATAGACCTTAACTTAAATCATATACGAAGTATACATCAAAAATATATTTCGTATATTTATTCTTAATTTTTTAGTTGAAATAAAGTGATGTAAAATTTGTATGCCGACTTTTGATAAGTACCTCAATTGACTTTAATTCACCTGAATTTATAATGAAATGAAGTTCTTAAATTTTACTCCCTCCGTATTTTAATAAGCATTACACTTATTAAATCCGGTTGTGTTTTAATAAGTGTTACACTTTTTTTTTTTGGCAAAAAACTCCCTTTAAATAGTACATATCTCTCCTCTCATGGTCCTCACCTAAACCCACTACTATCTCTTATTATATTTTATTTAGGTCAATTAAATTGTCTAAAACTATATGTCGGTCAAACTGTAACACTTATTAAAATAAGGAGGGAGTAATAACCTTGACTTTTACCTTATGTTTACGCATTTTTGGACTTTATCTTTATCAGCATTTAATAGCCTGGAAATTTTTTATATAAGTTGAAACTTTACACCCATAATTGTATATACGAAGTACATCTTGCTACTTAGTATAATTGTAATTTCGCGGAATTATTTCTGTATTTTCCTTAAAAAAAGTTTAATTTACGCGTTCTCCATACATTTACTTTGTCTAATTAACTTGGATGATTCATATATATACCGTAGATGTGGGTGTGCGGACATTGTCAACGGTAGGAATACAATGCAACACAGAGACAACAAAACATCCTTGTATGTACTTAAAGGGAGGAAGTGGCCACCCTCAAAGTACGAACTAACGTTCCAAATCCTGTCCAAGACCCTCGTACCCGGAGCCGGGAACATGACAGTCGTAGTAACTGCTGCATTGAACAAATGGTCACAGGTTAGCCCGTTTCTGTTTCAGGAAGTGCCTGAGGACAGCAAGTCCAATTTGGTTTTCGGGTTTTTCAATGGCGATCACGGGGATGGACGCCCGTTTGACGGTCCACTAGGAGTATTGGCTCATGCAATTTATCCTGAAGATGGGCGGTCACATTATGATGCAACGGAGGAATGGAGCGAAGACCCGGGACCAAATCAATTTGATCTAAACTCCGTTGTGCTACATGAAATCGGTCACCTTCTCGGACTTGCCCATAGTGCAGACCCAAGTGCTGTGATGCATCCGGGTATTGCATTTGGCGAAAGGCGGAGAGAGCTCCAACCAGACGATATTCAAGGCATTCAAGCCTTATATGGCCCAAACTAAAAGGAGTTGGTGCTTATTTATGCAATAAGCATGCCAAAGAACAAATGACGACTAATAAGGTCTAAATAAACATGCATGCGTTGTAAATATTTGGAGATGAAATAGTGCTATCAAAAACGTTGCAATCGAATTTAAAATATCATGTATATATCATGTCTATTATAGACACACCCTAAGTGCTTTACCATTGTTTTTCTTAAAAAAAATAGCAAGAGAAATTATAAGTTTATTGACATGGTTTTATATCAATAAAGACAATAATTTAAGAGCAAATAGCTATTGTAGTACTTTCACTACTTTGTATATACCTTCATTTTCATTACACCATTCTTTGTTCTAATAGGTAGACTTGCATATAAAATTGAAAAATGAAACAAATAAAACAATGTGTGAGAAAAAATGTTAACACATACACTGAGTTCATTTTATATTTGTATACTACGAAAATACTAACCATAATGAGGAAACGAGTTTTAAATCTGCTGCTAGAGTACCTAACTTTCATTCACACATCTAAGTGTACTGAGTACATATTACATTGATCATATTCCAAAATTAGAGTACTCTAAAGAGTCAAAACCCATTTTTTTCAACTATAACCATATATATAAACTTTTTAAAAAAAAATAAATAATCCGAACTATAACTTGGTTAGTAATGACAATAACAAATTCAAAACACGAAAATAAGTTTATCCAAATTATACAAAAAACCTCAGTTTCACTGGCAGATTAAAACTATAGCACAATTTAATCACTAAATTGCTCCTAATTTCTTTTCTTCTTCTTGTTACTCTTAGTAGTTTGGCAATTGCAATCAAACATAGTTTCATAATCACTACTTCCCATACATCCTAACTTTCTCTTCATTCCCTTCCAAAAGCCCACCTTCTTTTTACCTTTTTTCACACAACAATTCCTTTCACATCTTTCCTTAATCTCTTGCCTCTCTTCATCATCATCGTTATCATCCCACTCCTCTTCCCCGACTTGCTTAATCTCTTCGCTTATTCGCCTTTGGCTTCCTTCTTCTACATTACTAGTACTATTACTACAACTCCCTCCTACAGCTTTACTAATGTTATCCCTTAGTTGAAGCTGTGACACAAACAAGACTTGTACAACCACTCTCAATGGTAACCTTCGATTTAAGGCCGCGTGATTACATGCTTGTGATGACATCTTTTGAAAGTCCAAGACCCTACAAACTTCTTCCCTTTCTAACTCACTCAACTCCGTGTGTTTATCCAAGTACGTGTCCACTGCCCTATAAATCCCATCCGAGTAACGGTAAGTCCCTACATTTGATGTCGAACTTGCCATCTCCGCCACCTCAGTGAAACTCTTAGCATCCATATTCCTCTTCTTAGCTACCTCCAACAAGTACTCTTCCATGAGCTCCGCCACTGCCACCAAACTCGAAGAATCAGGGTCCGTAAAATTCTCATAAAACCCCTTTAGTACCCTTTTTAGGCTCTCTATATCGAGGTCTAAGGCAAGGAGATCCTCTGGTGTAGCACGATACAACTCCTTACCTATTCGAATTTCCAAGGAAGCCACACAATCTGAGCTCGCCTTTAAGGATGTTGCCAATTCATGCATCTCGAACAGGAGAGTGTAAGGGTAGAGAGGATATTTGTTACTAATTGTACAAGTAGGCAAAAGTCTCTCTATTAACTCAATTGCTTCACTATCATCAGCATGTTTCTTGAGGTAACGAAATAGGGACCCGGCGATGTTCTCTTGAGGAACCTGTCGTTGTACCATCGTCTCGACGATTGGCTTGTACATCTTCACCGGCAATGAGGTTATATCTTTCGTTGAAGTATCAGAATCTGATGAAGCAGTAGAATGATCACCTTCAGAAAAGAGCTTCCTCCTTGTTACATTACTATTACTACTAATGGGCCTGTTGTTATTTATATTGTTGGTGTACTCACTCATAATGGGTTGGGCCAGGATATTTGGGTCAGATAAAACATGGGCTGTGAGGGCCCCTATACAAAAATCCAAAAGCCCAATCTCAACGGCCTGCTGGAATGTGGGCCCCTGTGATGCTCTTAAAGATCTTATTGTTTGGTCCCAACTTGGAAGAATTTTTTGTTTCAAGAATAAAATGGCATTATTGAGTAAGTTGTTAGGGCAGTGAGTTTCGGTCATCTTGAGATGGTTAGAGAGGCAAATGAGGGATATGATGTTGTCGCTTGTCATTTCGACATGGAGTCCATGGCAAAATCTTGCTATGAGCTCTAAGGCCTCGGGTTCTGATGGTATTTCATTGAAGAAGACCAAGAGGTCTTCAAAGGGGTTGTTTTCGAGTAAGGAAGCTATTGTGGCCGATTTTGTGGCTAGAAGTCCCTGAAAATAGTCCAAAATAATTCACAAAATTTTTTCAAATAATGAGTTATATTTTCATTTAATTTTTTTATCAAAAAACATGGTGAAGAATGCTTACTTTGTCCAACTTGAAGGGGGTATTACACACTAATAGACGATTATTTGGTGGCATTGTATGTTTGGAACACCTGAAAATTGATCATGAAAGATTGATTAATTTCATGTTATTGTAGTTTCATTATTCTAGATTTTAGAATATAATGAAAAAAAAATAAATTATAATACCTAGACGATGAATCTTTGGTTCTAGCTAGAGTCATCTTGTATACTTCTATGTAACTTGTGCTGTTGTGCACCCTTGAAGCAGATTGTGCTGCTGATTCGTTATGATCATACAAATTTTTTGAAACTTTCTTTTCTCATACAAAAAGCAATACCATTATTGTTAGTTTTTTTTTTCCCATAAAAATGACTAGAACATATATATATATATATATATATATATATATATATATATATATATATATATATATATATATATATATATATATAATAAAAAATAAATAATAAAAATAAATAATAATAATAACCGAAATAGTCTACTGAGAATTTGAGATGAATCAATTACAAGGTAATTTAATTAGTAATGGCAAAGACGTCATGTCGCCATCAACATATAATCTTATTCACATTTGAGAAATAGAAACATATATAATCTTCCCAAATTAAAAACCCTACAATATTAAACAAAATTAATTAGTAAATTGATTAGTACTAAAACCATATCCCTGATTCGTTAACTTAAATAATTTTTTTCCCATCAAATGCACCTCCATTAATGTGTAAATCAACTATAATTTTATATTTCATCTGTTTATTTCAATTGTCACAATTACTAGTAATCGGAATTCCACATTTATATCTTTGGTTGTATTTTGATAAATTTCTTTTTGAAAAAGAACAATATTAAAATTAAATCGATCATATTTATAAATGCTCTATATCAATTTATAAATCACAAAAAAAAAAATTGATCAAACATATATGTGAACAATGTAAAAGTTCAAATTGTTCAATAAATAAATGACATATAAAATACAGTTTAGATATACCGACATTAGAAAATTAAAATGCTATAAGTATTCATAAAATTAACACAATTGTAAAATATTTGAGAAAGTATAAGCAAATTAAATGGGATAACTATGTACTGTATACATACCTTAAAAATGGAAATGATAAATTGCTGAATATTAATAATGAGGAGAGAGAAAGGGCAGTTTTTCTTGCGTAAATGAGTGATTATGGCTGCCTGCTACAGTAATGCTAATAACCTATGAGAACAGTGGGAGAGATACCAGCCGCTGGCACTTTTCTTGTTACATAGAATTAGGAAGTGGTTGTTACCTAGCCAATTTTAACGTTTGAACTTTGAATTTGTTGCTATGAACTTTTCATTTTAATTATTCTTTTTGTCCCTAAATATATTTCAAATAAACTACTTCATTTTTTTTTTACAAATGCAACGATATAACCCAACTGAGGCTATACCTATTATCTATCAGAGCAACTCTAATGACAAGCTAATTGTCAAATTAGCTTGTCATGCCACATAAGATTTCAAGCTAATTATGTTTGTAGCTAGTTTGATCCCCAATGGCTAGCTATTAGCTTACTATTTAAATTATTAATTTATTATTTTTATTTTAATTACTAATTGACTTTTAGCATTTTCTTTTTGGCAAGTTTTATTTCAAGCAAATTAGCTTGGCAAAGCTAATTTGCTTGACTAAGTTAATTACATATTTTTGCTCCAATGGTCAAGCTAGTAACTAGGGAATATTTAAAATTGCAAGCAAGTCCCTAACTACAACCATTGGAGTTGCTCTCAATCTTATTGTACATTTGTACGTACTATGAGTCTATGAGTATTTCACTAGACAATACTAGGGGTGAAAGTGATATGGACAAAAACCAAAAACCGAACCAAACCAAACCGAATTAGAAATTCGGTTTGGTTTTTTCGGTTTTCGGTTTGGATCAGTTCCAAAAAATTGAAATCGAAATATTTCGGTTTGGGCTTTCAAAGACCGAAAACCGAAATCTAAACCGAATTTTTAAAGCCCAAAGATTCTCAGCCCATATATCCCCTACATATATATAGCAAAACCCTAATTTTTTACTTCCCCTCTTTCACTCTTCTCAGTTCTCATTTCCGCGGCCTTCCTTTGTTCCTCACCAAAACCCTAATCCTCCATTCCTCCTTCAACACCTCACTCACTCAGGCCACATCCTCACTAACTCCAATAACCACCTTCCACAGTACGTATCTCACCACCACCTTCCTTAGTTCGACAGTTCGTGTTTGTGCTCCCTCAAGTCACGGTTTCTCAAAGCCGCTCGTGTTCCGGTGTTCGTCATCACCACGACACCACCTCCCTCAGTCCGGTCACCACCTCCATCACTCCTTCAGTCACGGTTTGTCACCTTATTCCACCATTACTCGTGTTCATCGCCGCTCGTGTTCACCGCCACTCGTGTTCGTATTCAATCACCACCACCACAAATTTTGTGGGTTATCCTTGATTTTTTTTAATTATCTTTTATATAATCTATAGTTGTAGATGTTAATATTGTAATCAATACAATTTATTAATTATTATAGTTGCGTTAGTGTATTACTTCTTTTTTTTACTATTTTTTTTTTGTAGATCTATTCATTATAAATTTGACTGTTTTTTTAAAAAAATTTATTTTTCTTCAACAATCTGGAAAAATCCCCTTAAAAGTTCAGTTTTCGGTTTGGAACAGAATTAGATTTTTAAATTTCGGTTTGGTTGGTTCGGTTTCAAATCTACTTCGGTTTGGATTCGTTTTGAAAAATTAAAAACCGAATTACTCCCTCCGTGTTTTTTAAGTGTTACACTTACCAAATCTGGCCGTGTTTTAATAAGTGTTACACTTCTTTTTTGGCAAAAAACTACATTAAAATATTATATCTCTCTCTTCTCATGTCCCCACTCAAACCCACTACTACTTTTTTTTTATTATATCTCTCCTCTCACATTCCTTACTTTTCAATAAACTATTAACTCCACTATCTTTCTTTTACAATTTTTTAATACTCCAACTACCCCACTTAGCTTTTATTTTATTTAAGTCAATTAAATTGCCTAAAACTATGTGCCGGTCAAACTGTAACACTTAAAAAACACAGAGGGAGTAATTCGGTTTGGATTCGATTTGGGTCAAAATCCAAACCGAATACCGAACTTTCACCCCTAGACAATACAACTGTATCACATTCTCTAAAAAAAGGAGGGGGTCAAAAATCTATTAAATGAGTAATTTTATTTTAGTTGTTACTCCCTTCATATTTTATTACTTGATCCATTATTTCTTCAAACAAAGAGTTTTAGATGGAATAAAAGAAATTACTACCTCTATTTCATATTATTTCCAATGATTTGACATAAGGTGTGAGTAGAAAATGTCTAATTGTTGCAAATAATATAAAACGGAGGTAATACTATAATGGAAAATTTGTCAAAAAAAAAAAACCTTTTAAAAGTACCATTTTGCGGAAAAAAAAAACTTTTAAAAATTTTTTGTTAAAAAAAAACACTACGTTCATTTTTTATGCGAGAGGAAACGTATTTCCATAATTACCCTCTAATTAACTTAATTACACTCTAATTTCCTCTCATTTCTTCGAATTAACCTCTAACCCACCACATTACTAAATAAATAGATTTAGCGCCTGTTCATTTTAGCTTAATTTCAGTTCAGTTTAGCTCCAATCAGTTCAGTTCAGCTCTAATCAGTCCAGTTCAGTTCATCCTAATTTCCTTCTCTCATAAAATATTCATTTAAGCTTAATTCAGTTCAGCTCCAATCACTTCATTTCAGTTCAATTTAGTTCGGCTCCAACCATTTCAATTCAGTTTAGTAAATGTGAACAGGCCCTTAATTTATACATTAATAAAACCACCATTTCCAACCAACCACCCCTTCCCCTTCCTCCACCCTTTCCCCCTCCCTTGGCAGCAACCCCCTCCCCAACTACCGGACCTGCCGCCCAGATCTCCCCCACCTTCAGGCTTTAGCGACCTACCTACACCGCCGGCTGACCCTCCCTTTTTCCCACCAGTGACCACCACCTCCTTGATTTTGAAAAACCCTAGAAAATCAATATGAGGATTTTTAAATTTATGCATCTTGCTTTCAATTGATACTTGTTTTGACTTTGATTGTGTATGTATGTGATGGTAGGGTGATTTAGTAGCAAAATTGCAATTGATTTGGACTTGATTTGAACACACTTGAGTAAATAAGAGCCAAAAGAGAGGTGGTGGTTGCCGACGAGAATAAAGGGAAAGGGAGGGTCAGCCGGCGGTGGAGGTAGGTTGTCGGAGGTGGGGGGATCTAGGCAACGGGTTCGGTGGGGGGGAGGGGGTTGCTGCCAAGGGAGGGGGAAAGGGAGTAGGAAGGGGGGGTTGGTTGGTGGTTGGTGGTTTTTTTTTTTTTTTTTTTTGGTGGTGGTGGTGTTTTTATATATAAATTAACTCTAATCATTTAGTAAACTAGTATGTACCCCGGGTAATGCCCCGGATTCCCTCCGCAAGTTAGCAATACATATCCTTATGTTTTAAAAGTCCTTATTACATTAATTGGCTACTTATAAAGTAATAATTATTTTCTAAAAAACATTATGCACTAATGTCTAAATCTATCCATGTTTGAAACATTTGTAGCTTTAAATGTTCATATATAATTAAATGAGTAACTTAATTTTACAGTCTCGTTGACATTTAACAATTTGAACTCCTAGACTTTATTCAAATCCCTTAGTTCGTAAGTAAGTCTTTGACTCTTAGACTTTTAGGATTTCTTTTTTTTTTTTTTTTTTTTAAAGACAATTACCTATTAAGCTAGAACTTTAATTCTGACAAAGGATACAAACATTGTTAATTGAATTTTAAAATAAATTTTTATCCATATGCCAAATTTTAAAACATATCATTGATACAAACATTGTTATATAAGAAGTGTATATCCCTTTTCATTTAAGATATTTTGACATAGGATACCATTAATTTTAGTAATAGCTCAATATATATATTATAAAAATATACACTATGTATGAGAAAAATATTTATGTTGTTCGAATTTTCTACTCATAGGTTAATAATCACTTGACTATCATACTTGTAAAATAGAAAATATAGTACTACTGCTTTTTAAATAAGCCTCAATCTGTTTATATAGTTTCCTCGTATTAATATATTCTTATATAAGTTGGATTAAAATCGCGAAATACAAGTTCAGCTCCGTGAGAAACAAAAAATGTTTCTCACAGGGGTAAAACTGTCAACAAAAATAAAGTGCAGGGCTGAACTAGTTATTTGATAAGGTGAATAAAATTTTAGTGGAGAAGGTCTGCTAAAGTTTGACTAACGGTGAAGAACGACTGTTAAACGAAGCTAATCGCATCAAGCCCTAGGAGAGAGAGTTGGCGAAACTCTGAGTACGAAGGGTGGAATGTCGACAATCGCAGGACATTGGAGCTGGATTTGAGTTCATAGGAGCTGGGGTTGGGGCGAATTTCGACAATTAGAGTTGACAGGAGCTGGTTTGGGTCGAATGGCGACAATTTGAGTTGAAAGGAGCTGTTTTGGGTCGAATTGCGACAATTTGAGTTGGAAGTGCTATTACTACACTTCAGTTCAAAGGAGGTGGTTTGTGGGTGGTTTGTGGCCAATTGAGACAATTTGTGTTCAAAGGAGCTGGTAAGTGGTCGAATTTCTGTCGGAATTTGATGTTGAGCTCGTTAGTATGTGTTCTGCTGTTATGTGGTTTAATTCCATATTGAAGTGTTTTGTAATCAATCTTGATCTTTTAATTCCAGAGTGAACTGTTTTGTTTTCAATTTTGATGATGAATCATATTTGCCTTTATCGATTCCAGACTGATTATATCGATTTATAATGTGATATGTCAAAATTGGATGTGATAGGTTTTTCCATTGATTTTGTTTTCTCAATTTTTGTAGATAATGTGCTCTGTCAAACATGAAAGAGAGATGTCATCAATGGTATATTAGAATTAAATTTAGCAGTTGTATTAACTTTAGCAGTGTAGGAATTATGTGCATAATTGGTCAATTACCTTGGTAACAGGGCCGAAATGGATTAGCAGATCCGTGGGGGAAAGTACTACCAACTGAAATTTTTTTGGTAAGGATGTATAAGGAGCGTTGTGTTGGATTCAAATATTGAATTTGTTATCTTAAGTATGGTGTTTTTTTGTAGGATGATCTTATTAGCGTAGGCGGTCAAGTTAAGAGAAAGGGTGAGGTAATAAAGAAGCAAGGGGAATTGTTTGGTAGGGTATGTGTCCCTACATTATTGCTGTGTTTGTTTTATCCTAGCTATGTTAAATATAGTGAGTGTGTTTCTTATAATTTTGTGTACCCTCCCTTTTGAATTGCAGCCTCCAAATATGAACTGTCGTATTGAGACCTTTTCTAGAATATGCCACACATTCGATGAGAGAAGAACTCGTTGGGTTAATGAAATGGGGTTTGGTGGGTTATTGTGTATTCCAAGCAACATACACTTACCTCGACAGTTAGGGTATTGGATAATGACTCGTATTGATCCTGTGAATAAGGTGCTTATTGCTCCGGATGGCAAACAATTTAGGCTAGCTGCTAATCAAGTGCATTGGGTATTAGGCATTCTAATAGGGGCCTTACTGTCCCCACTAGTAAATCGATGTCACCTATGTTGCATGATAAGGTTCTTAGCATCCAGGAAAAATACGGTCAACCATCTAAGACTAGGTCAAAGAAATTTGCAGGAAGGGTTTACACATCTATAGGCATACCTGTGAATTCCAAAATTATGGAACGGGTTGAGGGAAAATGGGAGGCGCATGAGGAGGAGGAATTTAAGACATTATTCTTGTTGTTGTCACTTGAAATGGTGTTATGTCCAACACAGTCTCCAAGGTTGGCCTGTGATTTGTTTCCTGCTCTTACCTGTGCAATGAATGCCTCTCATTACAATTGGTGTGAGTTGGTGTTGAATAAGTTGATGGAGAGTGTTGCCAGTTTTGCAAGGCGTTTTTATTCCACTGGTGTAGCCGGCGGATGTGGTGGCTGTACAATATTTGCTGTGGTATGTAACTCAAATTTCAAAACAAGACAATCTAATTTGTGTATTGTGATGATGTTTTTATTCATATTTCATATTTGATGGTTGTGATAGGTATTTTATCTGGACAAGTTAAACCAGTTTCCTGTGCAATGGGGTGAATTTCCTAGAGTTAAGGTGTGGAACATGAATAAGATTGGTGTTGTTGTTAAGCGTGATCGGTTTGCAATCGGAGGTGATTATGGAAAGTTAGGGGTTAGTGTACAATTTCTGTTAAAGGATATCTTTGGTTGTTTTCAGCATTGTGGTTTGTGATTATGTGCTTTAATTGTTGTAGAGTTTAGATGTAGCATATGGCGAGAATCATCCCAAGGATGCTAGGGATAGCAATGGCCCTGTGTCTATGACTCAGGTATATTAATTGTTTTTTTTGCAACTTGGCTTGCATGTTGTGAATGTCCTTAATTGTGATGTAGTTGTATATTGTGAATTTCCATTTTAGGGTGTTATTCATGAGTTTGTTCAACCTCCCGGCTTGGATAACACGAGGCGGAGGCGTGGTGCTCCAAAGAACTCAATTTTAAATCAAGTAAAACGGAATAAACGTCGACGTAGATCGTCCTCTGAAGCAGGCTCTCTGTCTCCAAATCCAAGCAATTCCAATACTCAACCGCCTTGTAATGAAGAACCTAGCCGTTGTCATGCAATTTCTGCTCTTGATGCCGGTTCAATGAATTGGTATGAAACCATGCTTGTTATTATTTTTCAGGTGTTTTGTTTTTGCAATTAGCTGATTTTGCTCTCCTCTGTTCATCAATTGAAGGACCATTTCTTCAGATTTGGAGTGCCTATTAACTCGACTCCTTACATGGGTAATGTTTATGAAAACTCAATGTTAATAATTCTTTATTATTTTTACATGTCCATCGCACTTATGGCTTTGTAAACAGTTTCATGATGTGTGTTGGATGGGGTTATGCGACGGTCGTAATCTTGTGAGAATGGCTGCTAGTACGCAAACTGAGGTGTTGTTCTGCGGTGGCGCAGATGGATTGCAACTGCTGCGGATTATGAATACCTTTATCCAATCTCCTACAAGTCAGTTTTTGGCACTCGTTATTCAGGTTAGTTAATTGGTTTTTTTTTTGTTTTTAGAAAATTCTTATGATTTGGGCTAATACGATTGAAACTTATGGACCAGACGCAGGACCGCGATGTTAGACGTACTTGTAATTGGCTTGTTGCTAAATCACTAAATGGAGAGCCTACTCAGTTATGTCTTTTGAGAGCTGACTATCCATCAACGTCCTATCATGTTGTAAAGAGCCGTGTAAGTCTGTTAATTGTTTCATGATGTGGCATAAAGGAAGATGATACGATATTTGAATGCATTATGAATTAATGAAGACTTGTGTTTTGTTTTCAGGGAGGCTCTGCAAAAGATTTTTATGCTGCTATTTATGATGAATGGTCCAAACATATTCCATGTGACGTTATTGTTCTAGCTAAATAAGGTCTTCCCCATATCCATTAATCTGATGGCATTTTTTATACTGGTTTTTTTTTTATAAAGTACAATGTGTAACTGTTGTTTGATTAACCATTACTGGGCTATGTGATGTAATGTACTCATAAATTGATAATTGGACTTGGTTTTTTTTCATCCTGTTTTTGTACTGGGTTACATATTTGGGCTGGCCCAGCTAAAAAATGTTGGACTAAGTTGAGCAGTTTCATTCAGTTTTTTTTTTTAAAAAAATTTTGACAAGTCGGTCAAAATTACTAAGACCAATTTGCAATCTTTTGTTTCTAATAAAAAAGAGCTCATTTTTAAAATAAGTAAAGGAGTCGTTTTTAAAATAAGTTAAGGACAAATAGTCTGACCTGTACTCATAAATTGATACTAGGATTTGTTTTTTTTTCATCCTGTTTTGTTCTTGGGTTACATATTTGGGCTGTCCCAGCTAAAAAATGTTGCACCAAATTGAGCAATTTAATTTAGTTTTTTTGTCTTTTAATTTTTGACAAGTCGGTCAAAATTACTAACACCAATTTGCAATCTTTAGTTTACTAATAAAAAAAGCTCATTTTTAAAATACGTAAAGGACTCAATTTTAAAATAGTTAAAGGACAAATAGTCTGACCAAGTAGACTAACTAAACCCAAGATAATAATTGGCAAGAAAAATTTTTTTACTTTAAAGATTATATACTTCAACGTTGGAAAAAATCATTGCCTTTATGTGAAAATATTGATCATACATACTGATGATCAGTATTGGTAGATATTCATCTATTTGTTGCACTGAATATAAATATAAATCTTCATTTTTGTACACTATTTCCTCGATTTGTTAGATCCACTTATTAAGCGTGGTTCCTATTTTGATGTAGTTAATTTCATTCACCTAATAATTTCATTCACCTAATAATTTTAGACTAATGGTCCAGTACTTGCAAAACACACAGATCATAAGAAACAGTGACAATTAGATTGCCTTAATTCATTACTAACACACACACAAGGGCAATTAGATTGCCCTAAAACAAAGTTCAAACAAAGTGCAAAGACGAGTTGTGGACAGAAGCCACATGAGTTTTAGTTAATACAAACCACCTAAATACGAATTACATAAACTAAAAACCATAAAAATAAACAAATCCCACATCGGGGACAGCAGCAACACTTGTTCAGAAATTCCACCTCCAACATCATGGACCTCATGAGCAGATCCTACGCATCTCCACCATCAGCAGCGGCGGTCGAAGCACTACTTCCGTCGCCAACAGTGGGTGCTGAAGAACCACTTGCCTCACCAGTGGCTGGAGTAGCAGGCTACGTCATAAGTAAAACAAAGTAGTTAGTAATAAGCACAATTATCATATCAAAATATACTACAATAGATAATGCAGGGGGAAATTTGAATTGAATACTAACCATAAGAACACCCAGGACCCTCAAAGGGCTATCACCCATTGTAGCAACAATGAACTCTCCCGAAGAAACCTTCTTCTCATCCCAAATCACAGCTGCTCCACCACATATCCCAATGCTCTCATCAAGGGACCAGTCAACCTCATACTCAATGACCTTAATAGCTTCTTCAAAGTTCTTCCTACCCACCCTAACTTCGGTTATTATGAAAATGATTGGCTTGTGGACAGAAACAATTTCAAGCAAATTCCACTTAAACGAAGGACGGGTAACACCACGTGCATTCCAGACAACAATGGACGACCCTAAGTCAAATGCTAGACTCCCTCTTTTGAAACTACAGTCAAGTGCAACATCCATGAACCTAAGAAAAGGGTCGATCTTAATCTTTCCAGCAAGAACAGTAATCACTATTTCACTCAAGTTAGCATGAACATAGTACACTTGGAACCCATCACTATAGCAAGCCAAAGAGGATACAACCTTCCTAGCAGTTAGGGGGTAGACTGGACCAGCTACAACTATTTCAGGGGTAGGGTCAATAATACTCTCAAGGAAACGAGGAATGACCTCACTGACAAACCGAGTGTCATAAGACACATCACCCTTGTTTAGTTTCTGGAAAACATCTATAAGGTCAATTCTACCAACAATGTCAACTAAATTTGGTAAATGAGCAGGACAAGGGATACCTGATGGACCAATCATCTGCATTCCTTCCAATTTCGACTCCCATGGGCTTTCAGGACTCCGGATGATGTCTCTGATGCATTGATCACTCAGCATCTGGAGCTTGCCATTTTTACCCGTAGGGCCAAAATACATGTACTTGTTGAAGTTGATTTCAGGTTCACCCGTGTTATTGGGATCCTTAAAGGTAACTTGGGTTGGAGGTGAGGTTACAGCGTAACAACCTGGTGGGTACACAGGGTTTTTGGGGTCGAATTGTTGATGTGCCATTGGAAGGAGAGTGTTGGTGTATGGACTCAGCTAGGGCTAATGAAAGGAGAAATGGAGCACAATTTTGGGTGATCTGAATGTTTTCTTTTATACTAAGACAAGGATGCAAAGGACACGTGTCCAAAATGCTTGTACACCTTAACTGACACGTGAGCTTACAATTGATAGTTTGGGTTAATATTTTTAGTTTAAAAAAAGTAGGGTTATTTAAGATAATTTATTGCTGACTAAAAATAATTTATGAATAAAAAATTATTTTTGTACAAATGCAGCATAAAAATATCAGTACAATTGCAGCATAAGAATTTTAGCTAGAATTAATAATCACATTTTAATGTAATACAGTATGCATTTTACATAAAATCACTTGTCTTAATCAGAAATAATTTAACATGTTATTATTTCTTGATTTATTTACTTACTCAAATTGAGTAACCACATCTAATATAGTACACATAATGTTTCCCTCAAAAAAAAATATTACACATAATGTAGCACACATAATTATTAGGGAACCTATAATATTCAACAACACTAATTTTGCATAATATTTTAATTATGATAATACATTTGGAAATACGGGGTGCTTGGGTGGTCATAATATTCTACAATCATCTCTTGTTTGATGTCATGGGCACGAATGCTACTATTCAAACCATCCGTTATGTGGCAATGGCTAAGATTATTGCTTTCATCCCATATAAATTTCAATGTTGCATTCCATTCAGCCTCTCCCAACCGCATTCGCACCGGCGTGTCATCCTGAAATCTAGCAAGGTGTTCACGTGCAAATTGGAGTGGCACATACTGTATTAAGATTTATAAAAGTAAGTACAAATATTAGTAATTATATATTTATTTCAAGTGTTTTAAACTGCAACATAAAACAAATGTGACCAACAATAAACATTTTACAAAAGTTGAGACCTAATTTTTTTAGTGCTTATATATGTAAATAAAAATGAATTTACCATTAAACCAAGTTCAGTGTAATATCGTTCTACAGATGCCTTAAACCATGGGACCTCTTCAACGTTTTCTGTGGAGTCGCTACTAATTTCTTGTGTATCCATGTTGTTGATTTCTAACCCAGACCTATATACTCTTACACGAATGGTTGATATGTCACACAAGTAAATCTTAAGATGGTCTCCGATGATTATTTGGTTATCATTTACAAAGCCTTCCCAACCATCTTCAATAAAATACTTCCATGAATCCCCCATTTCCACGTTCCGAACAATACAATTCCATGGTTGAGCACCTTCACCGCGATACACATTAATATTTCCATTGTGAGTACGAAAGAACTGCCCCAATGATGTTGGAATACGCTGCCATGCACAAATCGAAATATTAAATCAATCCCTAAATTATCATATTTATGTTATATGTGTTCAAACTTATTTTTTACTTACCACACGTAGTCTACGTGGTTGGTTCATTTCTATTTCGAAATTAGGGTAATTCCAAGTGGCCATCTTATTCGCATCTGCAATTAAGATTAAAATTATATGTTAAACACAGTGGAGTACATAAACTAAATAACAATGCAAAATTCTTAGAGTAGGTTGTAACTATGAATTTAATTTATTTTCATGCATTACATGCTCTACTGCTATTACAAGTGATTGCTGTAGTTGTTGAATTGCATCTCCCAAAGCCTCTTATAGGCCAAAAAATTGAGAATTCTTCGTACAATAATTGCCTTTAAGAAAAGTTCTAATAGGAAATGACAATACCTTCAGGGTATCAAACATCATCTACTCCTTGGTGTATTTTATAGATATTTTTCTTTTTAGTAATTTCTATTTAAGTATAATATCTGAAAAACTAGAAAACTAATTTATTTTATTTTGATGGCCACGTTTTACTCGTAATAATAAAGTTAATGTTACAATTTTATGAATCAGTTTCTTCTAATAACTAATTTTTCAAAAACAAACTAATTAAGTTGCAAAATTAGTTGTAAGCAAATGTAAATTTGGTTGTAAGACAATGTACTTTTATTTGAAGATATCCATATTAAAATAAAATCAATAACATAATTATTAACTTTGTATTGGCACGCATGAATATTTGCTTTCAATGTTCACATTTAAATTCACAAAAAACAGAAGAATAATGCATTTAAACAATTTTAATAGGAATTTTGTCTTGCACCTAACATTACTTTTCTTTCCCAACTTGAGTATCTACTGTTCACTCATTACATATGGTGACAAGCCGACTGAATAGACCAAACATTTCATACTTTCCCAATGCATAGGTCATAATATTCTCAAAAGATTTGCTCAATACTAATGGATATGTCTTTGTACTTTCTACTTAATTAAAAATGACATAAGTTGTTACTAACCGACAAATTGGGGTTTACTTGTTAATTACTTACAATTATGTCCTAGTTTTATTTTTCAAAATGTTTATAACTGTCAACGTTACAAATTGAATATGCGTTATTTAAATTTTTCGAGTTTTTTGTTGTTATCACACCAAATCCTATTTGTTTATAATTATTTACACACGTTTACTCTTAAAAAGTTAAAGTCTTGTTTTAATTAAATTTTATGTCACTACTCTAAATAATGTACCTATTTTGTAATACATTGATATCAATTACATTTATTTTTTCCTTTACGTAAGGCAATCAATATGCCAAAATACTGACAATCTAATTTAATCTGAATCATGCAAAAGACTAAATCATTCGCAATCCTTAGTCCAAACATTGACTTAATAATCTTCATCTCAATAATCTCAACATTGGAAACTACCATCCACTAAATTATGCAAATTAGGTTATTCTTTCTATGAAACTTGTCCTTGGGTGATTAGACCATTCAAGATCATATGTCCTCACCTCTTGTGCAGCTGAATTACGCCCTTATACAACTCTATCAAAACCCTTATTTTGCTTTCT
This sequence comes from Chenopodium album, assembly GCF_948465745.1. Classification (NCBI taxonomy): domain Eukaryota; kingdom Viridiplantae; phylum Streptophyta; class Magnoliopsida; order Caryophyllales; family Amaranthaceae; genus Chenopodium; species Chenopodium album. Next base: position 53,008,012 of record NC_137843.1, read on the forward strand.
TAAGATCCAGTGGATAAAAGGGAAAGAACAATGTACATTTCACTAGTATACATATTCACCAGTTTAATTCTTAGAACGAACTAAACCAAATTATTATCATGATTCTGAACTTGTTTTTGGGTGAATTTATATCATAGTTAAGGGAGTTAAAAGGTATACACGTATATGTACAATGGAACTTTAAAAATTATTGACTTACATTAAGTAGATTATGATGAAACTTAACAAGACTATAGTATTAAAACCGTACAAAGTACTTTTGAATAATACACATACATAAAGCAAGGGTATGAAATATTGTGGCTTAACAAGCAACAAAATTTACTTTTGGTTTTCAGTTTACAGCAAAGCTTTGTCTTGTCAAATCAATACAACGTTTGTGAGGGGAAAGCCAACTGAATTCTCTTCTTCTTATGCGCAAGCTATGAGCATGGTCATCTTCCCAATGTAACCTAAGATCTGATTATGTCTTTCCAACGAAACAAAAGTAACCAGTTAAAGTTATTTTAAAAAAATTACTTGTACGATTTTGCTAGGTAAGATCACACTAGCTAGGTTTTTTTTATAAAATAATAACATGAATAGTGTGTGAGATATTTTCGTTATTAATGCTTAAGGAAATTAGTGATATTGAAAGATTATAGGAACACATTATGAACGAATCACTGAATATGATTATAACTATAACTAAGTTAAAAATGGTTTTGGAAGATTAAAATGTGTTTGATAGATATAGGACATATATTTGGATTTGAAAGATATAGGACATATATTTGGATTATTTAAAGCTAAAAAATAAAACCATTCAGATTATCACTTGTTGAAGGATTTATTAGTTAGTTAACTAAAGAGTTTATTTAGCTTCATAATTACATGAATATAATTTCTTTGTGTTAATGTTGGACATTTATTTATTTAATTGTAATTTCAAAATTGTTTGCAACAAAAAAAAATTTAAACAAAAATATTTAACACAAAAAAAGTTGTATTAACTCGTTAGGAATCTTATGATCATGTTTACATTTAAAAAATAAAAATTATAATGAAAATACCATCCATTCATAAGGATCACAAGTAATGCTATGATTACACGTTAGGAATTTTTCACTTTTTAGAATGAAGTAGTGTATGGGTATATGCTCGGTTTTTAAGGAACCAAATTGTAGTAGTTAGTTCGATATCAACTAGATGCAAAATGAACTCCAAGCTGGCGAACTCCAAGCTGGCAATCCGTTTATCTAACACTCTACAAACTTTATCATGCATCAATCTTAGGTGGCAATCCGTGTATCACTTGCTGAAGTGCATTGTTGACCATAGATGAGTTATGATCATCTCCATTGATCATTGTTATGTTGATAACCATGTTTAGTATACCCACAAGTGTAGTTATTTTATAACAATACTGTGTTTTGTAGTTATTAATTATTGTTTAGGGTTAAGTTTGAACGTACGTAAATAAAATTTCTTAGTACATTACATGATCTACGTTGAAAATAAATGACATTACATCAAACTAGGTTAACCTAGTTTTGTTGATCTTCAAAATTACTAATCAAACTACTCATTGGTGCAATAGATCGAGTATTGTGCTATTATATATTTATATGTTTGGTATAGGGTATCGGCGGTAAGAGGACAATGACCCAATAAGATTATAAGCAATTGACCGATACAATCCAGGGTTAATCGAACGTAATAATAGTTGTTGATTAGGATTTAGGATTTATGGTCCAGGGTCTAGGGTGTCGGGTTATTTGTTTAGAGTTTAGGTAGTGTTTAGGTTAAGGGTTAAGGGTTTAGGGTTTAGGGTTTAGTGTTTAGGGTTAAGGGTTAAGGGTGAAGGGTTAAGGGTTTAGGGTTTAGGGTTTAGGGTTTAGGGTTAAGGGTTTAGGGTTTAGGGTTTTAGGTGAAGGGTTTAGGGTTTAGGGTTAAGGGTTTAGGGTTTAGGGTTTAGGGTTTAGGGTTAGGGTTTAGGGTTTAGGGTTTAGGGTTTAGGGGTTTAGGGGTTAGGGTTTTGGGTTTAGGGTTTAGGGTTTAGGGGTTTAGGGGTTAAGGGCAATATTGTAAGTACCAGATTTGGAGGTTGTCAACTTGTCAATAGCATCTTTGGCTGCCATTTGTGTGGATGACATTGGTAAATAAAAATATAACTATGACAAAAAAAAAACTTTATGGATCCCATTTTATATTCTTCATTAAGGATCTTAGAACCTTAAATTCCCTAGTAGTTTAATTTCAAGATGAATACAATTCAACACAACATTTATTCACAACTTGCAAAATTACAGATTGGAAAAATTAGTTCACGAAGCCTTAAATTCCACCCTTCAAGTGAAACAATGTATTTTGATCCAGTTTTTCCAACCGACGAACCGGAGATGGATTTCAACTCAACAACATATTACTTTGACGAGACGGATTTATCCATGACTAATCAATGTCCAGTAAGCATGTCAATTGATGAATTGAGGCTAACCCCGGAAAATGGTGTTATGTATGGTTCACCTTACCGAGTTATGAAAATGTCAACTACCGACGAGCACCGACCGGCCTATATGCCGGTGCTTAGAGATATGGATGCTTATGGTCGTATGGGGGGTCGTTGTTCATGAAGTGGTATTTCAATCAAATTCCTGAATTAACACCAGAATTCATACCAAGGGATTTAGTCCATGTGTTTGATCTGAAAATTCTGATTAAGCCTAATGAAATCCCGGTATACACACTCCCCTTGAAAATTAAACAAATTTTACAAGGTGCCAATAGACATGGTGTCCATGTCATGAATGTAGAGCATGGAATTTCTCATATTAACATTAGTGTCCATTCTAGCATTACTGACTTGAATGATATTAGATTTTTCACTGTGTTTGTTAGCTTTGGAAAGGTATCAGATTCCTTCATTAATAGAAGCTTCGAGAAGGGTTCGAAGGTAATTTTATGGAATGCTAGGAGTGTCCAAAGACCCTCATTTGCCGAGAATGTAGCTATTTTGCTGGAAACTTACTCCCCTATGGTGGTTATCGTGACCGAGGCAAGAGCAAGTAAAATGTATATGGCCTACATCGCAAACCAGTTGAAGGGTGGCTATAAGGTTGAGGCAATTGGGCCAATTAAAGGGCTAGGTGGAGTTCTTCAAGTATGGGACAGTCGTGCACTACCCCATTCCCGTCACAAGCAATCAAGCCTATATGGGCACGTGTTAACTACCCAAATAATTGTACGTTTAAATAGACATATGTTAACTTCGCATATTTTTATGTCTTTGTAATTAATTATTTTCCTGAATTGACTAATTTGCATGGACTAATTGGTTTATTTAATATTTTTTGTTTTATATTTGTTGAATTATTGTAGCCCGGTGTGCCGGCTCTTACGATGAAGATCAACGAAATCGCTCTACACGGTGAGGAGGACATGGACAGAGATTAGTACAAGTACTTCTACTGTGTCATTAGTTAGATATTTAATATTGTTGTTGCACTTTTAATTTAAATTTTAATATTGTGTCTTTTGGGTGTAATTTCCTGTTATCTTTTACAATATTTCAATACTGATTAAAATAATCATGTCTAATATAAAATTATAATACAGAATCAATTATGTTACGTCAAAATGTTGATTATGGATCACACTATCGCTTAAAATTACTAAGACAGAACTATCATCTATTTCGTACAAAAGCATTTTACATTGAAATGGCATATTATCATTGCTAACACTTATTTTATTAAGAAAATGCACAAAACAATTTAATCCCATTGGGTGGATGATAGATTGTTTAGCAAAACTGATGCACGTCTAGATGATGGATGATAGATTGTTTTATCCAATGGGTATTAAGCGGACCAAGACAACTAAAGGATATGAGAATATAAAGTTTGCTATGGGACAAATTCAGCTGAACAAAGGTCTAATTTTGAAATGTCTTATCCATCACCAACAATTTTATAAATTTGAATGGTAAATAAAATTTCCATGATTTAGGGGATGGTGGTAAGTACCTATTTCCATGCAAATCTTGGGCTGGTACTTTCTTTTTAATGGTAAAAGCAAATTTGTAAGCAAACTGTACATAGATATTTGTATCTTTACACCAATTTGTCAATTGTAATATTTGTAAAGAGTAATAGTTCGTACAGACAGAAATAGTGACTAATAAAATGGATTATCTATTTATTTATTAACAAGAGTAGCAAACTGTACATAGAAATCACGACCTAATAATAAACCACGAAAAAGATAATATTAGAAACGAATAAACGAAATTAATAATAATAAATAAAGTTACACAGTACGCCTTATTAGTGTTGTCTGTAATAGTTGATCGTAACAACTTTGAAATTAATAGTCCGTTCATGAAAATTATGTAAGAAAAAAGGTGTATGTATTATAAGAGTAACAACTTGAAAACCCGGACCTCCTAGTAAAACAATGACAAGATAATATTATATTTGGATTCAAATATCAAATTTAATAAATATAGTGGGTTAAATAAGTTCGTGGTTATAGTGGTTTGATTTGAATAAAAATCAAATTAGTAGTTTGATCATGAAAATGTTATTCTATAAAGGATCCTAGGCATACTCATTAGTTGCAACATTATGGCATGTAAAGTTTCATTTGGAATACTAAATAGTATTAATGTTGGTCTTTTAAATGATGTTAATAAACAGTGATAATTTATTTCATTGTCTAATTAATCTTAACCCAACGAAAATTTTTTTTAATCTTAAACATAAAAATATTAAGATCCGTATTCTAAGAGTACACTTTTATTTAGTGGGAATAAAACAATAAAACTACACATAATTATATAGTTTTATCATATTATGAAACTCATTTGCTAATCAAGGCGTTGTGAAATATTGAAGCAATTTCCCGCCTTTAACCCTCCAATGTGTCAAGTGGTCATTGGATGTTCATGAGTATAAAACTATTGAGGGTGGGAAATTTTATATTCACCTCCCAAACATGAAAAAATCATCATCTCTGCTTAGGGTTTCCATGGCTTCTCAAAAGAAACATGTTTGCTCTCCCTTAGGACCCAACCATGTCAAACCCATAGAAAGACCCAAACTTTTAAGCTTTCTTGTGACCGCCAAAACGGCACGAAAGCCACCTCATCCTATCAAAAAGAGGACTCACAAGAGGTTCCCTCGTAAGCAGCCAAATCTGAGGGTTTGGAGCTTGAACCATAATGCCTCAAGGAGGATTATGGAGCATGCACCAGCCCATCGTTCTCCCCATCATGGGTCAAATGCTGCTACATCCAAAGTAATGCAGCAAATGAATGAGGGCTTGGCAATCGTCCAAGCACTGAAAGCAAGTAATGATGGTGCTGCAGATGGGAATGTGGGTCCAGTCGTTGAGACTAATGTGAGGGAGCATGAAGTGGAGGAAGAAGGCGTTGTAAATTGCCACACCATTATTGTGAAGAGTAGACAACAATATGACATTGGAGTTGTTTATGAGGTAAGGGATGATGAAACATTTGAAGCCATTTATGCTGATTATGCTTCCCGTGTGGATCTTACAACCCCAGAGATTGTTCTGAAGAAATTTGGCATGGTAATTGCACCTACGGCAACTGTTTCTAGTGCAAGAATCCGGACAGGAGACATAATTTATGTCAATGGAGTGGTAAAAATTACTTTACTTGGTTTATCTTAAATCTGTTTTTGTTGTTTATGTTTAGTGTAGTAACTAGAGTAGATTTTTTTTATGAATTTGTGTGGTGTTTAATGTTGTTTTGTGAAAATAATGTGTCATTTATTTTGTGAATATAAGTTGAGATTATCTTTGTGTTTTGATGTTCTGTGAAGGATCCTTCGAAGAACATGAACACGAGGTTTAAGTTCTTCTACATCAGGAACACTTGTACTCCTCCGACTGAATTGAGGGTGTATGGGAAGTTGACTTCTAAGTTATTGAGATTGTTTGACAAATGGGCTGCTGAGGTGAACAAAGACCCGAATTGCTTGAAGTTAATGCATCAAGATCTGGAATTGAAACGTGATAAGACCATTGGACAATCTGGGATTAAGAACTCAGACTATGTTTATGCTTTCCCAGAATGTTAAGGGATTCGTTTAAGTAGTTAATGGTGGGCAATTAGTGTTACGTATGTGTTATGTATGGGCCCATTCTATTTTGGCCCCAAAGATTTCCACAGTGTTTTGGGCAGTTATCTTTTTTTGTGGGTGGGTTAGTTGATGTAGTGGAAAACTTTGTATCCTTTTTTTTTTTTGGAAATTTCTAATGTCATGCCACCTGACTACTTATAAGTGTTATTATGAAGAATGTTTTAGCGGTTATTGGTAATTTATGCGTGTATGGTTTAAATTTTTATATACAAAAACTTTAAGTTAAGAAATACCATTTCGTAACGAAAACTGATCGATTCAAACTTTTTAGTTTTAAACAATAACATTTTTAAACAAAAAGGGAAAGATAAAATAATCACATGCTGTAATTAAAATAGGATAACAAACATAGCAATTTAGAGTTATTTTACATAAGTGAAAGTAACTTGTTAATTACATACGTTAAATGTCATTGTATGTCATTGTATGCCAACCAAAATATACCCATGTAACACAGAGTTTTGATTCCCCAAAATGTACCTCATAAACTATTTTAATAAAAAAAGGGCATATGATACCATATAATATGAACATAAGCTGCCACCGAGATAAGTCGTTGTCCCTTTCTGACAACAACTTACACACGTGCCGGTAAATATTGCACTAAATAGAAATTTACGAAATTTACGAAATCCTACTTTCTATTTCTTCCTTTTAAAAATCATTAGAAATCTAAGTACAATGCTTGAGAATTCATTCTGTATACTTTCAAGATTTAGTCATCATTGCTTGATTGTCATTGGTCCAATTGAACCTTTTGAATAGCGTGCAGTGTATTTCCTCCTCTGTTGCATGTTTCTTGTTCTGTTCTTTTTTCCACCTTCGTTTTCCTGTTCTAAATTCATTTTTTTAAAAAAAAAATTCACCTAGTGCTACCTACCAACAATGGCTAGCACTGATAGTACAGCCACCTCTGGAAAAGTCTTCGCACCTCCTATCTGGAGGCCTAATGAACTCAGATCAAAAGAATCAAATGCCGAAAGCTTTCGAAAGTATGTTGAAGAATTGAAGAATAAGATGAAAAGACATTTACAATTTCTGGAAGAAGATGGGATTTCAGAGGTTGACAAAATAAAAGAAAAAGGTGAAACAAGTAAAAAAAGGAAACGAGAAGATGCAAGGACTGGGTGTGGTGAATGGCTAATTATCATTGTTGATTCAGACAATGACGAACCTGTTGATAAGCCAATTGAGGTACAGGGTGAGGGTAAGGTCGGTGCGGCACCTGACACGGCACCTGAGACAACACCAACACCCAGGTCGGGTGCAGAACAGGAACAAGAGGAGAGGCAAGAGAAAGATGAAGGGGCAGATGATACAGATAGTCAGGAAGGTGAAGGGAGTGATGACAATTCTCAAAGCGATGAGCATTCTGACTCAACGACTGAAAACGAGAAACAAGTTACTGTTAATTCAGGCGAATCTGTCGAGACAAAGAGCGATACTTATGATGATGTTGATGATGATCGCGATGGTTCGGATTCTGGGAATTCTCATGGAGCAGAAAAAGACACAAGTGAAGATTCTTCCATGTTTCGTATGAGAGTATCTGATAATTGATTTCTGATGTTGATTTGCTTAGGGGGGTTTGATTTTATTTTGGGGGCTGATTGTAAAAGATAGAGATTTGCTATGGGGTTTTTTGTTGTTGTGGGGTTTTTTTTTTGATAAAAGGTATGTTATGATGTTGATATTGATTGATAGTAGCAAAAAACATGTAATTAGTAGAAGAAAATAGCAGGTTGTAATTAATATAAGTATGATTTCAACAATGGCTGAAGTTGATTATTAAATTTACTATAAGTATGATTTGTTGTTTTATGGGTTATTATACAAATCAAATTCAATACTCTGCTAATAAACATGCTGTAAAAACATGCAACATGCTGTAAAAACATGTTGTAATAACACATTGGCCTAAGTAAGAGCCCAAAATATAATAGGTTGAGTAAACAAATGCAGCCTAACAGAGTCAATGGCTCACAGGCACAGCACATAATAAAGTCAATGGCTAACAGAGTCAATGGCTTACAAGCACAACACCTAATATAGTCATTTGTCAAAGATTACAGCTCAATGTGATAACCACATAATCAATATATATGACCATCACAGAATTGGTTCATAGTTTCATAGGTACAAAGTACAATTGCTTGAGCTCCACCATCACTTAGCAAGCTACTTCTGACGCTTCTTGCGCTTCACCTGAATTCACAAAATGAACACAATCAGGGTTCACAAAGAACTCAAAACTTTATAGTTCTTTAGAAAATTGCAACATTTGACACTATGTACAATATATAATAGGCTGTATAAATAACTCCACCAAAATATAATGAACTGAAACAAATTTGCAATACCGGCTTCTTCACAGATTGCTGTGTTTCTGGAGCATCATTCTGAATTTGACATTTCTGAAGGCATAAACACATTGTGTAAATGTTTAATAATAAAACAGGCCTATAAATTTATATCAAAATGCTAACAAGTAACCGTGAAATACCTTAGGGGTGTTGTATCCTAACTCAACTAGAGTTTTGACCCTAGCCTCCTTTGTTCGCCCTATACGCGTCTTTTTTGAATTAATATCTCCAATGTAAAAGGCAGAGCTAATGGGGCTCTTGCTGATCTGTGATTGGTGAGAAGGAGTTGACAATAGAGACATTTGATTATTTGCAGGAGGTGAAGATGGTGAGGAACAATTTAAATTATCCAGTGATGGGTCATTGCCCAGGTCTTCAGCATCACACGCAGCCTACCAGAACTCATCATAAGGATTTGGACCCTTTCTCTTACGCCTCACCTGAGTTGACAGAATTATATATCAGTACAAACTCAAAACAAGCTAAAATATAGCAGTATAGAAGGAAGTAATATACCGGCTTCTTCACAAATTGGCTTGACTCTGGAAATTCAGTAGATTGCGGCTCACTTTGCAAGCCCTGAAGGCATAACACATAAGTACACAGTGCACCAATAAATGTTTTAAACACAATTAGTTATGGAATGGTAATACCTTTGCAGTTTTTAACTTGCTGGTCTTGTACCCTAACTCAGCAAAGCTTTTGTTCCTAGACCCCTTTGGTCGCCCTCTGGGTTTCTTTTTGATAATTGGATCTCGAATGTTGCAAGGGGACTTAGGTGGATGATTTCTTACTGGCGTATAGTGGCCGCCCCCTGAAATTTGTGGGCTCATAGCACCAAACTGAGTACTGGGAGATAATGGAGTAGTGGCATGGGGAGAAGTTGTTGCGGAGGGTGTTGCTTGAATCGTATTAGGGATAGGAGGAGAGGCTTTTGAGTTAATCTCTGGATTTGTTACCGCCAACTTTTCTAACAATTTTGCACGCTTCTCTTTCACCACCGCACGAAGCTAGAAAATTTCTGTGCGTACAGCCTCAACCGTCTCATCATCTACTAGAGACGCATCGTCACACAAAGCCTCAAGCTCAGGGATCAGGGAGTTGTACCTTTTGCATTCAGTGGTATGTGACGGATCATGGTAAGGAACTTTTACACGAGTGTGCCTCCTCACAACATCTTTCCGCCACCTAACAAATACATATTTTGGAGGAATTTCTTTAACCTTCCTATCATCCCACACTCTTATGATGTGCCTACATAGAATTCCATCCTTCTCAAACTTTCGACAGTCACATATACTGTCTTTTGTGACAGGATTAAAGGTAACTGAGTACAATCTTTTGAAGTCAGTCAGCTTTTCTTCAGTGGTACCACTTTTTTTAATCCAAACTCTGTCTTCAATTACATACTGAATAGCCCCAGAACTTATAACATCTTGGACCTTGGGAATCACATACAACATCCGCCCACATTCTTTTTGTACTTCTTGGAATTTTGCATCAGTGTAGATTTTTTGAAAAAACTTCTCCACTTTGAATCCACTAACAAGCCGCCTGACGTATTTGGAATCCCTGTCATCTGCATCAGTCTCATCACTGACCCTCTTCTTCAATGCCTGGCTATACTTTTCAGGGAATTCACATAATTTAGTGTGCCTATCAACAAAACCATTGAAGAAACTGTTTATGCTCTCCACCCTCTGCGTCGTTTTCATCCCCGCCCAAAAGTACTCCTGCATGAAAGCAGGCACCCACATGTGCCGCTCTACAAACAACGCTTGCAGCCACTCATTATCCTCTAGCTTATATAACTTCATTGCTTCGCACCATCGTGTATGGAATTCATCGATAGAAAAGCTGTCGTATATGACATTCTTTAGAGAATTTTTGAAGTCATTGTACCTGAAGTATGAATAAGGGTAAACAAAATAAAACCATCCTTAAGCAAACAAGAAGGGTAAAAACAAGGTAGGAACAGGACATAACAGCACCTACAAGAGTAGCAAAATAATATGAACAACCACCTATGAACAACCACCTATGTTGATACCAAACAATGGAAACTATGCAGGGCACAATTCCAAACCCTAAAACAGGACAAGTAAATGCACATAATCCGTTACCAAACAATAGATACTTACAGCTCACACTTGCCAAGTTTTTCTGGAAATTTTTTAAGGATGTGCCATATGCACCATCGATGCCGTGTGTTTGGCATAACTTCGGCTAAGGGCTTCCTCATTGCAGGTGCTTGATCTGTAAGGATGGCTTCTGGTGCTTTGTTGCCCATACAAGACAACCAGTGACGGAATATCCAACGAAATGTGTCGGAATCTTCTCGAGATATAAGAGCACAGCCTAACAAGAGTGAATGACCATGATGATTAACTCCGACAAAATTACAAAACGGGAGCTCATACTCATTGGTGAGATATGTTGCATCAAAACACACTACATCTCCAAAATCTTCATACGCGGCTATACTACGAGCATCAACCCAAAGTACATCCTTCAAGCGACCTTCATCATCTAACCGATGGACATGGAAAAAGTTATGGTTGTCCCCTTGCATGTAGTCAAAGTACTCCATCATAGCATTTGCATCTCCCCCCGCCATCTTCGAACGTTTTTTCTTATACACCTCATGTTGCATATCCTTGACATTAGGCAAGTTATCATTTTCGGTTCCCAAACAACCACGAATTTTAGTCACCGGTAGCCCAACCTCAAAATAATTAATCAACCTCTTACGAACAGTAGATGTCATTTTTTTCATACGATACTCTTTAACTAACTTAGCCATAGTGGGGTCCAGCTTATGAGTATGCTCCAATTCAACTGTTACCAAGACCCACAGCCCTTCCCTATTAACACTACCATAAATCCTAGCTTGACACTCACATTTTTTGGATTTTCTTTTGCACCGCGCAAGCTCATCCTCTACTATGTCCCCATTCCTGTTGCCAACACTTCCTCCAACTTCCATTTGCTTTTCCCTTTTCCTAGCCTCGCGTTGCGCCCTCAAATTGGGTGGACCCCAACACTCACACTTCCAAGTCATCCCCCTAATCTCTTTCTTATTAAGAGTATAAGCAGTTTGAACTCTACTAATTCCAAACCCGCACTGCTCTGCATAAGACTTATAATATACCTCAATTTCCTCCCAACCATTGAACATCATTCCAACTTTTGGGGGATCAACAGAGGTCATAACAGAGACCTTAGTTGTTGACACATTTGATTCAACAATCTAAATAGACTGAATTGGGGAAGAGGTTTGGATAGGGGTGTGTCTGTTATCATTATTCTCAACATATTTGGTGAGGGAAATATTGTCCAACTTATCTGTATTAAACACTCATCATCATGACCATTACTACATTCAACTTCAATCAAACTACCTACCCGATCTACTTCATCTCCATCCCTTAGCAATAACTCATCCATCTCAGCCAAATCACAGCATTACTCAACTATCATACCTATCCCAACAACAATATGACTCACTGTTATCACAACATTGCTCAAAAAACATACTAGTTCAATAAATTGTAAGTCACTACGCAATTCAGCTACATTACTCAAAAATCCACTTAATAAATCCAAGGCATAACAACCCAACCACAAATTCCAGATTTCAGTTACCAAATACCAGAGTTACAAAAACACGATATCCACTAGCTCAACATTGTGTTCTACATTCTTTCAATCAATATGAAATTTGAAAAAATATTGACAAAATAGTTTAATTACCAATTCGACATTATTTCAATCAAATTAAGAATGAGCTGAAATTAGGTAACAATTTCACAATCCAACATAAATTCACAATTCAGCAACATATATCAATTCTACAAGAAATCAAACTAAGATTCGACAGAATTTCACCTGAATAAAGCCGCGAAATGTACGATAACTCAGATCTGGGGAAACAGCCTCACCGGAAGAACAACAAATGCACGATAAATCAGATGTAACCCGCCTTACCTACTCAACAGAGCATTCATGTGGTAGAAGTAAAGAAACCGAGCAACTGCAGGGAGAGAGACAGAAGAACAATAGAAGAGAGGGTGGATCAAAGGGATCAACAGTGAAGTGAAGAAAGAGAAATAACAAAAGGAACAAACGGTGTTAACTTAGAAGAACTAACGGCTACTGGGCCCCATATTTGGTTAATAAATTAAGTTACCCAATTGTCCTACGTGGAGGGTGAGAGAAACATCAAAATTTCTCACCGAGCTTAACCTGGGCGTTCTCGATTAAAATAAATAAAATTATGTATGATCAATTCATAGGTTAATTCTTCGTAACTCAATAGGAAGTGCCTACTTTTTGTATGTATCTTATCTGTAACTAATATAACTAATATGAAAGTATGTTATTACTACTGACATCACTTCTGCAATGTGTCAGCTTCTTATTAAAAATAAACCCTCCAAAATTATAAATGACATCAATTTTTTTTTCTCCATTTCAAGATAAAGATAATGTTTGAAGTAGGTAGATTAATTTTTCTAAAAGCTTTTAGTTTTATGACTAAATTTTTCTAACTACAAAATTCCTTCTTTCCTCCTATAGACAACATTTTTTCCACGCTACATTTTAGAATGGTATGAGTTTGAATTTTCTACTCTTTATAAGTTCTCCAGGTATTTTTATAATTAAAAAAAATACACTAAACTGATAAAATGCTAACATTGTTTCGTTTATGAAGATACTAAGAATATTTAACATCTTTTTAGCTCAAATTTTCTAATAAGAGATATCATTATTTATTATGTTAATTCTTAAATTATTTATATTGCACACATAAGAGCAAATGCATTTGCTAAATTTGTGCATCGTACGAGACAAACTTAGTTATTAATATAGAGGATGATATAAAATTCTCTCCTTAGTTAATCCTGCTTTATTAATCCGATCCAATATGATGTCCTTCAAAAAAAATTTATTCCAATGTCACATAATAGTATTTTAAAATTTATTGCTATAATCCTTGTACTTCAACGGTTCAACCTACTAATTGTACCTACGCAGTATACTAAAATATACCCTTATCACTAAACTTATGTCCTAATTCCACCAATTTTTTATTTTTCATTTTGTTTTGAGGTAAAATTTTCATTTACTCACTTTTGTCATAATTTAGGAAACTTATGGGATAAAAATAGATTTATTAAAAGTTATATAATACTATTGAAAATAAAACCCTAAACTAACAATTTTATCCTAAAACCTATCCAAATTTTATAGAGAATAAAACTCTAAACAAACTATTTTATCTTATAAACTCTTTCTAAATCTATCCAGCATTAAATTTTAATCTAACTCTATTTAAATCTATTCAACATTAAATTATTATCATATGTGTCATATTAATAATTAATTATCGACTACATGGCGTGATACTTGGTGCAAAATTAGAATGTCAAGTGTTGTTGTACATGTCTTGTGACCTGGCTAAAAGTTTAACTTTATATATTACTTATATGATTAGTGGGTTAGAGGTTAATTAGAAGAAATGGGAGAAACTCGAGGGTAATTAAGGAAAAAGGTTTCCTCTCGCAAAAAAAAAAAGAACGTGAAGGTTTTTTTTACCCAAAAAGCTTTTAAAAGATTTTTTTTCGCAAAATGGTGCTTTTTAAAGGTTTATTTTGACAAATTTTCCTATAATTTTATAATAGAATGTGATTGGTTTTTAAATTAAAAAAAAAAAAAAAAGGTGAGTATAAATGAGTATGCGTAAGGAGGAAAGAGCGAGAATATAAAAAAATATTAAAATATTATATGTGGTGACCACTAGTGGGGTAAAAACTAGTACAATATTGTTAAAAATTTTCAAAAAAAAATATAGCAAGTAAAAACTACAACCATAAAATAAAAGTGGAACAAGTAATAAAATACATAGGCAGTATAAATGGTCAAAATTGCTATGCGGTACCACTTTGCATATACATTTTTACAACGATTGCAAAAGATCTTTTCTGAGTCATCGAGATGTCATTAAAATTTGAAGAGTTTGAATAATTAAGTACACACAACACATTGCATTTTAACAGGGGTTGCATTTAACAAATCCTACTACTCGGCTATGATTAGCACAAGGTTTAAGGTACAACGACACTTAGATGAAGATCATTTGGTATCATATATCTTCTTCGTCCCTTAGTAATTGAAATAGTCAAAGTTGGCACACATGCCAATATATGAGTTTGACCACCTGTATACACCTAAAAATGTCTTCTCGATTGAAACCCAATAATGATAAGTAAAACCTTTCACCGCTATTTGGTCTGAGTTGTGTGTTGAATCAAAGGAACATTATTTGAGTTTTGCTTAGAAATCCAAACCATTTTCATTTATTATTATTATTACATAATCTATTTTAGCCATTTCAATAACTCAACACTTTTCCTAGCCCAAAATCCACATACTTTAAATTAGTCCAATTTTCCTTTTCATAGTTGCAACCCGAAATTGAGGAAATATGATTTTTGTGCCTCATAATTTTTGTGCAAATCTTACATTGTTGGACAGACCTTGAAATAATATTTCCAATGATATATCATAAGCCCAATCGAAAAAAATGTGAACGAAATACAAAACTCGGTCCAAAACTAACACCCTTACACTAGTTTGATCATATCATAACATCTCATCACTTTCTAACAATATAATATATCATTTACTTTAATCTTAGCTATCACAAAATTGGGAGTCTGGCGCGACACACCAAAACTAGCTCGTCATCATGTCAAACATTGCCACATAACGTCATCCTGCCACGCGGAAAATAATGTTTTTTAGGACGCGTTAGCTTTCCCATAAATTCTATCCTTTTTTCTGAATTCATGTCTATGAACACCACAACCTTTCGAGGGTTATGGGCAAAGTTGAACACCATTTTTGACTCTCAATTTTTCTGTAATTCTCTCTTTCTTAATCTTTTGGCATTTAAACCTTTCACCGTTCTTCCTCTTAGTTAGACATCAATACTACACTTGAAGTTCTGTCGACACTCAACGGCATAAAAGATTGATCATACACTACACGAATCAAGCTTTTTAGCAAGGGATCGGCTCCAACAGACCTAAAATCTCGTTGCAAAATTTAAAATTTTTGATGGAAATAAATCCATCGGAACTTTCCAACGGAAATTTCCTGTTCTGACGGAATTTCTGTTGAAAGTTTCTGACAAATCCTTTTTCCATCGAAAATTATCCTCTAACGGAATTAAATCCATCGGAAATATCGAATTTCAAAAACAAACGGAAGACATTTCAGCACAATCCCTCAATTAAAACCAAATAGAGAGAGAGAGGGAGAGAGAGAGAGAGATAGAGAAGACCAACACCACCACCACCATCGCAACTTTATCATCTTTGTCCTGTTGTCGCCTCCTGGCCTGCACCCCGATAAGAATATTCCTCCATCTTCCCCTCCTTCCCCGATCCCTTTTTTTAAACCCTTAGGACTTGTTCTTTTCACCTGAAATAAGGAGATTTGGTCTAAATTTTGTAAGATTTGGTTTGTTCTGATCTGAATCTTTTTGGTCTCTGATCTGAATATTTCATGTCAGATCTGAATGTTTTAAATCTAGTCTGATTTGATCTGTACCTAATTGATCTGATTTGAATTTTCTTGTCATTGTTTAAGAACCCTAGATTTTTTAAATTAAGTTTTTTAAACGTGCAACCGCCGCACCTAATAACCCACCTCTGGTGCACCCTATCATCTACCCTCGACCACCGAAACCTACCCACTTCCCTTTTCCCTAGACCTTATTCGTCCACCACCCCTTTCGCCACCAAAAACAATCACCCTTCCTCAAAAATAACCATATAAAATAGCCACCAGCGGACAGCGGTCGACATCGGCCGTTTTGGGGTTGAGTGGTAGATTTTGACCCTAAACAGGCCGATTTCTGCCAATGACTGATTTTTTTGCTGTTTTGGGTGGGGAATTGACTTAGGGTTGGGGGAAAGGTAAGGGGTGGATTCCGGTGGTCAGGAGTAAGGAAGGGGTGTAGCGACTGCGCGTGTAATGTGGGGAAGGGGTGCTAGTAGTGGTGGTGGGGTGGCTAGGTTAGTTTTAGGGATTTTTTTTAAAAAAAAAATTAACCAGTAATATGATGACACATGGACCCTACTTAACAAATTTTTTAATGGAATCAATCAAGTGGTGGTAAAATCCTTTTTTTTTTTTTTTTTTGGTAGTGTTAATTTTTTTTTTTTTTTTTAGTACTGTTATAAGCATTTTTTGTGTTTTGTTGTGCTGTTAAAAATTAAAAATTTCCTTAAAAAAAAAAAAACACTCATTTTTCTTCTGATGTTGAACAATGAAATGAATGAATCTATATCTATACTAAAACAGAGGGCAATACAATCAACAGCCCCACGTGTCATCATGTCATTAAAAATATTCCTGCCCTTTTCCACTATCCTAAATAAAGAAATTAGTTCACTATATTTTTCAAGACCTTTTATTTCCTATAAATCTTACACATGAAATTCGCATATAATATTATACTACAATTATAACTAAACTTATATTTATATAGGAAAATTTGCAACTTGCAGCCATTTAAAGTTCGTATTTTGCAAATTGCAGCCATTTTAAAAAAATTTGCAAATTGCAGCCCAAAAGTTCGTATAAATTGTAAATTGCAGTCCAATTCAACTTTTTCATCGGTTTACATGTCGAAAAATCTTCGTTAAAGGTTTTAGGGATCATTTTAGACCTTTAAGGCCCGAATTGAGCTCTGAATTAGCAAAAAAATAACATCAGTGTCTCATTTTTACAATTTTCCACAAATCGATACATTTTTGTTACGCAAAATGAGGCACTTGTGTTATTTTTTTGCTAATTCCGAGCTCAATTCGGATCCCTAAGGACTAAAATGGCCCCTAAAACCTTAATAGAAGATTTTTCGACTTGTAAACCGATGAAAAAGTTAAATCGGGCTGCAATTTACAATTTATACGAACTTTTGGGATGCAATTTGCAATTTTTTTTTTAAATGGCTGCAATTTGCAAAATACGAACTTTAAATGGCTGCAATTTACAAAATACGAACTTTAAATGGCTGCAATTTGCAAATTTTCCATTTATATAAGGACAAAATAAAGTATAGTTTAATAATATCAATTATTTTACTAATTATAGTACAAGATAATATTATCAATTATTATACTAAAATAGAATCAGTTTATGAATTTTGTCCAAAAAAAAAAAGAATCAGTTAGTGAATATATGCATATATTCTTATTCATATATTTGAACAATATATTTTATTAAATATATTGTAGTAAGTGTTGGTTTCGTAATGTCCGACATCACACGCAACTAAAACTCATCTCATGACCCGTACACAAATTAAAGCAACTAAAACATGCATATTAATTAACAACATAATTAATTAACAAGAGAGGGAAAGACGGATATACCCTTGACGTGTGCTTCGCTCGACTCGAACTCTTACTTGAAAGCTTACAAAGGTTCGCACTCACAATAGCCTCCGACAGCTCTCACCCTCAAGACCGACCCGAACGGCCCCTACCCCGGAGCTTAGCCGGGGCTAGACCAAAATACTTAGAGTATTAGAACGAAAGTGTTCTCGCTTGTGGAGATCCTTTCAAGTTCACAACGTAACTCAAAAGAAGTTCCCAATTCCCCATATTGAGTATTTATAGGAAAATCCCCTAAAGAATTCCAATCTCCCATCAATGTGGAGGAGTTGGTAAAATGCCTTTTTATAATTTAATTTTAATTCAAAAATCAAATGAAGGCAAAATAATCAAGAAACAACAAGTGTCACAAGGAAAACAAGGGGTTAGATGAGGACCACAAAGGACCACCCCTTGCTCCCCAAGCAACCCTTCACAATAGCCGGCCTTCACTTGGCCAATAGCAACCCACCACCTGGCCCCAGCCTTGGGCACCAAGGCGCGCCATGATGGCGACCAGGTGCTCAGCTGGGTCTTCCAGCATGGCCCGTGCTTGCGCGCAGCCCAACAAGCAAGCTACGCTTCGCTTGCGGGCTGCTGCTAAGTGTTGCAATGCGCCAGCACTATCCAGCAAGCTATGCTTGCTTGCGGGCTGCTGTGCGCACCAGCATGTGTAGCGTGCTAGCCAGGCTCGTCAGCACACACCAGCCAGCGATGCTAGCATGCACGCTGCTAGCAGCCTCGGCTTAGTGTGGCTGCCTTGCCTTGCTGTGTTACTGATAAGTCTATTTTATATATTTTTTAATTCCCTGTCTCATGGTCATATTTGTGCTTATTTGAAATCTGCAGAGCTATTTTTATTACTAATATACGTTTTCTAGTGTTTTTGTAAAATTGGTATTATTTTGTAGGAATCTGCAGATTAATGACAATCCCGAGCTCGTTGACCCACTACAAAGATATTGGAGTCGAATTGTATTTTATGACAGTATATTTAAAGTCCAATACCGAGCTAAATAAATTTAGTTTGGTAAATAAAGGCTTGATTGATAAAAAAAGTTCAAGTTTTACAAGCTAATTTTAGGGACCAAGTAATGAGGCCAGGAATCATAAAACAACAAAGATTAAGTTATAGGCCCAAGTGCAAAACAAGCCCACAATCGGATCTGCTGGATGTAAAAGAGCGGGCAGCCCAATGACCGATCATTACCCTTTATTAGTTTTGTTTAGTTTTAGTTTTAGTTTTATAATCAGCTTTCTTGATTCTTGCGTAGAATAGTAGTAGGAAATCAGCTTTTCATTAGTTTTTCATGATTCATTAGTTTGAGTTGACTTTTCTTTATTTTTCTTTTCTTTGTTTTGCTTCAATATAGTTTTCAGTAATTGGTTTTAGTTTTTAGTTTTTAGTTTTTAGTATTTTGCGGAACTTTGTGGTTTGTTTATGCTTTTATACTATAGTCTTCACATGAGTTTTTATATTATTGTTTCTTATTTGCTTACTTTAATTATTTTATTTTAATTGCTTTGCTTTTAATTATGACTTCTTTATTTGTTTTGGTTAGCTTATATTTAATTATGTATGACTAGTTTAATTCTAGGGCTCTTGGGGATTCATGATTAATATGAAGGGATAATTTATTATTATTGATTGTTAATGTGTTGGGTTAATTTTCTATTGATTAATATAATGCTATGCAATTAGATTAGCGCTGGTTTAATTGTATGAGCTATGCAATATTGATTCGAGATTCGAGATTCGAGAGATGAGAATTAATATTAAGGCCTAGTTTCAATAAGCAGGTTAATTTATAAATGGTTAAGTCAAGATTCGAAAGATGCGATTTAATACCGATAGATTAATTCTGTGATTATAATACGTAACGAAAGCCCTTTATAATCTGGTTAATTTATGCATTGATAATTGATTGTTATGTTTTATCCTGGAGTATTAATTATTGGTGAACCTACGACCCTACGCTTTTTATTATTGATTATTCCCTTAGTTTAATTATTGTCGTAATATAATCACAATTCTTCCTCGTTTCTTAATAATTTAGATTATAATAATTTATTAGGAATAAAAGAACATTGTTTCCCTATGAATTCGACCCTACTTCCCTATCTATTTTAGTTAGTGGTTTTAGGAATTACTTTTGATTAGGTGATACGACTTTAGCCTGTCAGCTGCCCCTAGCTCTTGGTTTGCTCGGGGCATTCCGAGGCTAGGGGTATATTTGTGACTTTGTTGTTTTCTTGATTTTTCGTCTCGTCGATTCCAAAATTCGACTCGACTTACGACGCTAGGTTTCGATGCTTCTAGCTCGATTTCCGACATCTTTGTTCGTAATACTCTAATGACTCATTTAATCCTTCGGATTAATTCGTCGTCTCGGATCGGCTGCTCGATTGGGTGTGACCCGAAGGGTTCAGTTAAGATTGAGCTGTAATATTAATTATGCATTAATATTACTGATCGGAAGCGTCCTCCAGCTAGGCATTCCGATCACTTGACGTCAATGAATAATTAGTTTTCTAATAATTATGAACCTTCTATCTGAATAATACACTTGTTCGAAGGACATCATTCCTTTCAGTAAGATATCTTACATATTAATTTTATTTTTTTTTATTCTTTATATCGATCTGTCAACAAACAATACAATTTATGATTAAACGTATAAGCAAAAATGTAATTTAATTATGGAGTATTATATATGTAATATGTACTATATCATTTTTTACTTTTTTGATATAAATACATTAGCAAAGTTGAACGCATTGCAATCTAATTTATACAAGTAGAATTCATGAAATTTTGTTCGATATCCTCTTACTGAAAAACATGTGATTTGACAATCACTAGGCCACAATGCTAACAATAGGAAATTAAATATGTGTACAGATTAGGAAAATAGGAACAAGAAAGGAAATCAAACATAGTTTAAAAAAAAAAGAGAAGTTAATGGCTAAAATGATATTCAGACGTATATTAAACCATATTTGGATACTAACAATTAGGGATATAATCATATAATAGTTCAAATATTAAATCTCACAAAATTTAAGTTGTAGTTAATTTAATATACAATAATGAAAGCTATAGTTTCCTTAATCCATTTGACTACTGTATATTTGATTTATTTCATATTAAAAGTAATATTTTATTTAAGCACAATTGTCAACATATACTTTTAAAAGTAAATTTATTTAATTATATATTGTAGCAAAAATTATAAAGAATTTGATACGGGGTATTTGAAACTAAATATTAGACGAATCTAACAAAATCCTACATGATTTTTTTTTTCGTGAACAGCCAAACAACGCTCCTATTTTACAGGGCATCGCTCCTTTTTTAACAAGGAAGGACGATATTGCCTCTGTGTAAGTTATAGTACATAATGGTACAGTATAATTCCCGACCCCTCCACTTAGAGCTGTCAATTCGGGTAAACAGGTCGGGTTTGAGTCGGGTTAGTGTGAGTCGGGTCATCTCAGGTCGGGTCAATACGGGTTAATGTCATAACATATGCGGGTCGGGTTCGGGTTGGGTCATGCTTGAGTCGGGTCACGTCGGGTCATACATCTTATCAGGTTTGGGTCGGGTTTAGGTCGGGTTAGTAAAAGGTCGGGTTATATTCGAGTCGGGTGAAAAATAGGTCGGGTTAAATTCGGGGCTTTACAGGTTTAAACGAGTTAGGGTCATTCTCGGGTTCAAGTCGGGTTCGGTTCAAGTCAATTATTTACGGGTTATAATCAGGTCGGGTCATTCTCGGGTTCAAGTCGGGTTCGGTTCAAGTCAATAATTTGCGGGTTATAATCAAGTCGGGTCATTTCCAAGTCGGGTCATTCTCGGGTTCAAGTCGGGTTCGGTTCAAGTCAATAATCTGCGGAAAACATGTTTCGTCCCTAAAAACATGTTGTGAAACTAACCTCTTAAAATTCAAAGTGAAATATTGAAGGAATAGAGTTAGGATTCAATTTCCGTTCCAATACCAGTATGTGATAACGACCTATACATATTGATTCAATAACAAGTCGAGTTGAATTTGGGTCGGACTAATAACAAGTCGGGTTGATTCGGGTTGGGTTTGTAATAGGTTGGGTTGAAATTTGAGTCGGGTTTGTAGCAGGTCGGGTTAAATTCGGGTCGGGTTAGGAACAGGTCGGGTTGAATTCGGGTCGGGTTAGGAACAAGTCGGGTTGAATTCGGGTTTTGACGGGTTAAAACGGGTTTGGGTCCATTTCGGTTTAGGTCGGGTTCGGTTCAGGTCAATAATTTACGGGTTACATTCGGGTCGGGTCGTCTCTAGGTCGGTTAATGTTCGGGTTCGGTCTCAAATACTCGGGTCTAGGGTTGGTTTCCGGTCGGGTTAGGTCAGGTTCGGGTCACCATTTTTTTTGGGTTCAGACGGGTCGGTTAATAGGTCGGGTTAGGGTCGGTATTTCGGGTAGGGTCAACTTTTGACAACTCTACCTCCACTTACTACCATGTGGTAAAAAAAATTCCCGACACCACCACATTCGATCCACCATAAAAAATCCGAGTTTTTTTTCTAAAAAAAAAATTATTAAACATTAGCGACGAGTTTAGCACGATGGGCAACGACAACGTTCGGACATTGGAGGCTTTGTTGGAGGATTTTGTAAGTTGTCGTACTTTTTTAAAAAAAAATTCGAAATAAAACATCTAGGTGGATCCTAATTTTTTGGGAGAATGTAATTTTTTTTTTAATTGATTAATTAACCAAATTTATTATTGTAATCTTTGTATTATTATTATTATTATTATTATTATTATTAGAGCAAGATTAGCCATGTCTTATCTTAAGATTTTTTTCCCATGCCACATCATATTTTAATAATTTTTATTATTTTATAATTATGTTAAGACTCCTTAAGATTCAATTAAATTTAGATCTTCATTCCTCAAACTCATTTAAAATTTCTTAAATACGTATTATTGTTATTTCTCTTTTTTATATACTAGGTTAAATCCCGTGCCATGCACGGTAATTTTTAATACTTAATACTTATCATTAGTTTAACACTATTATTTAATTATAAAAAATTATACCTAATTGCAAAATAGGATTAAAGTTCTTTAGTTACAAAAAAAATTTAAAAAAATTTATCACACTAAAGAAAACAGAGAGAATAATATATGCACGACTAATAAAAATAACTATGAATTTCATTACAAAGTTATAGATAGCAAACTATTATTGCATAATATTGTATAAAAAAAAATAATATCTTTGTTTGAATGTGTACAAATGGAATATACTTATCAAATAGGAAATGTAATATTATTGTATTTTGTATCAAAAACTTCTCTAAGAAGCTTTGACCAAAAAAATAAAAATTAAAAAAAAAAAACTTTTGGAGGGAAAATTTTTAACCAGGAGATGACATGTGTCATTCCTGGTTTCGCCTTTAGTATAAAGTTATAAATGAAATTTTAATAGTATAATTTGTAATGGTGTAGTAAGTTACATATCTTACACAGCTGAAAAATAATATTAAACCACTAGATACAACATTATAAATAATAATGAAATTACATGAATTATATATACATAATACCATAGCCGTAAAATTTACATTTTCTTATAATTTAAATTTGTTGATGAAAATAATAGCAAATAATAGAATACTTTAGATTAAAATAAATACAACAAAAAATAGCAAATAATGGAATACTTTATATTAAAATACAACAAACAATTTTATAAATAAAAATAAATACAATAGTCAATTGCAATTAAATTTACACTTTACATTTTTCCAATAAAATTAAACTAAATTATTGTTAACAATAATATTTTTCAAAGAAAAAGTTGTGCTTTAATATACATATATAGAAAAAAATACAGTATAAAGTATTAAATGAGTCTTAAGTTGGGTCTTGAATTTTCAAGACTCCATTCAAGACTTTGTTAAGACTTTGCTTCATAAATACATAAATTTTGTGAAGTCTTGTCTTAAGACAATTTAAAAGTGATTTGCTGATGTCATGTATAGTCTTAAGACCTAGCGCTAATCTTGCTGTTATTATTATTATGATTATTATTAATATTGTGATTAATTGAGTAATTAGTATTAGTATTTTTATTGTTGTTGTGAGGCTCTTTTTTTTCTAAAAAAAAAAAATTAGAGGGATGAAATGAGAGTGAAGTTACGAGAGAGTAGTGATTTCAGAAATGAGAAATGAGTGTTGTGAGTGTCGTGAGTGAGTGTCATGGGTATTTATTTACGAGGGTAAATACGGAAGTTTATATTAAAATGCGAGCGGTGCCTTGTAAAATGAGAGTGTTGTTTACACTGAAATCTCAACAAAAAAAAAATGTTTAAGTAGTTATGGGAATAATGTACAAAGTCAAACATGTCAACTTAAAAGAAATGGAGGAAGTTAGAAGTATATACCTATATTAAACACAAGTGCCTAAATTTTAAATTGGCACGTGACATCTCTAGAATGAAAAAATTTCCGCTCTTTTAATCACTCAAAAATTCAAAAAGAAAACAGTATGTACTACTATGTAGTAGTTGTATATCTTTATTGATAGGAGATTAGTAAAGATAAAATTCTAGAATTATAGACCTGTTTTGATTAATTTTATTAAATATGATGATTACATTTAGTCATGAAAATGGTAATTTGAAATATGTTTAAAAACAAAAATTTGGAAAAAGAATTTGGTGACAAGGGAATGACATGTGTTATCCTAAAATTCACTTTTTGTGGGTTTATTACCTGGCAAACGGGTAATCTGAGTTAGGTTTAGATCGGGTTATTTTCGGGTCCGATCAAATTCGGGTCGGGTATGGGTTAGGTCGGGTCAATTCGGGTTTCAATTATAACTCTGGTTAGGTATTGGGTTTGTTTGGGTCATATCATTTTCGGGAGAGTATGTTCGGGTCATATTTGGGTCGGGTCGGGTTAGAATCGGGTTGGGTCATGTTCAGGTTGTTCATTTGTGGATCAAGCTCAAATCGACAATTTTATATTTTGTTATTATTATAATAAGAACTATCAGTTCAGTTTATGAGTTTGGTCACGGTTAAAGATGAACAATTTGTGACATTTTTGGCATTAGACATTTTTAGTCAGTTATAAGGTAAATTTAGTTCAAGACATTTCGGGTATCGAGTTTATTTGGGTGGAACACTTCAATTCAACTTTAAGTAAGGTCAATTTAGGGTCGGGCCATTTCGGGTATCGGGTCACTTCGAGTCTGGTACAATTGGGTTGGGACACTTTGGGTGTCGGGTCAATTTCGGGTCGGGTATGGGTCAGGTCGGATCAATTTTGGCTTTGGGTTGATGTTTGTGGGTCGATTTCGAGTCCGATCATTGGATCTGAATCAGGATTGCTAGGTGTAGGTTTATAGATGTATTAATTATTTAAAAGTACTTTTTTGTATGTTTTCTTAGGGCCTGTTTTGTTTAACTTAATTTTAGTTCAGTTCAGCTCCAATCAGTTCAGTTCAGTTTAGTTCCAAATTTCCTTCTCTCATAAACAATTCATTTCAGCTCTATTCAGTTCATTTCAGCCTCAATCAGTTTAGTTTAGTAAATTGAAACAGGCCCTAGACTTGATAAAACCTATCATGTATTTTTAAGTTATTTTGGGTAAGGTTTAACCTAATTTGATTTTGAAGTAAATAAACAATGAGATATTAAGTTTTAAAGGGTAATGTAGTTACTATTATTTACTCGTATTTTGTTTTTTATAATTTAAATCAGAGTGACTTTGATTTATTTTGGTTAACTTTTGATCTATCATTTTAGGCCAGGGTTACTTTTCAACCAATATATTTAATGTTGTACACCTGATTTTTTTTTTTTTAAAAGTTTGTGACTATATTATGGGACGATAGAGTATGTTTTATTATTGATTAAAATAAAAGTGTACATGAAGGGTAATATATAAGATATGTGAATGTGCATGACTTCAAATAGGTAAAACATGACCAAGATATTTGTAAAGGTTGTAAACCTTTATCATATAGCTATTTGTAAACCATTTTATTCAACATCGAATTGAAAATATGATACGGACGGAGTACCGTGATAGATGATTAAATAGGTACACGTTATTCTGACTAAAATATACACTAAAAGCTTTTAATATAACAAGTATTAGGTTAAAATTTATGAGAGTTAATATAACAAGTAAACACAAAAAAACAAAACAAAACAAAAAAAGTACTCCATAGAAGACTAATGTTGCGCCTGGAGGTGTCAAAACCGAACCGACCCGAAAAAAGCTATCCGTTTTGAACTGTAACCGATCCGATTTGATCCGAGAAATTCAAGGCCCAAACCCGATCTGTAACCGATCTGAACTCAACCCGAATCCGAACTTGACCGATCTGAACTTAACTCGGCAGCGATTTTATCCGACATGAACTCAACCCAAATCCGATTTGACCCGACCTGAACTCAAACCAAACCGATTTGATCCGAACCGAGTTCAAACCGATCTGAAATTGATCCGGCAAATAACCGATCTAATCCGATCTGTTTTGACCCGAACTGATATTAACCAGACCCGATTTTAACTCGATTTAATTTTTACCCGACCATAATTAATTATTGACCTTTTTATTCAAGTTCTTATACTATATTTACTAATTATTAATAATTTAACGTTTTTTACTACAAAGAAATAATCCAGAGTAACAAGTTTACTTCATGTATATACCAATTATATAAAATTACTTTCTAAACTTTATATTCGACTCATCTAAAATTTGCTAATATGATACATGAATGACTTGATATTGACCCAATTATAAGGTAAAAAC
Source organism: Chenopodium album (assembly GCF_948465745.1). Lineage (NCBI taxonomy): Eukaryota > Viridiplantae > Streptophyta > Magnoliopsida > Caryophyllales > Amaranthaceae > Chenopodium > Chenopodium album. The sequence continues at coordinate 53,034,783 of NC_137843.1, forward strand.
CCAATTATAACTCTAGTTTAAAAATAATCTTATTTGGATATGTATTGGGTCAACTCGATTAAAATCCAACCAAACACATAAAGGAATTGAATTGAAATTGACCAATTAATGAATCAACGTATCAACCTTATCTTAATCAAACCGAACTTGACTGATCGAAATCATCCGAATTGAAATCAACCCGACCCAAATTCATCTGACCTGAAATTAACCCGGTTAAACTCGTTTTGAACTCGATCTGAATTTATCCGAACCGAACATGAACCGATTTGGAGTTGATCTGACCCAGACTCAATAGACCATGACCCAAATTTGATCCGACCCGACGCGAATTAAAAAAATAATTTTGACCCGAACATATTCGACCCAAACAGACCTGACCTGAATAGACCCGACCCAAACTCTATCCGATTATCCGAATTGACACCTCTAGTTGCGCCTAGTTGCTTCCTGCATAAATAACCGACCCACAAGCCGCGGCAATATGGCGCCACAAAAAAATAACAACTGCACAAATATGTCATTCGCAATTACGCATACCCTACTTAATCGCTGTTGAATTTTTTTGTCATAAATACATATGAGAGAATGGACTTCAATTGAGAGTTGTGGCAAACCTTGGTTCTTTCATTTCATGTATTGTGCTACTATTGCATACATTACGTCGTACTCTTACGTTTTAATTTTGTGTTGTGGCAAACTACCGTCCTTTCATTTTGCTACTTCAACTTTATAATTTTCGATTTATGGCTTTATGATTCCGTCCTACATTCCACTGCATTTAGGTAGAACATTAAAATCGTTTAAAAAAAAAAAAAGGTAGAACATTAATTTTGTCTTTTAGCTATTAATTAGACAGTTACTCATATTTGTACTCATAGTTTGAAATTTTTTAGAAAAAGTTTTAAAGTAATTCTTCTCTTTGAAATAATTGTACTCCTTATTTTTTTGTCTAGATATATTTGTCAACCCTATACTTTAATGATTAATATCTTTTATTACGATTTTTTTAAAAAATTAAAATAATAATGTTTTGAAAACATATATTGCGATTAACTCACATGGTTACGGTACATAAGAATAGTATATACTCCCTCCATTTTTGAAAGTTGGACTCACTTTGCATTTTGCATAGTTTCCAACGAGTATCTTTGACCATTAATAATTTCAGGTATGTATAAGTAAAATTTTTATACAGTTGATATTTGAAAATTTTTTATAACGGGAAACTCATAGAATCAAACTTGTTAAATCATTTTGATTGTATAAATTATAAAATGTGGTCAAAGTTATTTTATTTCGATCACATCAATAGTAAGTGAGTCGAACTTTTAGGAGCGGAATTAGTATAATATATGTATCCTTAAAAACACTTTCTGATAAGAGTTATGTTTATCATTTTTCTAATATAAAAAGTAAAATTGATGCATTATATTGAGAAATGGAATAGGATGAATTACATGTTCAACACCTTACTAATTTCGGATTTCTCTCTGTGATCACATTCTCCCTTATTGCCACAGCTAGTTGTGAAACAATTATGTGTACTCGAATGTCTACATGTTTGTCCCAATATGTATACTTCGTACTATGACGTATTTGATTTGAGTGAAAGTATAAATGGATAGCTATGTATGAAAAACATGCTCATTTGACATGCTGAAAAAGTCAAATAATATAAGAAAAACATTATTAAATAAAGAGTGATTTTCCCTTTTTTGCTGGAAATAAAGAGGATTTTTCTGGCTGTATAAAAAAATACTTCGTAATAAACTCAATCTTCAAATTACAATATTCACAAATTATGCAAGCAATGATATATAATGATCTCTCTTTGGATGTGCATTATATTATAAGGTGGTCAAAATATTATCCTATAAATGATGAAAAGTTGTCTTGATACAACTATTTATTCTGCTGTATGCAACTCACCACATGACACAATCCTGAGAGAGGGTTGAAAGGATAAATAGACAAAGTAATGAAAATAATTTAAATTGTAACATGTCAAACTGTGTAAAGTAAAAAAGAAATGGAAGAAATATACTTTTTTTTCTTTTTTTTTTTTTTTTTAAGTAGGAAGAAATATACCTGTATATGCCTTTACCGGGTAAAAAGAAGTATGAGTAGAAAAGGTTTACTTTTAAATAAATCTTGAGGCCTTTCGATCATAATAAGAGACAGGACACTGGACATTGACAAGATTGCTTCGATGTAATCTTTGTGTATTTATTGATTGCAACAAATAACTACTGTACTTTACAATTAGTTCTTCGACATAAATGAGAAACAGAGATTTAAGTAAATTTTCATTATAAATGAGTATCAGAAAATTAGATGTATTTATATTTGCATTAAATTATCTGCGGAGTAGTGGTTTTAATAGTTACTCTGTATGATAATATAACACCTTCGTTTTCTTTTAGTTTTAATAATTTTTTTTTTTTTTAATATATCTCAAAATTAATACTCCCTCCGTCCCCAAATGATAGTCCCTTATGAGCAAAAATCACGGGAATTAAGAAACTTAAATAAAAGTAGTAAAAGTACATTGAAAATATAAATTTACATTGGGTATGTAAAATAGTAGAGAGAGAAAGTAATAAAAGTACATTGAAAAACAAAATTTACATGAGAAAGTTAAATTTGCACAAATATTGTTGTAATTGGAGGAAATTTTGATAAAAAAATTGATATTAATGGTACTTGAAAAAAGCAAATGGGATTATCAATTTGGGACTAAAAATAGGTCATAAGGGACTATCATTTGGGGACGGAGGGAGTATTTGATATTCCTTTGTTGCAATTTAAAGAAAACTGAGGTAGTAATAATATTAAACCAATCATGACTTATAACCAGGCTCGTATCTGAGCCGGGGCGACTGCCCAGGCCCCAAATAGAAACACAAAATTTTGTTATAATCAAATTAAATGCAATTTATTTAAAGTTTTTAACATTTGTCTTGCTGGTGAGCATTAATGATGAATAGAGTAGGCTTTCTTTGAACAGTCGGAGGTTCGAGTACCACTTTTAACAATTTCTAAAAAAATTTCCCAATTCAAAGACTGATGACTATATTTTTTCGACCAAACAACGGCTTGCAAGCTAAGATGGTCATTGTTTACAACCCAAAAAACAAGGAGAATTTTCCAATGGCAACAAGTTGGGAATAGATAGTTAGTAGAGTGGCTACTTCTTTACAAAAATTACTTCATAGTAATAAAATTTGAGAATTAGATACATACTTCATATAGTTTAAATAGGGTCCAATATATTAGTTTGTCCATATAGGGCTCTAAAATCTCAGAAACGGCCCTGCTTATAACTTATAAGGCCTGGATTAATTAGTTTAAACTTTAGGCTCAATTGACACTCTGACCCCATTAAAAAATTGACTCCATTATTCAATATAAACCAATCCTACGCTTAAAAAGTTAAAAGTCACATGAATATTATTTTAAAATATTTTTCATTCTATAATACATAATAAACAAAACAGCGTATTTGAAAAATACGTATTAATATGAATATAATTTCATTTCATCTCATAATTTTTTTGTTTAAAAGTTATAAACGAAGTCAAAATTTAGTCGTTTTATCATCGGGGAAATAAAGGAATCGGGGAAATAAAGTTTAGTCGTTTAGTTATAAAGGAATTGGGGAAATAAAGAACATATCAAATGAACTGTTAATCTTTATTGAAGAAAGTTATACTCCACAGTGGCACAATTAATTATGTCTGTTTAATAGATTATTGACGGAAGATATTGTTGGTAATGGCGGACCAATGTCACACATTTGTAGGCATTGTGTTGTGGCAATGTCGTCGTCCACATTTTGTACAAAACGGCTAGAGAAAATAAATTGTAATGGTGTGTATTCAGAGTCGTGGCAAGTTAAAGATCTCTCTTTGCTCTTTGCATTAAATACAAGTTTAGAAGTTTCTTGTACACAATTAACTTACAATATCACTCCTATGTTCTAGAATAACTAATACAGCGTATAATCTGACATTTTGTAATATTTAAATATTATATGTAGATTATTTCCATTGCATAAAGTGTTGCATTTAAAAAACATTATTGAAAGTAGAAAATATTGCATCAAATTAAAATAGAGGGGACTACTACTCTGAATTTACTAATTTTACTAAACATTTTTTTTTTTTTTAAATATATTAGGGTGTACAATTTCAAATGAATTTATGAAGGTAGTACTTTTTGTTAGATTTTATGAAATTCCTTAGATTGGAGTGCATTCCTTTAATTCACATGTATAGGGTTATAAAGATGAGTCCTAATCACTTTAGGAGATCTCAAGAGATATTTACACAATATTCACAACATATATCTTTCTATAACAGAATATATAGAATATTTTCCCTCACCCCCGCAATCATAGCAAGAGGAGGACGACCGCTAAAGCTGAATCTGAAGTCTAAGAACCGTTGTCAAGGTAGGTCTTTCGTGAAGACGTCTGCAAATTGATATAAAGTAGGAACATGTAGGACCCATACATGCCCCAACGCCACCTTTGCTCGAACGAAATGAATATCCATCCATTTCGAAGTGCTTGGTGTGTTGGTGTTGTACGAGATAAATAAATTACACTGACATTATCACAATAAACAATAATAGTCAGCTGGAGAGGGTAATGTAATTCTAAAAGAAGATTACAAAGCCAACAAGTCTCGACAACAACCTAACAATTGCGACGCCCCTGTATTGTCTCTACACTTGATCTTGAAAAAGTAGCCTGATGCTTAGAAGACCAGGAAATAATATTGTCCCCTAGAAAACAATAATATCTTGAAGTTGAACAACAATTGTCAGGGCACCCGCCCCAATCTGCATTAGTATAAGTGATCAAGTTTGTAGGTACAAAGTATATGATATAAATGTAACTCGTGATCTCAATGGAGCCCTGAATGTACCGCATGATGTGGTTTAATGCATCATAATGAGCCTCTCTAGGGTCATACATGATAAACAAATCTGTTGAACTGCATAAACTACATTAGGGCGAGTAAAAGTGAGGTATTGTAATGCACCTGCAAGATTGCGATAAAGTTTTGGATCATTAAACCTAGGTGTGGAGTCTGCACGAAGCTTGGATTGAGTATCCACTGGAGTCGCCGCAGGTTTACAACTACCCATACCTGCGCGCTCTAAAATCTCCTGTGCATATTTTTGCGGAGATAGAAACAAGTATGATGGAGTATGAGTAACAACAATTCCCAAAAAAAAAAATCTAATCAGTCATTGAAAAACCTTTCCCCAAGTGAGAAATAATACTCTCACGTAGCCGATCTGAAGATGTAACCAACACAATATCGTCAACATAAAGTAGCAAATATGTCATATCATTCCCTTGTCGGAAAATGAATAAAGAATTGTCACTCTTAGAAATGATAAACCCCATTTGCAAAAGATAGTTAGCAAATCCCTGATACCAATCGCGTGGAGCTTGTTTTAGGCCACTAAGAGCCTTACGAAGTCTGCAAACATAAAACCTAGAAACCTCTTGTCAACAAACCTGGGGGTTGATGCGTGCATATAAACACACTCATTCAAAATCACCATGCAAAAAACATTGGCAAGTTGATCTTTTAGATTCTTCAACTCACGATAACACTACAAGAAGACAGGCCATTTTCGACGGAAAAATTTTGTCGGAAACACCCTGAATTCCGTCGAAAAAACCGTTTCCGACGGAATTTCCGTCGGGACTAGTTATCGGAAAAGGGTTGGTAGGAAAAACGACCTTTTTCGACGAAAATTCCGTCAAAAACACTTTTCCGACGGAATATTCCGTCGTTAAAAATTTTCTGGCACTGGAAAAATCCGTTTGAAATTTCCGACGGATACAATTCCGTCGAAAATTTTCGTTTTCTTTCAAAAAATTTTAAAAAAAAATACGCCATACCACCACCGGTGCGGCGTATCATCACCTCAACTAACCTTAACCACCGCCACTATCCCCTACATCAGACCACCACCAGCACGAACGACCACCACCACAAAACCTCAACTAGTCCCTAACCCTAAGCTAGCCTAGACCACCATCAACACAAACGACCACCACCACCGAACCCAAACCCAAACCTACCTAACCCAAACCCTAACCAAACCTTAACCAAAACCCCACCAAACCCAAACCTAGATCTACCCACCTAAAACACCCAAACCCTGACCGAACCCACACTCAAACCCACCCACCTAAAACCCTCAACACGAAAGTTCACCACCACCGAACCCAAACCCAGACCTACCTAACCCAAACCCTAACCAAACCTTAACCAAAACCCCACCAAACCCAAACCCAGATCTACCCACCTAAAACACCCAAACCCTGACCGATCCCACACTCAAACCCACCCACCTAAAACCCTCAACACGAAAGACCACCATCACCGAACCCAAACCCTGACCCACCTAACCCAAACTCTGACCGAACCCTAACCAAAACCCCACCAACCAAACCCAGATCCACCCACCTAACACACCCAAACCCTAACTGAACCAACACCCAAACCCACCCACCTAAAACCATCCACACGAATGACAATCCAACCAGTACAACCCAAAAATTAAATAAAATAATCAAAAACAAAAATAAAAACATTAAAACGTACCTTAAAAATCAAAAAGTACCTTAAAAATCAAAAAGTTTCGAATTTCACCTCTAACTTGTTTTAATAAGGCCAAATTCGACCATGAAAACCCTAGATCTAACAGTTTCATGGTGGAATTTGACTTTAAAAACCATTAATTTGTTTTAAACCATCACCATAAACAACTTTAACCCACCATCAGAAAAGAGGAGAGGAGATGGGCATGAGAAAAAATCAGAGAAGAGGAGAAGAGAAGGGGCGAGAGAAGAGAAGGGACGTGAGAAGAGACGGGGGAGGAGGAGAGGAGAAAGGAGAGAGAGAGAGAGGGAAGATGAGAGGAAGAGAGGAGAGGAGAGGAGAGAGAAGCAAAAGAGAGGCAGAGAAGAGAGAAATGTGAAATGAAAGGGGAAGGGGGAGGGGCGTTGTTTTAATTAGGGTTTTGGGTTTTTTTAACTATAATTTTGTCGGAAAGGGGGTTAAATTCTGTCGGAAACTTCCGACAGAATTAATTTCCATCGTAAATTTTCTTTAGATTTTATATCCGTCGGAAAATATAACATTTTCATGGATTTTCCGTTGGAAGTAAAAAAAATTTCTAACGGATTAAAATTCCGTCAGAAATTTTTGATGAATTTTCGATGGAAATAAAATACGTCGGAAATTTCGTATCGACGGATTTTCGTGTCCGTCGGAACCGTTCCGTTGGAAATGGCCTGTTTTCTAGTAGTGAATATGACGAAATATTAGGAAAATTTGAGAGATGTAGCGTATTAATCTGAATTTCAAGACATACCGCCCTACTAGTTTTGTTATCTAGTAAAACCGCCTTTAGTTTATCCCATAATTGTTGCGCCGTGTCCCCTTTGCATAAAATAGTCTGGAGCAAATCAAAAGAAATAGTACCATAGATCCAATTCTTAACAACTGAATCCACTCTCTTTCACATAGCATCAGAGAGAGAACTGCATGTTTTGTTGTTTTCGCATCTATATGATCAAGAACATTGAAAGCATGACAATGACATTCGAATAGCTCAACTCAATTCGAATACTGAACTCTCTTAGGATCAAGAATAAAAGAGATTGCATTTTTTTTATGTTCTCCATCCTAAGAGCGAGATGAAAATTCAAAGAAGACGAATTTTTGTCGTCCTTGGTCATGATGGGTGGTGTTTAGGGTGGCTACGGGAAGAATTGGAGTGGCGACTAGGGTTTATGAAAATAAAATTGGAGTGGTGACTAGGGTTTATGAAAATAAAGTTAATTGCGGAAGCTAGGGTTGCATCAAAACCTAGGCCGTGATACCATGTTAGATGATCTTATGAAACTCTTCATATTAGAGTGTATTCGATTGATTCAAATATATAAGGTTACAAAGATGAGTCACGTTATGAGATTCCAAGAGATATTTACACAATATTCACAGCATATATCCTTATATAACACAATATCTAGAATATTTATCCTATATTCTATCACTTTTATTTGACTCTCAATTCTTGGATAGGGGCTAATTGTATTAAATTGATTAGTTGACTTATTTAAGTGTGTATTACAACTTAATTACAAGAAAAAAATATTATTGCAAAATAAAATTAAAATATATTTTTATTAAAATATACAAAGTTTTTTTTTTTGGAAGGAGTTTTTTTTTTTTTTTTTTAAGGAATTTTTTAAAATATATAGCATCACAAGACTTTTGATTGATGGGAATAAGGCCTTGTTTGGTTGACATTGTAAAATGGAGGAATTTGAAATTCATGGGAAGTGATAAAATGAGTAGTTGTTTGGTTGACATAAAAAGGCAAAAATGGGAGAAGTGGGAATTCATGGGAATTTCAACTTCCCACAAAACATGGGAAGTAAATTACCTAGCCTCTCCCCCCCCCCCCCCCCCCCCACCCCTAGGTAAACTAAAATTCATGGGAATTTCAATTTCCCTTATTGCCAACCAATGCAAACACATTTAAGAAATTCCTAAAAATTTCTTTACGGAATTAACTTTCCATGAAGTATAAATTCCTATGGCAATTAAATTCCCACATCTGTAAGAAATAAGATATGTTTAATAAAAATATTTGCTAATGACATTTTTAATTACTCCGTATAATATGTAAGGAAATATTCTATTCACCTTATTTTATAACTTTATTAGTTAAGTTTGGCAAAAAAAAAAAAAAAAAAAAAAAAAAAATAATGTACACATTGTTTCAAGTATGTTAACGTTCAGTCTAATTAATACTGTATAATGTTTCCTCCCGAATCATCCATTATGTTTGGGTCTATCCACTGCACACATGATGTGTGATGAACAGCCCACAACTTTGCAAAAACATTACTCTCAAATAGTGCTGTCAAATTTCAAACCGAAACCGTTTAACCGCCCGAAACCGACTGACCCAAATGAGAACCGAACCGATTAAAAACCGATTTTGTTGAAACCGAAAACCGACCCGAACTGTATTTTAGTAAACCCGAAACCGAATCGACCCGAATAATATTAAACCGTATAAGAACCGAACCCATTAACAAACCGAACCAAATATAAACCGAACTGAAAGAAAACCGAACCGAAAAAGAACCGAACTGTATCTAACCCGAAACCGATTCCAACCCGAAACCGTTTAAACTGGCGAAAAAACCGTTTACACCGGACCGTTAGCAAACTGCTACCCGTTTGCACCGAACCATTTAAAAACCGAACTGATTGTAAACCGAACTGGTTATAAACCGAACCGTTTATGAACCAAACCGCTTCTAAATCGAACCGTTTACAAACTTTTTTATATAATTAAATGAATTTTTTTTTTTTGACGGGAATATAATTAAATGGATTAAATATTAGAAATCTTAGAATAGTTTTTTTTAAAATAGCAAGGCAAATCATTCATTAAGGTCTTAAGGATAATCAGTGTTCACAAACAAGAGCAAAACAAGCCTCAGGTCTCAAACTATTAGCAACACTACTGCCTCTAGTCATGTATACATTTTAGGTGATGAAACCAAATGAACAAAAAGCTTGTAATATTAAGTACCAAGGCTTGGCTGAAGGCGTAATAAATAAAATTAATTCACAGAGACTATTAAGCATATGATTACATTGATTCTGTGAGTAATAATGAAATAAAGATGGGAGTGTGCTAGTGACATGAATATACTATTAGGCTATGTTTTAATTCAGATTCAACTATAATTTGACTACTGAAAATATTCCACGATAAATACAATTGAGCATAGTCCTGAAAGAGGTAATGCTGCTGAAAGTATTGATTCTTAATACTCGTATTTCGTACTATAATCAATGTGTGTGTACAAGATTACAACCAATAACTATCTCCTCATAGAGCAAGTGAAAAAAAACGCTCAAATTACAACCAATAACTATGAACTATCTCCTCACAGACATAGTCCAGTAAACCAAAAAAATCTAGCAAATTGTACATTAAATGATTAACCAAAGAAGAATTATTCAAATTACAACAAACTATTTACGGAGTAATTGCTAAATCTTAAGAACTGACAACCTAAAACTCATAAAAAAATAGATATGGACAATAGATCAATTTGACAAAAAGAAGTAGTACATACGCTGTACAAGGCCAACCTTGAAACCAAGAAATCGAGCAACTTGACAAACCCACTCACAATCACAACGACTAAAATAATCATTAACAGTAATAACATGAACCCAATACCCATTAAATTAAAGCATTGATATAGGCTAATAATATGGCAAAATGAGAATCAACCCTCCCTTGACCAATAAATCTGCAATTTTTACTTCATTTTAGCGAGATCTAAAATAAAAAATAAATCAAAATTAAGGGTATGAAAAAACGATTGAGGTAATAAAATTAAACGATTGTTTTTGAAAAAAAAAAACCTGTTCTTAGTGGTAAACAATGATATAGATATACATCGAAATTGCGTTCGCGAAGCCACTAAATGGCAGATTATCTTCCTTGACGGTCCATTCTTTCTTGAAGACGACTCAGAAAATCGAGAAAACAAGCTCGAACGCCGTTAAAGGTACTTCAGAAGCTCCATTGGTTTGTGATGCGAACCGTGAATGAATGTATGTGAGAATGAGAGGCGCCGTGAGACGGAGAGGCAATGAGACGGAGAGGCGATGAGACCGTGAGGATGAGAGGTGCCGTGAGAATGAGAGGCGCCGTGAGTGGTACAGTGAGAGTGGTAAAGTGAGAGTGAGAGTGAAAGGGTTTCAAAAGGGTTTCATGTAAATCTAACCATTGATTTTTTAATCTATGGTTCAGATTGATGATCTGTGTGTGTTGTGGGAGAAAGAATCTAACCATTGATTTTTTTAATCTATGGTTGAGAGTGGTGATCCGTGTGTGTTGTGGGAGAAAGAATCTGACCATTGATTTTTTAATCTATGGTTGAGAGTGGTGATCCGTGTGTGTTTGTGTGTTGTACATTCATCTACAAAAATATTATTCCCTCAATTCTTTAGTATTTTTTTGCCCCATTTGATCGGGATCAGTGCCCAAGACACGTATTAAAACATCTACTAGTATATCTTTGTTTTCATACACGTAAAAATTATAAAAACGTTATATTAATAAAATATATAAATAGATAAATTTAAAAAGATCACTAATGAGTCTATAACTTTGTACTAATACATACGAATAACGATGATACGAATATTTAACTATGAGATGGTTAGATGTCATGTGTTAATAATGTGTACATATGATCGATTGAACTAATCAATATTACCTTGTTAATTAGTCTTTAGTGTTTTCTTTCATTATACAAATCAAAGCACTTTGTAATATCTTCATAATTTCATGAAAATATATAATGATAAACGAGTCATAATTAGCAGTCTTGTTGACTAATCAAGTATCGAATTACCAAATTGCAAATTTCCATTTCACAAGAACTCATCAAATCATGATTATGATACTATGCGTAGACGCGTAAGATATAAATGATTAAATAAGAAGCATATAATAACCTAATTGTAAAACAATAATACATTAATACACTAACTCTTATAATCTACTTCGTAATAAACTAGTAAGATCAGTATGACTAAAATTGAAACAGAACATAATATGTATTTATAAAATCAATGAGAATTTGTTTATAATATGATGCCTAAATATAAAATGATTCGCAACTTGCCGACTTTATGTAAAACTTGTGAACGCAAAAGGTTAGCAAGTACTATCAAATTTCAAATCAAAAACATTTAACTGCCCGAATCCAAACAACTCAATAAACAATTTATTTTTTGAAACCGAAAACCGACCCGAACCATAATTTAGTAAACTTGAAATGGAACCGATATGAATAACGTAAAGTGGTTAAACCATCGAAGAACCGAACCAGTTATAAACTGAACCGAAAAACAACCGAACCATAATTTAGTAAACTTGAAATGGAACCGATATGAATAACGTAAAGTGGTTAAACCATCGAAGAACCGAACCAGTTATAAACTGAACCGAAAAACAACCGAACCAGTTAAAAACTGAACCGAAAAAGAACCGAACCAGTTATAAACTGAACTAAAAAAGAACCGAACTGTTTCTAACCCGAAACCGTTTCCAACCCGAAACTGTTTGAACCGGGATAAAAACCGTTTACACCGCACCGTTAACAAACCGCAACCCGTCTGCACCGAACCGTTTACTACCCGGACTGTTTACAACCCGAACCGAATTAAAACCGCTTAAGAATAAACCGAAACCGAATCGAACCGATAACTATTTAAACCGAACCAAAACCGACCCGTGAGACAATTAAACCGATTCCAAACCGACCCGATTAAATACCGAACCGATTTCAAACCGAACCGAAACCGAACTGTCAAACCGTTTTGACAGTGCTACTCTCAAATTATTGTATCTTCCCATGCATATTAACAAAGGTCAGTAGCCTCGCTCAGATATACCATAATTTATTAATTTTGCATGTGGAGTAAGAAAAAAAGAAAAAGCTTGTCGAGATCGTGTGATCTAAAAAATTACTCCCTCCGTCTCCGAATGATAGTCACTTTTGCCATTTTTAGTGACTCAAAATGTTAGTCACATTTGCTTTTTTCAAGTACCATTAATATTTTTTTTTTATCAAAATTCTCTAACATTTGCAAAAATATTTGTGCAAATTTAACTTTCCCATGTAAATTTTATTTTCCCATGTACTTTAATTACTTTCTCTCTCTACTTTTTTGTATACCCAATGTAAATTTATTTTTTCAATGTACTTTCTTTAATTCTCCTTAATTCCCGTGATTTTTCTTCAAAAGTAACTATCAGTCGGGGACGGTGGGAGTATTAAAATATATATAAGTATTGAAGTAAAATTTAGTTAAATACATTTATCTGCTTTCAAATATTCGTACTTTTAGTATTCCTTTTAGATTTACACTGCTTGATCATATCTTACAACAAATTTTTATTAATTTATCGAATACAAATGTTAACAAGTATTCCCTCCATCCTTTTATTACATCCTAATTCTCATTTTGCACGGGAATTAAGAAAGTTAAAAGATTCCTTAAAACTAATAATTGAGAGTATAAATATGCATGTAGGGTTAGAGAGAGATAGAGAAAAAGAAAAAGTGGTTGGGAATTAGCAGAGAGAAAGTATTGGGAATTGATGTTAAAATACAAAAAAAGAAAAAGAAAAAGGATGACAAATCATCAAAAAGAGAATAATATTGTAAAAAAGTACAACCTATAAATAAAAATAGGTACTTAATTTTGATGACCTAAAAAAAGAATACAGGCATGTAATAAAAGGACGGAGGGAATATTGAGAAAATATTGTTTAATTAGTACTTATATGATCGATCATAATATCATCTTTTTACTTCGATCTTATTAATATACTAGGTTAAAATCCTGTGCAATGCACGGTTGTTAAATATTTTTGACAATAATATTACAAAATATAAAGTATATAAAATATATTCAGAAATATTTCATTTGAGTATATATGGAATATGATTGTCAAACTGAAAATAAAATGTCATAAGGTATAAATACTTGAAGATTTTGAAAAAAAAAGGCGGAAAATTTTTTCACAAGGTAATAACAAGTTTCATGGAAGGATTTGCTTTTAGTATAGGTTAATAGATAGATAGATAGATTATAGATTATTAAAACTCTATGAATCATGCATCTTACCCAAAGTATTGCAACTTTTTTTGACGGGAAAGTATTGCAACTTTGAAACAAAACAGGTTTTCTCCTTATGTGTTTGTTTTATGTATGGAGGTTTTTTCTCTTATGATTTCTCGGGCAGAGAAATTAGGGCATGTTCAAGGACCGCGTATATCTAGAAGAGCTCCATATGTTTCTCATCACTTCTTTGCAGATGATGCGTTGCTCTTTTTTCGTGTTTCTTCGGAGGCGTGTGATCATATGCTTAAGGTTATTAATAGGTTTTGTCAGTTTCTTGTCAGATGGTAAATGTACATAAATCTTTTGTGAAATTTAGTTCGAATACGCTTAAGGATTATCTTCAATACTTGAGTTCTTCTTTAAAAATGTATTCCCGTCCTTCTCTAGGTTCCTATTTAGGCCTTTCGGTGGATTTGCAGAGAAGTAAATGTTAGGCTTTTCAGCCGCTGGTAGATAAGGTTGTTCAACGTCTTTCTGCTTTTGCTTCTTTGAACCTTTCTACCGCAGCCAAGCTAGTTCTTATTAACTAGGTTTTGGTGGCTTATGTTACTCATGTTCTCTCAGTTTTTAAGTTGCCTTCTACTACTTGTGACCGAATTGATAATCTGCTTCGAAGATTTTGGTGGAGGTCGTGTTCTTTCTCTAAGGGTTTGGCTCTTACTAGTTCTCAAGCTCTGTATTTACCTAAGGGTTTAGGAGGTCTTAGGATTCATCACTTGCATAGCTTTAATTCTGCTTTGTTGGCTAAACAAACATGGCGTCTTATCCATCATCCTCAGCTTTTGGCTTTTAGGGTTTTCCAGGCTAAGTATCCTAGCCTCCTTCAATAATGTTTTGCTACAATTACAATTTCTCGACCATCTTGGGTAGCCGGGGTTTACTTGAGGGGGCTAGAGTTATTTCGCAAGGGGTAGCCTGGAAGATAGGTTATGGATCACGTGTTAATATTTTGGACGATGATTGGATTCTAGGGTTGAGGTTCGTTTCAAAGATACAATTTCTCAGGCGTCCCGTCCTTTAAAGGATTCTCAGCTTTGATTCGCATTCTCAAATGTGGGATACTACGAAAGTACACAGTCTATTTCCTTCTAGGACTGCGTCCGCTATTTTGGGTTTAGATAGGCCATGGACGCCGATTGATGACTTTGTTTACTGGAAATTCACTAGGGATGGTGAGTTTTCTAATAAATCAGCTTATGCTTTTTTTAACTGTCAGATGTTTCAGAATTTGAGTAGCATGCCTGGGTTGCACTCTACTTGGTGGAAGGGGTTATGGGGGTCTTCCAATTTTATCAAATTGGAAAATGTTTTCTTGGAAAGTTCTTCATAAAGCATTGCCTACGGCTTTCCAACTTAAGATGAGGGGGATCCCGGTGGATCTCCGGTGTGGTTTCTGTCATGAAACTTGTGCTCATCTTTTCCGGGATTGTCTGTGTACTTGTCATGTATGGAACTCTTTCTCTTGGCCTTGTTCCATTCCATTTTCTATGAATCACCCGTTTGAGGTTTGGTTCTCAGGTTTAATTACTCATATAGGGTCCCTTAAGAATTGGGATGCTTTGGATTGTGTGTTTGGGTTCTTTTGGGCGATTTGGTTGACTAGGAATAATCTTCGCTTCCGATCAGAGGTTTATTCACCGACTTCTGTTTTCACTTTGGGTGCAAGTTGGAGAGAGAGGAGTTCTAAGGCTCGTATTCTTTCTTCTGTTTGGTTGCCTTCTTCTCCTCCGGGTTTTTTTACTTCTGCTAATTCCAAGGTGACTAGGAACTCCCCTGGGTCTTCTTCTGACATTTGCCTTGTAGTTGACGGTGCTTGGAATGCGAGAACTAAACGCTCTGGAGCAGGTTAGTTCTTTTCGAATGATAATTATTCTCCTCAGTATTTAGGTGGGGGAACTTAAGCTGGTTTTAGCAACTTGACTCTTCAGTTTGAGTTGTGTGCGTGTCTGCTGGGTCTTCGACATGCTAGGGAATGTGGCTTTTGTAATGTTCGGCTGTTTACGGATTACAGTAGGGTTTTACAATTGACACGGGGAAATCCTATGGGTGATATTTCAGTGTTTTGGATGCTGAATGAGATTTGGCAGCTTGTTTTAGGGGTACAGTGGAATTTGCCCACAGTTTGGCTGGTTTGGCTCATCGTCGTCATTTCCTTTGTTTACATTTTTAGTTTGTTGTTTCTTTGTTAGTTCTCTTTGTCAAAAAAAAAAGTACGAAAATGAAGTAATTTTAAAATAATGAATAGTGCGTGCATGCAAGAATCATGAAATAAACTCTCCTTACATACATCTATCTATCAATACTAATATACTAAAGTAATCCCCAACACAATTTGAAAATTACACGTCTCAAGAACGTACACATAAAATATTTTCACGCCAAAAACACTTTATTTTTTTCAATTTTTTTTATTTAAAAATAAATAATTTCAAGGTAGTTTTAAAGCTTGATATTTAAAGCAATTTTTTTTATGAGGAAGTTAATTATATTAGGTTAAAAGATAAGGTATAATATTTCAAATTTAACATACACAATCATATGTCCAATTTGGCTGAATTAAAAAAAAAAAAAAAAATGTTTGTTATATTTTGATAATTTCAATTATTGATCGACTCGGTAAATCATTATACATAATATATTCCATATAATGCTTAAAAATAATCCAAATAAAAAAAATTTGAGCATAGCTTGGTCATTAACTAAAGTATTCAAATTTGAAAAAAAATAAAATAAAATTGTTACATAAGTCATTTAAGTTCAATTAACTCTATTTCAATTGACTATTATTATTATTATATTATTAAAAATCTTACTTTATAAATCCGTGCATTGCACGGGGCCAAAAATTAGTAATAACTATTACTAAAGTAATTACCGCTGTCATCACTACTATCCACATGTCAACCTCAAATAAAAAAATTTCCCGCCAAGATAATTAATGACATCATTATTTATTTTTTCAACATAAATAAAGATTTGAAAATGATAAAGTAATTATATATTTTCCTAAAAGATATTTTATTTAAATTAACTAACTTATTATTAATTTTTTTCCCGCACAAAACTGTATTGCATGTTATAAAAAAAAAAAAAAAAAATCAATATCACTTGATCATACTTTATACACATTATTATACGTAAAAAAAAAATTAATTTAAATGTATAATAATGAATTAGTTTTTCCTAAATTTGAGGGATAGGTGAATGTTCTTCATCATTCATGTTGTAAAGAACATATCAAACTTAACTTAAGATTGATTATAGTTATTTTTGTTCTTATCCCAAACCACATATTTTACCTCAATCAATAATTTAAATTCAAAGTAAGCTATTGTTTTTTTTTTAAAAGTAGGAATACAACTAAAATAATTATTGAAAGTAATTACCACTGACATCATAACTATCCATGTGACAACTTTTTATAAAAAAATTTCCCTCCAAAACTATTGTTGGCATCATTCTTTTTTTTTCGGTTTTTTTTTCTTTTACTTTTTCAAGGTAAAGCTAATATTTTTTAAATTTTATTATATCTGGGAAATTAATTAGAATATTTATGTCCTTTTTTTTAGCTCAATAAATTTAACAAGAAATATCACGATTTATAGTGTTTTGCTTAAAAATTTTATGTTACACACTTACAAGTGATTTTTTAAAGCCGTGAATCGAACGGGACTAACCTAGTAACTATAACTAAATTAATTATCGGTGACATCACTACTATCCACATGTCAACCTCTCATAAAAATTTTCCCGCCAAGATAATTAATGACGTCATTATTTAATTTTTTCAACATAAATAAAGATTTGAAAATGATAAAGTAATTATACATTTTCCTAAAAGATTTTTTTTTATTTAAATTAACTAACTACACAATTTTCCGTGGAGTGATTAGACTATTTCATTTTCCTATAAATATTATTTTTCTTCCTACTTTCTATATTTTATATAGATGGTATGAAGTTAGGGTTTCACTCTTCATTAATTCATCAATTTATTTTATTTTGCTTAAATTATTTATACTACGTATTACATACAAATAAGATAAAAACTATATGGTTATAATCATGCATCACACAAGTGTAACTGACGTGGAAGCTCTACACTGAAATCCAAACCCCACCAACTTGAAAGCTTTATCCAGTCGGCCACCACCAATCCAACACCCTTTTAAAACCTTCCCTTCCCCATTCCCATTCAGCAAGGTGTCACCAACAACTCGCCATTTAACCTTGTCGACCGTCGTAGCGCCACAATCCCCTCCAACCCTCTCCAGCCCGCTATGCAACCCAAACCCTTGCCAAACCGCCCAGCCCTCCCATCTCCGGCCCCGACCCTAGATAATCTTTGAAACCCTCCCCCTCTACACCCCTTTTGAATGGGTTTCAATTACGGTGGCCTGTGGGTAAGGTTTTGGGCTAGTGGTGGTGGGATTGGGGTTTCGAGTTAGTGGGTGCAAAGTGGGTGGTCGGAGAAAGGGTTTTTGATAGGGTGGTCGATGAAGGGGTTTCGGTAATACGGGAAGGTGGTGGGTGGGGTATGGTTGCTGGTGACGGAGTGGGAGGTGGTTGTTGCGGTTTTTGTTTTTTATAATTAAAATCAATTTATTCATAAGAAAAAAAAATATTTACCAATTATAAAGTAATGCGTGTCATACTAACCATTAAAGAGGTTACCAACCCATTTTTTCTTATTTTATTGGGGGATTATTAAAAGGTGATTTTATTTATGGCGGATTGGGTAAAAGTCATAATATATTTCAGACAGCAAATAATGGGTTCACCCTCCTCCTATCTTCTAGGGTTTTCTAATTTTTTTTGTCGTTTAGGCCGAAAATAGTCTAATTTCTTCGAAACTTAGACTATTTTCGACCCTTTTTATCTTTATTTTTATTTAGTTTTGCAATTTATATTTCAATAAATCTACACGAGCAGTGTAGATGTTCGTCCGTCTCCTTATGGTGGAGTATCTCCTTACGGTGGAGTCATTACTCGTTAGTTTTTGTTAGTCTAGTTGTTTGTTATTGTTAAGGGTTTTTTTTTCTTTTTTTTTCGTGTGTGTATGTTAGGGTTTACTAAAAAGGTAATCATCATCTTTTTCCCTATTATCAATTCGTTGCTAAAGAGATGTCCGGGATCACAACGGCTGTCGAATCTTCAAAAGCGTTCAAGTGATCCAAATGAAAATCATCCTTACGGCTACAACAAATCGTTAGACCGTCTCTCCGAAAAGGTTGTATATTCCAGCGACATGTGCTAGAGATGTACCACAGTGCAAGATCTATTAAACGATCGTAGCTTTGATGAAGGAAACCCTTATTTGATTCAATTTTATGTATTTGTTGATTTAAATTTCATTTGTAAATGTCGTGTGACTTTTGATTAATGAATTGATTTGTTTCAAAAAAAAATATATTCCTGTCAATTTTTTCTTTGGTGAAATACTTTAACTTTAATAAATACAAGGGAGTCTAACGCGCGCGATGCGCACGATATGGCTAGCCCTTTGAGAAGAGTGATTGCAACTGTCACTAATGTTTTATGAATATGTATATGGTATATTGTTGTGATTATTTGCAAAATTAACTTTTAGTTCATGATTAAGGTTTACACATTACTCAAAGTACATAACAGTTTTTATAAAATCACTAATTTTCTAAAATGCTAGGAAAAATCTAGCAAATAAATAATACTAAAAGAACAACCGCGACATCATCGCTAACCTCAAATTGTACACATGTCACACTCTCATAAACAAATTTCCCGCCTAATTTAAAATAACAACATCATAATTTTTTTTATAGGTTAAAGCTATTTTTAATTCTTTGATTGTTTTTACTCTGGATAAGTATGTATACTACTCAACTACTATTTTTATCTTTGAGTATATACATTTTTTTATGATAATACTTTCTCCTAAAAACACACGCATTCCCAATCTATATATATCATATAACTAATATATAAAGCTAAGCTTTTAGCCAGGTCACGAGGTATCGACACTTGGTGTTCTAACTTTTCGCCAAGTGTCGCGCCACGTTGGATAGATTTAAATAGACTTCCTAAGATAAAAAAAAATTAGTTTATAATTCTATTTGGATAGAATTTTAGGATAAAATTGTTAGTTTAGAGTTTTATTTTTGATAAAATACCAATATTTCAAATGTACAAATTGAATTATAATTTTATTCAAAAAAAAAATTATTAGATTATAATTCTAAAAAATTATCATATAAATTTATTATTTATATCATAATATTTTTTTTAGCGAAGGAAGTAGTTTAAAGCGTAAAACATCAATTTACAATATATATACAAATCGGTTAATAATATACTTCACAATCTAATAAAATTTATTACTATGTAGACCTGTCAATTAGGGTCGGATCATGAGTCATCTCGGATTAAGTCACTTTAGGTTATGAGTCAAGAAATGTCAACCCTTGCCCAAAGTTTTGGGTTCGGGTCAACCCAACGGGCTTTGAACATTTATTTTATTTAACTTATTTTTTGCTATTTTTTTTTTTTTTTTACTTTTTAATGTATTATATTAAATCGAAAATTTCCACCAACATTATTATTAGTCATTACATGCCTACTAGATAGCAAATCGTAACAAAAGCACATCAATTCCTAACTAATTTTGTATTAATTATATATTTTAAAATTTGATATAGATTGAAAATTTATCTTAAAATTCAATAAACAACCCGGGCATCACACGGGGCACAAAACTAGTCTATATAAACCTATATTAAAATAGAGTCAAGGAAATCTTCAAGTATTATTTCTGTAAAATTATTAATTTTCCTAGAAACTCTATTATTTGATAATTGATTGTTATAATTAACTTTTGAGTTACTTTTTTCTAGATAATTCTACATTTGAATTTCAAATATCAATTTTTAAAAACCGAACATGGCTCTAGAAATATCTAGTACTCTAACTAAGCCACTAAAAAACTACAATTACTCAAAATCCAGAGAAATTCACGTGTACAATTATTGAAAAATAAGAACAAACACTAATAGTTAGACTCGATCTTTTGTCTAGTTCAATAGCTTCATTTATAATCTAGCTTGTAGTATATAATTTGTAATTAGTACAGTACACAATATAAACTCCAGTTTTAACTTCTTTTTCTCACTTTAAAATTTTGACATCAAGAATTGATTAAAAAAAGGGACTTTTTTTTTTTGTGAAGAATTACCTTATACAAGTCAGTTTTTGTGAAAAAAGTACCTTATTAAAAAAAATGTTGTAAAAAACTATCTTTTAAACAATAAATGCTGTAAGAAACTACCTTATAAAACAATTAATGTTGTAACAAGCTATATTTTGCCAAATTATTGCATAGATTAAGGGACGAATACTGACCCATTTTCAATCATTTTTTCTCCTTTTTTCACCCAATTTCTCCATAGCCCCTTTATAATCCCTTATTTCCATTCTCTTTCATTGTTAAATTAAGCACACGGTAAAAACTTACCACATTTATTTTTATTAGGTAGTTTCTTACAATAATTTTTTTTAAGATAGTTTTTCACAATAAGGTACTTTTTTACAAAAAGTACTAAAAAAAAGTCATGAATAAGTAAAGTTTCACTTACAGACATGCCATACTGCAAAAAAGTCAATCATCAGTATCTAATTTACTTTCAATGGCACTAAAACTAATAGAACCCACACCAATTGCAAAATATATAGTAACCTTTTACAAAGATGCACAAAAGGAAGTTATATTTCTCCTTGTTTGAAGAAAATGACTTATATTCATTATCAAATGGAAGTTGTATTAGATGCCCATTCATCATCAAAAGGAAGTAATATTTTCAATGCTTGAAGAAACAATGAAACGTGGTTATTGAGAGAAGATTAACCAACAGAGGCATATAGAGGAGTGGGAAAGGAAAGGTCAAGGTATTAAATATTAATTGGGGACAAATTGGTAAATAAATATTTTGAGAGATACAATTGTCTTTACACTATTTAGAAGAGTATTCTTATACTTTTAAATGGGAACAAATTGGTAAATAAATATTCTGAGGGATATAATTGTCTTTACACTATTCATTAGAGTATTCTTATACTTTTTATAAGGTAGGGATTACAAGTAGATGAGAAGACAAAATCTTTTTTCAATTTCTTTCCCTCGCCATATATGTGTGCCATTAATCACAGCAGTACAGTAGGCTTCACACACACATAGTTTAATAAGAAAAAAAAAATATAGAGGAAAATAAAGTGAATTTTAGTAATACACTCCCTCCGTTTTTTAATACATGCTCCACTTTTTATTTTCGTACGTTTATAAACACTTACTCCATTTCCTTATTTGGAAAGTTTTTACAATATTTATTCATTTATCTCAACTAACGGACTCAACATAAATTATATTTTATTAATTTCATATTATGTCTCCTCTAATTCTCTCAAGTCTCAACTAATTTTGCTTTTTACAATTTTTTTATTCTTCTACCTACTCCACTACCTCTCTCTCTCTCTCTCTCAAAAAAGGTATGAATCAAACTAACATGATATTTAAACTCAGCGTTAAAAAATGATATAGATTAAGAGTCAACGTGAAAAAATAGTTACAGGTTTGAATTCTCATCCACCTCTATTTTCAAATTAACATATTAAATGTTGGGTATGATGAGAGTTCATATTGCATCCACACTTCAAACCTAACGAGCACTCATATATAGGAGGAAGTGGGGCATGATAGAGCATGTAACATATTCTGTGGCCCTAACTATCAGCTTAAATTTTTGATTCAGCTGATCATTTAACTCTAAGGGTGTGTTCTCTTCACCTTACAAAAAATAAGTTTCATGTCTAATAATAGGTTTAAATAAGTTTCAACAAATTCTAATACGTTTAATTATATATAATTAAGATTGAACTTATTGGACCTTTTTGAAACTTATTAGACCTAATTAAACTTATTAGAATTTGTTGAATATATATATATATATATATATATATATATATATATATATATATATATATATATATATATATATATATATATATAGGAGGGATTAGGTGAGAATTGGTCCATATGTGAGAATTCATACTTATATGAGAACTGATCTAAAATTTAGAACATGTGAGTAAAAATTTAGAACATATGAGGTAAAATTTAGAACATGTGACTCAAATTAAAATTTAGAACATATGAGTAATAATTTAGAACATCTGATTTAAGAATTAGAACATGTGAGTAAAAATTTAGAAAATCTACTTTATGAAATTTTGAACATATGAGTAAAATTTAGAACATCTGTTTAAAGATTACGAACATGTGAATAAAAAATTAGTACACTTGATATAAAATATAGAAAATGTGAGTAAAAATTTGGAACATACGAGTAACAATTAGAACATACGCTTTAAAATCTAGAACATATAATTAAAAATCTTAGAACACACGTTTTAAAATTTAGGACATATAAGTTAAAATTTTGGAACGAGTTAATTTACAATTTATAACATCAAACTTAACTAATTTATGGTTTAGAACATGTGAGTACTAATTTAGAACATTTGATTTAATTTAGAACACTCGAGGAAAAGTTTAGAACATCATATTTAAAATTTAAAATATATGAGTAAATATTTAGAACATAAAGAGTGTTCTCACATAAGAATAATTCTCACATATAGAAGGAGTTCTCACGAGAGCCTTCCCTATATATATATATATATATATATATATATAGTATGTATAACACTTAAAAACAAACTTATATGAAAAATATATAAGTACTTATTAAAATAGTAATAAGTTTCAATAAGGTTTAACAAGTTCAGTTAAGTTTAAATCAATAAGATTACAAGAACATACTCTAAATTAAATGAAAATTTTGAAGCCTTAAAACCCACCAAGTCATTGAGTCAATATAAGTATAAACACAGTGCAATAACCCAATTCTTCAAAAACGAAGTATGATATACTCCCTTCGTGTTTTAATTAATAAGTGTTACACATACTTTTTTAGGCAATTAAACTGACTTAAATAAAATAATTGGTAAGTGGGGTACTTAGAATATTAAAAAAAATATAAAAGAAGATAGTGAGGTTAATAGTTTATTGAAAATTAATGAATGTGAAAGGAAAGAACTCATTAAAAATAATAGTAGTGGGTTTAGAAGGGGTCATGAGAGAAGAAATATATAATATTAAAATGTACTTTTTTGCTAAAAATAAAATAAAATGTAACATTTATTAAACAAGGAGGGAGTAATTATATTTTTACTATGTATGACTACAACTTAATACAAAGTCAAAAGTATAAAGTATGAAAATTCTACAATGTTATTCTTTGAAAAAGGCACCACAATTTGCTTATGTGGCGAAATCTGATTGGTTTCAAGTATTTTGATTTTTATTTTGAGTTATTTTATATCCATAATGAATTAAAATTGTATTTATACTATGTATTATAATACATTTATTATTTTAGAAATACATATTTATTAATTATGAAAATTTATTTTTATAATCTAATTAATTTTCGAAATTATACTTATAATTAAAAATCATAAAATTAAAATTAGGGTAGGGTGCACTTTCACGATCATTTTCCGGTAGTGTTTCCAGCAATTTTCAGGTGTACTTCGATCAGGCAAAGGGTTTACGGCGGCTTCTACGGTTTTCGGTGGTTCAGGGTGCATTTTCCAGGCAAAATCCTTGATTCTTTTGTGCAATTTTAGGGCGTTTTTCAGACTGTCTTTTTGGTGCAATTTCAGGGCAGATTTCAGGCTGTCTTCTCTATTCTTTGGTGCAGTTTCAAGGTGCGGTATTGAGTGCGTTTTTCTAGCGATATTTAAGCTGTTTTCTAGCGAATTTCAGGCTGTTTTGTGGCGAATTCAGGAGACTTTAAACCGAATTTAGGCGGGGTTTAGGCGGTTTGTATTGGTCAGTTTTTCAGACGTCCGAAAAGGAATTCAGGCGACGCGAAATTGGGTCAGCTTTTGGTGTGGTTTTCTTGTTATTTTTGTGCAATTTTTGGTGTAGTATTTGGAGGGTTCAGGCTGTCTTTAAACTTGGTCAATTTGTTGATCATTTACCGGTGACTTCAAGGTGTTTTTCAGGTTGCTATTATTTTAGCAGGGGTTCTTCTTTTCCAGTAGCAATTCTATGAAGGTTGATGAATGATGAACAATGATGAATTTTTTATTTTCTAAATTTTAATTAGGAAGAGTTTTGCGTGCCCCCAGCCACACTGTGCGGCAGGGTGCCACGTCAGCAAACAAGTAACCTCAGAAAAAGTAACCCCTAACTGACTTAGTAACCCCTAATCGACCTATTAACCCCTAGTAACCTTCGACCTAGTAACCCCTGACCGACCTAGTAACCCCCGACCGACCAAGTAATTAACCCCAAGTAATCCCCAACATAGTAACCCCTGAACTACCAAGTAACCCCTGACCTAGTAACCCTTGACCTAGTAACCCCTAACTGACCTAGTAACCCCAAATCTAGTAACCCCTGACTTACCACTGACGAAAAACTACCACCCACCTAGAACCACCACCAACGAACCACTACCAACCTAAACCACCAACGAAACTAGATCTAGAACCCAGAACAACCAAAACACCACCAACAACCCACGAAATCACCAATACCCACCCACGAAACCACCACAAAACCACCGAACCACTTCTACCCTAAAACAAAACCACCACCAAACCCACCCACGAACCTAGATCTAGAACCCAAAACCACCAAACCACCACTACCCACCCATGAAACCACCAAAAACCATCACCAACGAACCACTGATGGTTATGGTTAGAGAGAAGACGACGAACACGACGACGAAATGGGTTGGAGCTCTGAGGAGATTTGGACGAAGACGATGATGGCGGAAGTCGGTGCTACCATTGATGGTTAGAGAGAGAAAGTTAGAAAGAGAAAATGGAGGAGAGGAGAGGAGAGAGAGAAAATAAAAAAAAAAATTTGTGGCTGGTCGTACGGTGCGGCCAGTCGAATATAAAATTTAGTGTTTTAATTATAATTTAATTTTCGAAAATGATTTTAATAAGATAACAATATATTTTAAAAAGCTATAATTACGTATTCTTTAAAAAAAAATGCATGTATTTACAATTATACATACATGTATAGTATATTTAGGATTTTAAAAATGAATTAAAAATAGATCAATCATAACATCACACATCATCATGTTATAGTGTCAGTTTTTGAAAAATGACACAGTAGAAACATAGTACTCCCTCCGTTTTTTTATTTGCATCACTTGGTGATGTGTGGAGTTTTGGGAAAGAAATATAATATTGTGAGTCGATGAATAATTTAATATAGTAAAAGTAAGATAGAGACCATGAAAGAAAAAGCATGTGAGGGAAAGTAAATATTTTTATTATATAAGCGAGGACCATCGAGGAGAGATAAATGGTAAAATAAGTTAAGTGAGATTTAAAGTAAGAGAGAAATGATAAAATATAGTATAAAGTTACCAAATAAGGAAGTGGTGCATTTAAAAAAAACACCCATAAAAAGAAAGTGATGTATTTAAAAAAAAATGGATGGAGTATAAAGTAAGGACATATTCTCTTCAGTTTAGTTTCAGTTCAATTCAGTTCAGCTTAGTTCAGTTGAGCTTAGTTCAGTTCAGTTCAGTTCCTAATTTCCTTCTCTCATAAACAATTCTATTCACCTCAAGATCAGTTCAGTTTAGTAAATCCCCTAAGATAAGTACATCACATCTGACCCGTTTGACATGTAAATGTTAGCAATATATCCATATAAAAAATGTAAAGACTTTCTAATTTTTGTGTCTATTTATTACTTCACAATTTCGCATTATAATAATAAATGCAAACAACTTGAAAAAGATTGAAAAGTTCTACAAAGTATATAGATAGCCCAACAAAAGGTATTATAAATATAGCCAACGGTTACTGCCTAGTATCTACAAGTTGGTTGCATGACTTGCATCTAACATCTTCCCACTAATCTTAAGCCAAAATGAGCACCAAAGTTAAAGAAACCACAATTATATGCCCTGAACAAGAAACCCCAAAAGGAAGTCTTTGGCTTTCAAGCCTAGACTTAATTACTCGTTCACCGTACACACATACTCATGTGTTGTTCGTCTATGAACCAAACAAGGATCAAAACACTAACTCTACACCATTTTTTGACACTAATCTTATAAAACAAACTCTTAGTAAAGCCCTAGTGGCATTCTACCCTATGGCAGGACGATTAAAGACCAACAACAAAACCGGTCGAATCGAGATTGATTGCAACGCAGAAGGGGCCACGTTCATCGAAGTTGAGACAACACATGTTGTCACTGATTTTGGTGACTTTAAGCCGTCCCCTGAGCTACGAAAGGTGGTGTTTCCGACGTATGGTTATACCGGGGGGCTTTCGTCGTTCCCTCTACTAATGGTGCAGCTCACCCGGTTTAAGTGTGGTGGGATAAGCCTTGGGTTTGTGCAACATCATCATGTAGCTGATGGGGCTTCTCATGTGCATTTTATCAACTCTTGGGCAAAGCTAACTAAAGGCCTTGACCTTGATGTTTTGCCCTTTCATGACAGGTATAGCTGCTTTGCGCCGCGAGACCCGCCTCAAATTAAGTTCCAACATTTGGAGTATGAGCCACCCTTGCCACCCTTACCGCCTAAGGTGTTTTCAGGTGAGGCTAACAAGTTATCTACTTACACTAATTTAAGCGCTGTTTTTTTTTTTTTTTTTTTTTTTTTTTTTGGTTTTGTTTTAATTTCTGAATTTGGAGGGGAAAAAAAAAGTACAATGCAGGTCCCATTTAACATGAGTGGAAGAGAATAGGGTCCTATCGGTAGTACATAACGGAATTATTCAATTTTTAGCTTCATATTCGAATAAAGTTTAGATTTATGGGTGAAAACGGTACCGCAGACTGTTCGGTGATACTCCCTTAATTCCTTATTTTTTGCCCCATTTTACTTTTTATAGTTTTTAAGACACGTCTTCAAATGTAAATATCTCCATTATTTCTATATGCTTAAAAATTTTAAAAAAAAATTGATATTAATATTATATAGGAAAAACTGACCTCAACATTCTAAATTATGGCTTAAGTGCACCTAACACCCTGTACTTTGTGTAATAGCTAAAACACTACAAATTAATGACTTGGGTGCAAAATGTACCTTTAGTGAGCTTTCCGGCTACTATTCTTGCCGAAGTCGGTGAATTAAGTTTTTTATTTTTTTTTATTTGTGTGCCGAAAATGTCTCGTTAAGGTTTTGGGGTAATTTTGATCCTTAGGAATCCAAATTAAGTTCGGAATTAAAAAAAATTAGTTGAAATGACTCGATTTGCGTGTTAGAAAATATCTCACTTTGCGTGCCATTGTTTCTTAAGCCGAGTTTAGTTATTTAAGGTTTTTGTCTGCTTATTTCGAGCTCAATTTGGACCCTTAAAAACCAAAATGATCCCCAAAGCCTTAACGAGACTTTTTTTGGCACGAAATTTGGAAAATAAAAATTTAATTCACCGACTCCGGCGAGAATGGTGATCGGAAAGCTTACTAAAGGCCGGTTTTACACCCAAGTCACTAGTTTGTGGTGTTTTGACTACTACGTCAAATACAGGGGGCTTGGTACACCCAAGCCTTAGTTTAGAGTGTTGAGGTCAATTTTGTCTAAAATATATTATATGATTATTTTAACAAGATCCTACATAAATATGTTATCATTTAAAAATTAACGAAAATTCATGGACAAAGTTGTAAAAGTTTAACCATGTATTTACAATGGGGTAAAAAATAAGGGACGGAGAAAATAGGGTATATAAATCAATTATGTGCTTAAGCTAAGGCTTTTCACCGGTTCAAAATTGTACTTTGAAAAATAGATGGTTATTAACTAACATTGCATATTTACTTTTATTACAGGTGAGGCAACTACTATAGTAGAAGGTCTATTTAGATTCACCAAAGAACAAATTAATACCCTAAGGCTACAAGCAATGTCCCAAGAAGTACTGAACTATAGACCAAGTACTTTTGAGGTCCTAGCCGGGCACGCATGGCGTACTTCATGCAAGGCACGTGGACTAACAAATAATCAAGACGTAAAACTCTACATACCAAGTGACGGCCGATCAAGAATGAAGGATCCACCATTGCCACAAGGCTATTGTGGCAATGTAATCTTTTTCACGGCTTGTGTTGCCAAGGCAGGCGATGTCATGAACAAACCACTATGGTACCCCGTACGTAAGGTTCACCAAGCCGTATATAGAGTGAAAAGCGATGAATACTTGAGATCGGCAGTTGACTACCTTGAATCTCAACCCGACCTTAATACAATCGTTCGTGGGGCCCATAATTTTACGAGTCCCAATTTTACAATAAATTCTTGGGTCACCATACCCTACAATGAATCTGATTTTGGATGGGGTGGGCCCAAACATGTGCGACACGGTGGCATTAAATATGAAGGCCAATCTTATCTAATAGCAAGCCAAAATGGAGATGGAAGCATCTCATTGGCTGTCAAGCTTTTCACAGACCACATGACACTTTTTGGAAAATATTTATATGATTTTTAAATTTAAGTAAACTTTGTTGTCACAATTTCGTTCATATAATAATGTAGGTCGAATTTATTTATGAATTTGTAATTTATGTCACAATGTGTATGCACGTAGCTTTCTTTGGAAGGCTGTTTTTTTTTTTTTTTTTTTTCATTTCATGCTTGTCATGATAATGACCATTCATTTGAAAGTCGCACAAAAGGAGGCAAGGTTTTTAAATGTGAAATTACGTATTTGTGTACTTGTGCAATTGTTTGGAGCTAATAGATCATAGATGGAAGTAATTGTGGAATCAATTCTAGAAGCATGTCAAAGTAGATAATTAGTTAAATCATTTTGTATTGATTGAGTTTGTAATGCACTTCTCTTGCATAAATTTTGTTTGTAGGAAATTTGTTTAGACAATGATTTTTTATATTATTATGTAATAATTAGGAAATTTTGAATTTTGATATCTCAAAAATAGCCCTATTGATTTTTGGTACGGAGTACCTATTTAAAATTTTATTTTATTTTGATACTCATCAAAGTTACAAAATATAGGTTTTGGTATTCCCATCCAACTTTCGTTTAATTTTCCGTTAGTGAGGCCAATATCTAATTAATTTATAATTATTTTTTTATAAAAAAAGAAAAATAAAATAAAAAACTTTTAAAAAAAAAAAAAAACCCAAAACCCAATCACTGCCACCCTCCCCCTGCCCGTCAGCCACCTTCCCCCTCCCCGTGTTGGCAGCCGGTGGCCAAACGTTCCCCCGACGCCAGCGAGTTCACCCCCTCCTTTTCCCCCACCGATCTCCCTCTCCTTTCCCACTGTTGTCTGCCCCAGACACCACCCCTTCCCCCTTTCCCCCAAATCAATTTTTAGGATTTTTGGGTTCAAATTCTTTTCTCAATCCTCAAATCATGCAACAACAACAACGACGATAGCTTTAAGGGTGCTCGTGGCGGCGGTGTTCGAGGCGAATGCGGTGGTTGTGGCGGCTTTGACGTTTGCGGTGGTGGTTTTGGTGTAGATTGTGGGTTGTTGCTTGTTGGTGCCGCTATGGTTAAATGCTGTAGCATGGGCTGCTTGATGGTGGTCGACGGTGGGCTGCTGGGTGCTGTTTTTGGGGTGGTGTTTGAGGCGAACACGGTGGGGTTGTGTTGGTGCTGTTTGCGTGAAAGGTGGTGTTGGCTGGTGGATTTTGTGGTGTTGGCTGGTGAATTTTGTGGTGAAAGGTGGTGTTGGTTGCAGTCAGTGGTTCGTTTTGGAGGTGAAGAGGTGGTTTTCGGGGTTGCCGACAAGCGTTACGGGGAGAGAGGCTGGCAGTGTAGTGGCTGAAAGGAGGAAGGGGTGGCTGGGAGGTGGCAGGACCATGGCTGGGCCCCTTTAACGAAAAACTTAATGGAGGTACCAAAAGCTATAATTTTAAACTTTAATGGGTACCAAAATAAAATAAAGTTTTAAACGGGTACCAAAATTCAACAACCCTCATTTTTGAGGTACCAAATTCCAAAATTTCCTAATAATTACAGTATGATAATTTGTTGTGAATCTTGTGATTTGTGAAGGTTAATGTGTATTTTAAGGATGTATTTTTGTACCTCTAACATGTTGAATGTTACTTAACTAGTATTCCCCTCCATCTCTTCTTTTATATTACACATACAAGGAATTTGCATCATAAATGAGCCACAATATGTTGAAAGTTCGATTGCATGGGATGCTTATAAAGTACTCACATTTTCTTTTAAAAAAAAAGTGTTCACATTTAATCGAAAAAGTCCCCATTAATCTCCCTAATAAATGAATTCAATATATCCCAAGGAACAACAATAAAGTAATATTACTCCGTATAAAATACCAGAAGTTAAATAGAATAATAATTTCGTTGGAACAGTAGCACTAACTGTGGGTCCTTGTGTCAGGTAATGGTGTTAAGTATGTCTTTTCCTATCATGTCGTGAGTGGGTTTGTATTTAATTTTTTCCCTTGAAATTGCAATACCACAGCAAAATCAGAGCGTAATTGTGATACATCATTGTTTATGCTAAATTTCGTCAAGTGGGATTGAATAACAAAATCTAGTTACAAACCAATTAAATAAAATCTTAATAGAAGATAATGCAAAAATAAAGAATGACACAAGGAATTGGTGACGCGGAAAACCCAAAGAAGGTAAAATATTAATCGAAAAGATTACAATGTATGCTCAATGTATTTTTGTAGCTAGGTTTCAGTGTGTCTCTCGTGGATGAAGCTTCTTCCATTTATAGATGATGATTAGGGTTAAATGTAGCCGTTGTGAAATGATAAGATGCCTCTCCTTTTATTCAGAGCTATCTCCTTTGATCACTGCTGCATAACTTAGCTAGTTGTACTTGGCTGGCAGAAGACCAAGTCCTCAATGTTTATCACGTCCTAAAAAATAGGGAGGCCGTTTGTAGACACCTGATTGTGTCTCCCCAAAAACCAAACCTAGTGATGAGTACTTTTCACGCCATTAATTATCGAACGAGGTGAAATGTGAAAGAGTCTCGTGATTCCCCTGTTTTAAATAAAAATACTTCTTTTCGTATCCTATTTATGAAAATCTTCCAATCCAATTTAGTTTGGTCCATAATATGGGTCCAATAATTGTCCAGTTAGATGGGTCTTGAAAATACCTTTCCAACGATATAATATAAGCCTAATTCCGAGTTATAACGAGGAAGTTATGGCCAAAATACCACTACTAGAAAAAAGCTCATTTCCGACGGAAAAATTCCGTTGGAAACACCTTGAAATCCGTCGGAAAAGATGTTTCCGACGGAATTCCATCGGAAACGCCTTGGTAGAAAAAACCACCTTTTTTCGACGAAAATTCCGTCGTTACCACAATTTTCGGCACCAGCAAAATCCGTTGGAAATTTCTGACGGATTTAAAGTCCCTCGAAAATTTGCTACGGAATTTCCGTCGGAAATGTCTTTTTAAAAAATAAAAAAAAACACGTCGCACCACCACCGGTGCGGCGTATCACCACCTCCACTATTCCTAACCATCGCAACTATCACATCAAACCACCACCATGTTACCCATACCCTGACCAAAACCCTCCCCAAACCCTGACCGAAACCCTCCCCAAACCCAGAACCACCCCCAAACCCTGACCGAAACCCTCCCCAAACCCAGAACCACCCCCAAACCCTGACCGAAACCCTCCCCACACCTTGACCGAACCCTCCCCAAACCCAGAATCACCCCCAAACCCTGACCAAAACCCTCCCCACACCCTGATCGAACCCTCCCCAAACCCAGAACCACCCCCAAACCCTGACCGAAACCCTCCCCAAATCCTGACCGAACCCTAACCAAACCCCACCCAACCTAGATCTGCTCACCTAAACACCCAACCCTGACCCTCAACACGGAAGACCACCACCACCGAACCCAAACCCATACCCACTTAACCCAAACACTAACCGAAACCCTCACCAAACCTAGATATACCCACCTAAATACCCAACCCGACCGAACCCACACTTCAACCCACCTACCTAAAACCCTAAACACGTAAGACCACTACCACCACCACCACCGAATCGACAATCAAACACACCAACCTAAAACCATCCAAAAATTAAATAAAAAAAATCAAAATAAAAATAATAACATTAAAGCGTGCGTTAAAAATCAAAAAAGCTTCGAAATTTCCTCGAACTTGGTTTAATAAGGCCAAATTCGACCATGAAAACGCTAGATCTAGCATTTTCATGGTCGAATTCGACCTTAAAAACCATTAATTTGAATTAAACCCATCACCATAAATTAAAGACCGTGAGAAGAGAAGAGGGAGGAGGAGAGGAGATAGAAAGAGAAGATGAGAAGGTGTTGATGAGAAGAGGAGGAGGAGAGGAGGGAAGGGGAGTCCGAAGAGAAGGGAGGAGGAGATCGAGAAGAGAGAAAGAGAAGATGAGAGGAAGAGAGGAGAGAAGAGAGGCAGAGGAGAGAGAAAGAGAAATGTGAAATGAAATGGGGTAGGGGAGGACTGCCGTTTTAATTAGGGTTTGGGTTTTTTTTTGTTTTTTTTTTATTATTTTACTAAATTCCGTCGGAAAGGCTTTAAAATCCATCACAAATTTCTGAAGGAATTAATTTCGGTCAGAAATTTCCGACGGATTTTTAATCTGTCGGAAAATATACCATTTCCGACGGATTTTCCGTCGGAAATGGTATATTTTCCGACGGATTAAAAATCCGTCAAAAATTTCCTAAGGATTTGAAAATCCGTTAGAAAGTACGAACTTTCTGACGGATTTCCGTATCCGTCGGAATGGTTCCGTCGGAAATGGGCCTTTTTCTAGTAGTGTACTAAACTGGGCCTAAAACGAGTTTTATGTGCGACCCAATGATCATATGGAGGGTCCATTAATCTTAATTATATTACTAAACCAATTAGGATTAATTAGAAGCTTCTATAAGTTTCTAAAAGATCTTAATTAGCATTTTTGAAAAGATAAGATTAAAGAATTTGAAATTGAGTAAAACTCCTTTTTTTGAAAGTCCTAATTCTATTCGAAATGAAAGACGTTCACAGACAGTAAGATATTATCTTTGTGTATCATATTTTTTTTATCCAAATCTTATATGGTTGGACAGCCCTTGAAGTTATCTTTCCAATGATATATTATAATATTAATTTCGAGTTATAATGAAAAAGGTATGAAAGAAATACGAAGCTTTATCCAAAACTGACACCCTTTCACTATTTCTGCTATATATTTTATTCTACAAAAGACTTTAATCTGATTCTAATTGTATTGGAAATTAGACTTCAAGATCTTTCCAACGATATATTATATATCTTATTTCGCCTTTTGGATCAAAAGATATAATAAAAACAAAATCTGCAAAAACTTGTCTTATCGCGCCGTGATAGAGCCATCGCGTCGTGATAAATCTATCGGCGCGCGGTAAAAGGAATTTTAATCCGATTCGAATTCTGACTCTTTTCTAATCGTATAAGGTTGTTTTTCTCTATAAATGGGGTCGATTTTCCCCATTTTCAATCACCAACAATCACCATCTCTCTTTCTTTATGCTAAAACTTATTCTTTTTTTCTCTCTTGATTTCTAAGCCTAGCCTTTTCAAAACACCATCACGAGACTTAGACACACCAAGCCAAGCTCGAAGTTGCCTTCGCCTTAGACGTGAAAGGTTGATAATTTCTGAGGGTTTGGTCCCAATTCCCTATTTCAATTATTTAAATTAATTGTTTGATTTAATATTTTTATTAAAGTTAGTAACGTGTGTATTGTTTTGATAGAAAGAGATGCGAGGTAACAAAGTAAGTTGTTTCATTGATCTATTTCTTTAGGAATCATGCTTAGATTATTTTAATCCCTAGTATCACGTTAGGATCATGTTTAGGGTATTAACTAATATTTCTAATATCATGTATGTTTCTAGTATCATGCGTAGGTTGCTTCCTATTTCTTATATCATGTATGTTAGTATCATGTTAGGATTAAAGCTTTGATCTTTATCGTTTAGTGACATGCTGTGGTACCTGGTTTTTAGTGGACAAAGATTAGTTTATAAAGGTTCCACTTAAGTGTTTGATAAGACTTATAAACAAAACTTAGAGTCGCCACCTTATTTTTATCCGAATAAGGACGAATTTTAAAACATTCAATTTTAAGAAATAAAACTAAAAAAAAAATCAACTATTAACTCCATAAACATAAATAAGGCACAGGGTTCGGGGTTTAGGTTAAGAGAATCGAACGTCTGGAACTCGTCTTCCCTGCCGTTCTAAGGAACGGGCTCTTACTATTGCGTTGTTAAAAATCAAGTTTTAAGACATGTTAATAATAATAAAAAAATGATATAATAATTAATATAAGGTAGGTTTGAGCACCAAAGTTGTACTATGTACCGATCATAGTGAGATTTTGAATTCACTCACGGATCAAAACCTTTGTAGTTCGGACATACACCATGTTTTAAATAACCAATTCCATTGGGTTTTTAATTTGGGTAGTTGACATAAACGTCATTTTTGTAAGTAAAATTTTAGTGATCTTTGACAAATTCACTCATAAAAGTAAAATGAACCACCTTGGTTGAGGAAAATCACCCTGATTGGTGATTACCAAAAATGTCTTTTGAACAAGACAATTTAACAAATGCGTCCCAATTGACGACTTTTTATGTGGGCCAAGGTATTTTTTGGAGTGAAACTGTAGGGATTCACTATATAATCTCACTTTGGGTTTAAATTCACTCAAGGGTAATTTTTGTAAGGTTTTAAGGATTATGTGTTTAGGCTTAATGGAATTGACCAAATAAAACACGACACCTGTCAAGGCCTTACTTCCAAAATAAATGGAACAGTAAACTATTTAATCATATCCGATTGTCAAATAATCCATCGGGTTTTTATAATGGGATATAAGCTTATTTTTATGGGGATGGATAATTGTTACAACCTTATACAACTAAATAATTATTTTTAACCTCATGTTTGGAACTGAGGCCATAAACTTATATTAACTATCATTAATTATTAGAAATAAACAAGCAAAGTTATGATTCATTCTTGTGTCACAAAAGGGTTTGAAATAAGAAGGTTCACAAAATTATAAAAGAAAATAATGTTTGTTAAAACTTTTATTTCTAAATCCATCTTAAAATAAAATTAATGTCCTTAAGACATCACTTATTTCGAAAGTCATCTTTGAAATAGGATTAAAGATTTTTAAAACAACAAAATTTAGAATTAAAGTGTGTCAAAAACTCTTATTTCTAAAGTCTTCTTTAAAATAAGATTAAAGTTTCTTAAAACAACACTTAGAATTAAAAACTCTTATTTCTAAAGTCATCTCCAGATAAAAGAAAGACATCTTAATTTAAACTCTATAAGTTAAGAAGTATATATATAATATAAAGTAACATAGGTTTCATACCACTATTAATAAATTAATACAATTTTGAAAAAAACAATTAAGAGGAAAACGTGCCTATTTCATCTCTTTGATAGTTTGAACTAAAAAAATCATTAAAAATCATAGAAAAATCGAAAAAATTATTGTGAGATATGGTTGGAAAGATCTTGAAAAGTTCTATCACTTGAGCTAAAGAAATGGAACTTATTCTAGTCAAAAGGGTTGTTTCAAAAGGATTTTTTTTTTTTTTTTTTTTTTTTTGACATCAGCATAAGTAATTCTTTACTCTTAAACATCCTTTACATAAACTCTTAATTCATTAGGTCTTTAAGCTCACTTTAAGAAATAAATCATTCTTAAAAAAATATACTTTAGGCAAACAAATGAATGTATTAACCTTTTAAATTTAAATGCATTAGAAAAAGATGCAATGCAAAAATGCAATTACTTCCCTGTTTATGACCTATCAACTCACCAATAGGCTTGGCTTTCTAATGTGGAGTAATGAAAGATTTAGGGATAATTTAGCACCTAATATCGTCATTACCCCTATTGGTATCATCACATGGAAACAAACACATTAGTTAGCATAATAATAATAATTAAGGAAATTAAGAAAGGAATAAAGATAATACCTTGAGCTAGATGTAGCAATTTTTTGGATAACCCTTCTTATTTATCAAGGATGAAAAGATGATCACTCCTTAATTAAAGTGCAATAAAAGAGACTAAGTGATTTTTTTTTGGAGTTTTGAGACATTAAAAGAAATTAATGCAAAAATAAAGCTAAAGAACTTTTTTTTTTTTTGATTTTTGATTAGAGAAAATAAACTTGAAAAATAAAGCTAAATCTTGAGAAACGAACCCTTTTTTTTTTTTTTTTGGTTTTTAATATAGACTAGGAATACTTAAGCAATTAAACTAATATTTTTTAACAAGGATAATAAAGAAAAATAATGCTTGAACTTGAAATATTTTTATGTTTTTTATAGGAATTAAAGATAATAACAATACTTAAATAAAAATAACAATAACAACTTAATTATAAGATGCTTTTTATAATCTAATAACTTAAAAATAAAGCTAAATTAGAGAGATTTTAACTAAAGCAAAGATTAGAGTAAAAATTTTTAGAGAGAACTTTTAGAGAGAGAATATGTAGGAATTTTTGGTGTGTCTAAAACTTGAAAATTAGGGGGGTATTTATAGGAAAATAAAGGGGTTAATTTGTAAATAAAAAAGTAAATAAATTAAAATTCAAGGATTATTTTGGTAAATATCAAGATTTTGGTAATAATGAGAATCTTGATATTAAATTCTTTTGTTTTATATGTAACAAACTTACTTAATCTGTTTTGCAACACTTAAACTGATAAAATAAAGAAAACAGTAATAAAATCAACTCTAATATTCACATAATAAAAGGTTCTAAAATGCCATGGTATTAAAAAAAAGAAAATATATGACCAAGTCATGTCACAACTCAAAAATAATACTCACATGGTATACGATGACTATTATACTCACCAAGGTGCTAAAACAACACTTATAAAATAAATATCAGCTCTGAGATGTCAGCTTTGAAAGTTACACAAAGACATTAGGTTACAATACTAGTAGGGTTGGACATAATATTCCATTTCAGAGTTTATATAAAAAGGTAAAAAAAAAACCCATACCCTTATTAGATAGTACATATAAATTTACCCAAGAACATCTAAACATACGACAAAACCTTATAAATACGAGCGTTTCAAATAATAACCCTTACTAAAAGTATAAAGTAAGGTCAATCATATAAAATCATAAGAATGACATGGTCAAAGTGAAAATACACCATGTAAAATCATACAATATTAAGTCATACGACATAAATTTAAGGTGGTCTAAAGTAAAATATATTCCCTTGACCGAATGACCTAAAAAAAAGATGAACTCTTATCTTGCCTTACTCTACTAAAACACAAATTTATACTTATCATAGTTGTAAAAAAAAGATAAAAGATATAAAACTAGATCAAAACAACAGGAAAATAAATAAAACAGAAGACCAAATTCACGTCGGCAACGCAAATTAACGTAACGAAAAATACTATTTGAATAGTGTCAAATAGTGTTTGAATAGTGTCAAATAGTGTTTTGAATAGTGATATGCAACATATGACGCGTATGAAATCCAGCTGTCCCAATTAGCGTCAGATAAATATTGATACAATTGATCCAAATTGAAATTTATTGGATACAATATTAACCGCGGGGGATAAAAAAAGGTAACGTTATTTCACTATTGACAATTTTTTATCAAAATTGACGAAAGAATACACAAACTAGAGTGAATAAACAAATCATAAAAAAAAAGATAAAGAACAAAAAAGAAAAAGAAAATTAAAAAACAAACGAAAAAAAACCAAAAGTAAATGTCAGAATGAATTCACAGCAAAGAAAAGAAAAATCATTGAAACAAAGAAGAGCACGATCCTATTTTTTAGCTGCCAACACTATTCATCTAACAATCATTCGAAAATCCATACACGTACTATTATACATTTCCAACCATACGTATCCCTCTTTTACTCTTATCCATACAATGCCTAAATAAATATCGACGGGTTTGGTCCGAACTTGTATTTATCGGAACAAGTATTAACTGTGGAATAAAAAGACAATGACATTTTAACAAGTGTATATAAAAGGAGATTCCTTTAGCACTACAACATGTAGTACCTATTTAGGGGTGGGAATGTTTGTCATTTCCCTACATTGGTTGGGCATGAGTCTTTAGAGTAGTGGACTTTATAGGTAAACTGGTCATATAATAGGGTATTGCACAAATCGCAAAAATCACTAGATAAAAAAAAATAAAAAAAAATGCTCTAACAATCTAAGTGAACATACTAATATACTTAATATACTCTAAAGGAGTAAATAATGCTTGTTTGTAAAGAAAATGACATACTCCCCTGGCGAGATAAAAAAAATTGTACTTTATACTATACGATTATTATACATATACGTATAAAAATACGGTCTAAAATACCTACTTTTTACTATAAAAAGAAACTACCCTTATCCAAAATCTCCACTCACCAATTAATTCTTATCTTCTTCCATCTTCCTCCTTACCCGAAAAAACCAAACAAAAACCACCATTAAACTCGCCCACCATATTTCAAGAAAATCAGGAGGATCAGCCTGTCTTCACCTTTGAGGAAGACATGAAAATGATAAGGGTGTACTTCATGTACATTGTGGGGCTTGTGGTCCTTCTAATGGCTTTATTAACTTACTTGTTAATCCACAAGTAAAGCCCGAAAATTACTTCGGTGGAGTAGGGTAAAAATACATGTAGTGTTAGTTGCACTTCAATATTTTGTAATTTAGTATTTTAGAAGTATAAATTGTAACATGTATTTTGGGAATTATGAATAAAAATCATTATTATTACTCGTTTTCTTTGTTTTAAACAATAAAAAAAACGTTATTAAATTTATAAAAATATTTAGCAAAATAATATTGATTATTTGCAAAAAATGAATACTATAATAATAAAAGATAATTATTAGTGATAATTACAAAAGTAGGATCAAAATTTGGTGTCTACAGATTGCCCTACATTGATTGAGTTTAAATAAAACGATAATCAATGTTCGAGAAAAGACACAAAATTTTGATGTATGTTTCTGAAAAAAGGAAGGAAAATCCCAATTGATTTTCATTTAAACATTGGCTTTGGTGCAGTTGAAAAACTGGCTGGAAAATAGAGTGAAATTCTCACTCAATTGCAACACAAAGGTTGGCTTGGGTGCAGTTGAAAAACTGGCTGAAAAAATAGAGTGAAATTCTCACTCAATTTCAACACAAATGTTGGCTTGGGTGCAGTTGAAAAACTGGCTGAAAAATAGAGTGAAATTCTCACTCAATTGCAACACAAATGTTGGCTTGGGTGCAGTTGAAAAACTGGCTGAAAAAATAGAGTGAAATTCTCACTCAATTGCAACACAAATGTTGGCTTGGGTGCAGTTGAAAAACTGGCTTAACCTTGCGGAAGATCAAAACTCCAATCATTCTTGAGAAAAACACAGTCTATGGATTTCGGATGCAAAAACATCAGGTGGTTTGTACTGAGTTTTCGGAAAAGTAAACTCCTTCGGCCTTTTCTTCCTGGCACCATTATCACCACCACCCCTATAAAAAGGGAGGTGATATTCATTCTTCCCACACCAAATCAATTCCCTCCTTCTTCTTTCAAGCTTCTTAGGTCTTATTTCTTCTCTCCTCAATTTTCCTAAGAGAAAAAAATGAATGCCATGTTTCAAGAATTTAATGAAATCAGTGGAGCTAGAAAGCTCCAACTAAAAGGGGTGATAGAAAATATTTCTCCACCTCGCCTTTCCCCTTATACAAGTGTCTTTACCAGAACCATAACCCCTCTTCTATCTATTCAACCTCGGTATGATATGATTCATCTTGCTGTTGTATTTTGGGATGAAGAACGCCATGTTTTTCGCTTTGGAGAGACGGAAATGACTCCCCTTCTCGAAGAAGTGGAGGGTTTACTAGGTCTTCATAAACGAGGTCGTGTGATTACACCTGCTGACCCAAGGGCAACTGATGCGGTCACGAGGGATTTGCTAGGTATACCATTAAATATGGAAAGCAATTATCGCCTGCTTGACATTTTAATGTTAGAGAATTTCCTTGAAAATTTCTCTTTACCTCATTGGGAATTTGCCAACAATGAAAATTCCCAAAAGTGCCAAGAAAGAGCTTGCATCCTTTTATTGCTCGGCCTTGTTTTACTCAAGGAATCATTATTTTCCTGTCATGTTTGTTGCCTTTCTTTGTTGTCACAAATTGAGTTAGGGAACCGTTTAGGGCCTCTTATCCTAGGGGAACTTATGATGGGGCTTGACCATCTGAAACAAAATCCAGGGGGTTTTGTCAAAGGATGTCCAATCGTGCTTCAACTCTGGTTATGTGAGAAATTCAAGCTGTCTAGACCACCTATTCGAATTCCCTACCAAACCCGACATATTTGGGAGAGAGGTTTTTTTTCCTATATTCCGTCAATGTTGCAACCATGGTGCATGGACAGACCTCTTTGCCGCAGCTGATGTGGAATAGATCATTTCATTTCTCAACATAGATTCCATAACAATTAGCACTAGCAGGCGCAGAGGTGTTCAACTTCCAGGATTGTGTCGCGTCACCTTCTATCTTCCTTGGAGATGCTTGAGACAAACGGGCCAACTCCAACGACTCCTAGAGCTCCATGAGCTCCTAGTGGTACCTTGTACCACCTATGAAATTGGTAATGTGGAAGCTCTTAGGGCATCATCTCGTGTATGGCAATTTGCACGAATGCCCTTAGCATTTTCAGTTCTTGAAGATAATGATCCAACCGCATCCTACACAACATGGTTGTTGGAAGACCTCGAGGGTGATGCTTGAATAAATCCTTAGAAGGATTTCCTTATTGTATTTTAATACTTGTACTTGTGTTTCCTTTGTTTGTGTATTTTCAATTCCAAAAGAAGAAATCATATCTAAAGGCATTGGTTTTTCGGGTATGGTGTATGTGGTTGTTGTTTTCATGATTTTTTTTTTAAAAAAAAAAGTTGTAACCTCACCAAAAAGCAAAAGAGTTTGTGTTATGTTTTTTTTTTTTTTTTTTTTTTTTTTTTTTTTTTTTTTGCGAATCTCACAAATACAACACTGTACCAATCAAGCATAATACTTTTTCAACTGATCAAGGTTGGTGAAATGAACAAACTCATTTCCATCAAGATTCAACAATTTTACTGCTCCCGCTGGTGTAAGATGTTTGACCAGGAAGGGACCAGACCAGTTTGGCTTGAACTTTCCACGTGG
Source organism: Chenopodium album (assembly GCF_948465745.1). Classification (NCBI taxonomy): domain Eukaryota; kingdom Viridiplantae; phylum Streptophyta; class Magnoliopsida; order Caryophyllales; family Amaranthaceae; genus Chenopodium; species Chenopodium album. The sequence goes on from NC_137843.1 coordinate 53,076,905, forward strand.
ATCATGAATCGGTGCTCGATTTTCCTTAAGTACCAAATCTCCTTCTTGTATATTCCTTTCCTTGACCTTTTTATTAAAAGCCCGAGCAATGCGTCTTTTATAAATTTGAATGTTGTGAAGAGCTTGTAACCTTCGTTCACTTGCTAAAGAAAGCTCATCATATCGTTCTTTAAACTATTGTTCTTCAGATATCTCGCTTTCATTCATTACGCGAAGCGATTGAATCTCTGTTTTGATTGGAAGAAGCGGATCTATTCCATATACTAAAGAAAATGGAGTAGTCCTAGTTGGCGTTCGAATAGAAATTCTATATCCCCACAGTGCACAGGGCAGTTTATCAGGCCATTCTCGAGCCCTATCCGTCATCTTGGCGATTATCGTCTTGATGTTTTTGTTAGCTGCTTCAACAGCTCCATTGGTTTGAGGATGATATGGCGATGATTGGTGATGCCTGATTTTGTACTTCTCAAGGGTTTCTTTAAGATGGCCTTCAAATTGTGAACCATTGTCGGAGATAATTTCAAAAGGTACCCCATACCGACATATAATGTTATTGATCACAAATTTTGAAACTTGTTTTGCCCCTAGTTTTGAATATGATGATGCCTCCACCCATTTCGAAAAATAATTAACGGCAACCAATATATATTGATGCCCGTTCGAAGCTTTCGGATGTATTTGCCTAATGATATCTATGCCCCTGCTAGAAAAGGGCCATGGAGAAGTAAAATTATTCAGGCAAACAAGCGGCATATGATTAAGGTTTGCAAATAGCTGACATTTTTTGCATGTTCGTACGGAATGGATGCAATCACTTTCCAAGGTATTCCAATAATACCCTGCTCGAAGAATCTTCCGAGCGAGCATTCGTCCATTCATATGAGGCCCACATTCTCCCCCATGTGCTTCCTCCATGATCCTTTATGTCTGTTCCCCATCGATACATAATTGCAAATTTCCATCAAAACTTTTATGATACAACAAACCTTTTAATATTGTGAAATGAGAAGCTAGCCTTCGAATAGCCAACTGATCCTTCTTGTGACTCCCTTCAGGATATTCTCCATCGATTGGATACTTCTAAACATCAGTATACCAAGCATCCTCATTGTCTTCTTGGGTTAATAGAGCAATTGTTGGTTCAAAATTAACCACTGGAATTTCTTTTTCTACAATCGTTACCGACCGTACCTTTACATCATCGTCCCAAGTCAAATTTACCGCAAGATTTGCCAAAGCATCGGTGAAGCTGTTTTGCTCACGAGGGAGATGTTTGAACTCTATTTCTTTAAAGAATGGGATAAATTGTTGAAGATACTCCATGTACATTTGCAACCTTTCATCCCGAACTTTCCAAGCTCCAATATTCTGGGAAATTATGAGATAAGAATCATCGTACACTGTGAGATTTTTTACACTAGCTGCTAATGCTGCTTTGATTCCATAGATGCAAGCTTCATATTCAGCCGTGTTATTCATCGTTGGGAAACTAAGCTTCACAGCGAAGGGAATATGTACTCCATAAGGATCGATTAATTATACTCCTGCACCATTGCCCCTCTCGTTAGAGGCTCCGTCGAAATACATCTTCCATTGTGACGTACTAAGACAAAAATATGTTCATCTGGAAAATCGTCATCAAATTCATCACCCGATATAGGTCCATCAGCCAAAGCTTCAGATATAGCCCTCCCTTTGACAAACTTTTGATTCACACACTGAATGTCAAATTCTGACAATATCGCATGCCATCTTGCTATTCTTTCACTCAAGATTGGCTTCTCAAAAATGTACTTGATTGGATCTAACCTCGAAACCAGATAAGTAGTGTGTGCTTGCGAATAATGTCAAAGCTTCTTTGCTGTGTAAATAAGGGCAATGCAAGCTCTTTCCAAAGGAGTGTATCTAGTTTCATACTCCAGGAACTTTTTGCTGAGGTAGTAGATAGCTATTTCCTTCTTTGTACCCTCTTGGTATTGTGCCAAGAGAGCTCCCATGGCCGTTTCCGTGATAGTAAGATATAATATCAAGGGCTGCCCCGGCTTCGGTGGCATTAAAACTGGAGGATTGGAGAGGTATTCTTTCATTGAATCGAATGAAGCCTGACATTCGTCATTCCATTTTGTAAGAACATTTTTCTTAAGTAACTTGAATATAGGTTCACACCGGGTTGTCAATTGTGATATGAACCTACTAATATATTGAATTCTACCAAGAAATCCCCGAATCTCCTTTTCTGTTCTTGGTGGAGGAAGCTCTTGTATGGCCTTTACCTTGTCAGAGTCGACTTTAATTCCGTCTTGGCTTACAACGAAGCCTAGAAGCTTTCCCAAAGTTACTCCAAATACACATTTTTGAGGATTCAATCTCAGACTGTATTTCTTAATTCTGTCGAAGAATGATTTTAAAGCATCAATGTGTGTCTCACGATCATGACTTTTGACAATCATGTCATCAACATAGACCTCCACAATATCATGGATGAGATCATGCAAAGTTGCAGCCCGTTGATAGGTTGCCCCAGCATTCTTTAATCCGAAGGGCATTGCTCTATAACAAAAGGTTCCCCATGGGGTAATAAAATAAGTTTTTGACATGTCCTATTCTGACATGAGTATCTGATTGTACCGTGAGAATCCATCCATGAAAAAGAACATGGCGTGTCTGGCAATGTTATCAACTAGAACATCAATGTGGGGCAATGGAAAATAGTCTTTCGACAATGCTGAATTTAAATCCCTAAAATCAATGCATACTCTGACCCTTCCATCTTTTTTGGGCACTACCACCACATTCGCCAACCATTCCGGATGCTTGATTGAATTGATGAAGTTGGAATCAAGCGGCTTTTGAATTTCTTCTTTAACTTTGAGACTAACTTTTGGTTTCATTCTACGAAGCTTCTGTTGCTTTGCCTTGCTATCTGGGTAGAGCGGTACACGATGTTCAACAATATTACGATCGACACCAGGCATATCAGCATAAGACCATGCAAACACATCCACATATTCTTTAAGTAAAATAATGAATGCATTTTGTTCATCAAGGGAAAGGGACGATCCTGTCTTGACTTCTTTTACATCATTATCCGTACCTATGTTTACAGTTACAGACTCTTCCATGGGTGTCACACATGATTTAGGTTCATTGAAAAGTTCATTATTAGAAAATGCATCGTGATCAAGATCAATTCCTTGTACGCAAATATGTTTACAAGTAACTTCATCGATATCTTCGTGATATGAGATATCACGCAGTGTATGGATAGATGATTGGCTAGATGATGAGCTATCGATTTCATAACCGTCTGAGGTGGAGGATTGAAAAGGATATAGTTCGGGGAAATGAAGGAATTATTCTTGAGTTTCGGGTCGGATATTATTTTCAACCTCTGTTTTTATTGGAGTGATAAGTGTAATGGTATCGAATCGAACTTCATAATCAGAAATTGATGAAAACAAGCCTCTTAGAACTCCTTGCTTTAGATGGTCAGCCCAATCAATATCTTTCTTAAATACTGGTTTCTTATCAATCCATTTCTTAATAAATTCTTCATTGCTTGCTTCTGCAAAGAAAGTTTCTAACCCAGGGTGAATTTTCTTTTTATCCAAGTCATACTAAGGTTCCGAAAACTCATAAAATGACTCAGTGTCGTTTGGAAACACAAATTGCCCATTCAAGGTGAGAGACTTCCTTTTCATAACTTTAGAACCCATTTTCTCATCGAAACCCAAACCATGACGATTTCGCTTATCAATTATTGGGATTGGGTGCCTCATGCCTTCACCGTTCCGTCCTAAACCAGCTCCCGGAACATAACCCATTTTCAACATCAATTGAAGTCCTCTAGTAAGTGTTTGTGGTATGGAATCCGAGGATAGAGTAGATTTTCGAGTTTGGTTGGTCATTGGTTGGCAAAGGATACCTAAACAGTACATACTCAAGATTACGACTTCCTCCTCTTTTTTTTTTGAAAATAATAAAAAAAAAGTAAATGATAAATGCAAAAATGCATGCGGGAAAAAGATTTTGGTAAACATTTAAAGGACGTCTGTTAAGTTAGATAAGTTAGCGGGGTGTTCATTCCAAAACAAAAATCTTTTAATTATTCCGGGTCACGCTGTAAGGCTGCCTACGTATCTCCAGACAAATTTCGTATTTTCTTTTATTTTTTTTAGAGAATCAGACCCATCGTAGTTCAAAATGGAAGCAGAGGATTTTTTTTTTTGAAACAGCTGCACTCAATCAGAGTTGCCTACGTACCCCAATAACAATGTGCGTGTAAGTACAATTTTTGTGTATGATCATGAAATAGTGCTTTGGGGGATCAAGCTGTACGTAGTTCTTTGTACCAAAAGAAAATATAGAGGGAAAGAAAAAAAATGCTTGGTTTACAAAGCTCATACTACCCTTCTCATTCATCCTTCTTGATGGAGGGTAAGATAGAGATCACCATGTTGTTGCGGATGCTTCCTTCCCCATGTAGAGATTCCTTAGGCTTCAGGGTTTTCAACTGTATTTCTCGTAGTCTTGTTGAGATATCTTTTCTGAATAGTGACAAGCAATAAAAAGAGTAGGATCGTCTTCGCGTGTCAAAACGGAAAGGGCATTTATGGACACTTTCTGATTCGGGCAGGAAATTCCAGTTGTGCGCTTTATACACCAATGAGATCAATGAGATCCTGGATTACGCACTTAAGGTCATAACAAGTATCTGTTCTATGCCCATATTGATGGCAATAACTGCAATATTGTCTCCTATCGGTTTCATGTGGTGTAATGAATACACATAGCTTTTAGCCCGAAGAATACCTTTTTTGCTACGATCGTACACCATACTCAATGGTTCCTCGATTCGAGTGAATATCCTCCTGTTAGCTCTTTCACCTTGAGGGTGCACCTTAGGCCTTCTTTCCTGTAGTCGATAGGCATCAATTTCGTAACCATGTCTCTCCATGTGCGAGAGGTCGGCGTATTTGATGGAGACCATATGACGATAATAAAAATAATTTAACTTCCTTAGTAATATCAACATGAACTCCCGATCAGTAATGGGAAAATGAAGTTGATCCCGAACGTAAGAACATCTTGAAAAGAGATGTAAACATGATTCCCGGTCACTTTGCTCCATATTCACTAGCTTCAGTTTTTCGGTGTCAGTCTGTCGAAATTCAAATGCCCAATCACTGAATGCTTGAGCTATTTCTCCCCAAGAACCTTTACTTGTTGCCCCTGAGGTAATACCAGGATAACGCATGCCCACCCAGACTTTTGTTGAACAACATAGGAAAATGTTCTTCTGGAACATTTAAAGGATATAAGGTGTTCACAAAGTTGTATAAATGGAGGATGGGATCTCCCAACCCATTGAAATTCTCGAACTGGGGGAGATTAAGATAACGATCTACATTCCTGTAGTTAGGGAAAAGAATCAACTCCTCCGGGTATACTAACCTTCTATAACACAGGACATCGAAATCCAAATCAAAATCCTCGGCCCTAGACCTCTTTTGAGATCCCTCATCATGACCCTGTCTAAAAGAATTACTTGTCCAAGGTTCTCCTCTAAAACATGGGTCGTTGTCTTTTGGAGTTTTAGCCTCTTCTTCTGCCTCGTCTTCATTGGATCAATTTGTTCCATCCCTAACTTCTTGAGGATTAACCTCAGAGTTATTGTCATCCTCTTGAAGCCCTTCTTTTGGATCTTCCTCAGTTTCTTCTTCTTCTTTCGGATCTTCCTCGGTTTCTTCATCTTCCTCTAAGTGCTCTTCCGGATCTTCCTCTGTTTCTTCTTCTTCCTTCCATGAGCCAATTGAATCAGATCCAATATTATGAATAGTGAATCCATCTAATCGACTACCCTCTTCATCATCTAAGTGGAGCACCGATTTTCCAACACTAGAAACATTCATAACTTCTGGATTACCCACAAGTTTTACTGCACCATGATCCATGAGCAATTCACCTTTTGGTGTAAGGTAGAGGTTACCGCCCTATTCTCATGAAGCCAAGGTCTTCCGATCAAAAGGTTAAAGCACGCTTCAATGTCAATTACCACAAATTCAACATGTCTAGCCACTGGTCCATATTCAAAAAGTAACTCAATTGACCCCAAAACATCCTTTTTGGCATTGTCATAAGCCCTAACAACTTGGCTTGAAGGTGTCAAATCTTCTTTTTGATAACCCAGCTTTGTCATAACTCGAACCGGGCATACATTGATGGCAGAACCATAGTCAATAAGTACCCGAGGTATTGTCCACCCATGACATTTCACAGTTATGTGCAAAGAGTTATTATGGTTGACACTTTATGGGAGATCATTGTCGGTAAACATTAAAGTGCGGTCGGCTCCATGAATAAGTCCTACCATTTGATCCGGTGTTATGGATAGATCAATTGAAACTTCATTGAGATGTCTCAAAACAGCAGCCCGATGGGGTTGTGAATGAGTCAATAACTTCCATATAGAAACATTTGCATTAACCTCCTTCATGCGCTTAATAGTATCATCTTCTTCCTTATTCTCCTCTGTCAATTCCTTGTATTTTTCTTTCCTTCTTAAGGCTTCCACGGGGTTCTCATCTTCAAGGTATAAAGGTTTAAAGTGACGACCTGCGCAAGTTAAATGAGCCACATGTAGATCTTCATCATCACTAAGATTGTCAAGGTAGATCGGACATTAAAAATTATTAGAGGTATTAAGGTGTGCCCCAACATTTTCCTTAGCAATTGATAACAACGAGAAAGCATCCTCTTCATCATCTATTAGGAAAAATGCCCTATTATAACCTATAGTGGCGCAGACATCAGAGAACGGATCCTTATTAAGGGTAACACCAGAACCCTTGCTTGGCACAAGCTTGACCTTTTGCTGAGTGGAGTGATTATACACAACACACACATAATTCTCGGATAATTACATCTCATACATTCGAGGGGCATTTCGAACCATTAATAATGTTGGATCAATCTAGTTACTAGAAGTGGAGATGGTGTCTATAGAGACAGGAGGTTTATGATTGGGAAGAGGATTATTAGTGATGCTTGGTTGTGTATTTTTAAATTTATCAGAGGATGCCCCAACTGAAAGCCTTCCTCCATCTACTAGATCTTGAATACGGTGCTTGAATGCTGTACAATTTTCAATGTCATGCCCAGGCCCTTGATGGAATTCACAGTGTTGGTTTGGGTTGTAACTGGGAGGAGGGTTTCTTGGGGGTGGCCTTGGGTTTAAAGGTTGAACAAGGTTGGCCTTTTTTAGTTTGGAGAAAGCTTGAGCATAGGTCATGTTCAAAGGGGAAAAATCTCTCTGTGGCCTGAGTTGGAATGCTGGTGTGGTGCCAATATTTTGTATCAAGTTTGTTGGTTTTGAGGGTATTGAGTCATTATTATTGGTTTTCCTGTTGCTCCAAACTTAGGATTGTAAGAGGTGTTACTGTTGCTCCCTTCATCCTTCTTGATATCTCCCTTTTTTATGGCATCCTCCACCAAGGTTCCTGTTAATATGAGAGCCTTGAATGACAGAAAATAGTGGAAAGCCATTCATCCTTGATAGACGGGAAAAAGATTCTTCACTATCATCTGTAATTGTTCTTACTCGTTCGGCTTATTCACCATCTTTGCAGCCTTATTTCTCCATCTAGTAATGAAGGCAGAAAATGTCTCATTAGGATTTTGTGCAGTTGTCTCCAAATCCCTCCTTGTTACATCGATCTCTTCATTATATCTGTATTGGCTAGAAAATTCTCGCACAATATCAGCCCACGAAGTTTTCTTTGAATTTTCCAGATTAAGAAACCAATGAGCGGCAGCCCCATCTAAATATTGTTGAAACAATTGTGCCATTAAAGGTTCATCAACACCCCAAGGACTCATAGCCCCTACGTACAGTTTTAAGAAATTAGTGGGACTTTCTGTACCATCGAATCTCGTGAGATTCGGCATCTTAAACCCAGGTGGCAGTCGTGCTTTCGAAAATAAGGTGAGACCATGAATATCCAACCAAGGTTCCGCTTTGGTCATACCCTTTAGTACTTCCTTGAGCTTGAGAATATCTTCCTCGATCTTGGTAGGAGCTTCTCTATCACCGTTTCCATCATCTAAATGCAATGGGGAAGCTACCTATGAATCATGGTGAGGAGGAGGAGCACTTGCACTCTATCTTAACAAACTCTGTATTGTTTATTCCATAGTATCTTGACGATCAAGGATAGCTCGCATAATTCCTCGAAGATCATTAGATGGATCAGGGTTTAGCGAACTTTCATGGCCAAGAATCTCAGACATTTCGCTTAGTGGTGGAGAATGAATTTCCCTTGGCGTCGAATGACCTGGTGAGAAGGCTACTGAATCAGATTGTAAATTGTGAGAAGAGGTTTGCCGGACAAGCCTAGATCCTGTGCGGGTCCAGGTAGATTTCCTGGGGTAAAAAGGGAACATTACAAAAAACTTCTTCGACAAGCTAAAAAAAAGTAAACAAAAGATTTTTAAAAGAAATGAACACCTTTTTTTTAAAAAAAAAAATGACTTGGACCTTACTACGAAGATTCCTTGTGTGTTGAACACACCATTGGTTCTCGGCTTATAAAAAACTAAAACTTGAATAAGGATTATTCACCCAAACTTCTTCTCTCCCTAAAATCTCAAGTGTTTTATTTTGAGATTTTTCTCACTTTGCTCAAATTTGAGTTATGGATCCTAATGCCTCACGCGTTAGAGATTTAATTCACTTCTTCTCTGACACTTCGCGCTCCTCCCTCCAAGAATTACGAGAGAGAGAACGCAACGAGATTCTTAGTTCAATATGGCCAGAAGATCATCCATCTCAATTTTCTAAGGAAAACCTCTCTCTCCCTTATGATTAAAATTCTACAGCTATCCCACCTTCAGTTCCTCTAGTGAAACTTGCACTAGTGACTGGTCCACCCCAGGTATTCGAGATAAATAGCTCTCCAGAGTCAATCTTCTTATTTGTGGTAGATACAATGGTGCTAGCCCTGTCTCTGTTCCTACATTTCTCTAGAGACTCGGTTTACCCTATCATAGCTACTATAAGTCAACAAAACCTCCCTTTTGCTAGCCAACTCGTAGAGAGTCCGAACCTACCATCACATTTCCCTTTTAATCTTCCTATGTACTCGTCTCTCAGGCTATTGTTTTGGGATACTCGTGGGTATTGTACGAGTCAAATATTACATAGTATCTCCATATTACGCAGAACCTCCCTACTTGTTTGGTTCTACTCATCTCTAATTTGTCAATCGGCAAGGAGGTCTCTGAAAACATAGACGTAACAAGATCTTGTATTCTTGCAGGGCATAATTCTCTCCCATCAACTCTATTCCTATCGAGTGACACATGTTTATTTTCACTCACTCGATTGTCTGAAGGATCAATAGCCATATCGGCTTATAATACCCCTCGCATTATTTATTTTGGGACTTCCTCACGCCAAGGGAGAGGCCCGCCTCAAAGCTCAGTCAATCATCCTAGGTTGGGTATATCAGATTTCATAACCTATAATCATTTAACAATGATGATGGGTGGTCCTTCAAACTATCGAGAATCTAAAGAGAATTTCCTTCAGAAACTACCTTCGCGTCATAGGCGTTACGTATCTCGTCTCCCTGGGACTTTATGGTCAATAGGTCAAAGGAGTCTCTTCATAATAATAGATAGATTAACTAGGGCATTGTCAACTACTCCTTGGTCATAAGAAGATCCTCATACTTAATCCCTAGCAGCCTTATCGGATGTAGGGCTGTGCACGGTGCGGTTTGGATCTCAAACCGCACCAAACCGCAAAATTGCGGTTTGTGATTTTTTCAAACCGCACCAAACCGCAATTCTATACAAACCGCACCAAACCGCACCGCAAAATACGGTTTGGTGCGGTGCGGTTTGCGGTTTTTCCATAATTTTTTTACCTCACAAATAATGATTATTTGCTAATCTTTTGTTATGAATTTTTCACTTGGAAACTGTACAACTATGCAAATAATTCAATAGTAGTGCTTTACTTTAATGTTAATCGTGACCCAGTGACATGTCAAGGCAAACATGAAGCAAAACCATTAAGTAAACCACTCCATTACAACTCCAAAGCACAAGAAACGGAGAGTAATAAGAAAGGAAAACTTTGGTTTTCTTAATAATGACCCACACAAGTCAGTACATATAAATACAATATAAGAGTCTTCTTTCCATATAAGAGACTTTGCATTAAATTGCGGTTTGCGGTGCGGTTCGGTTTGAAATTTTTTTGAAACCGCACCAAACCGCAAAACCGCGGTTTGGTCAAATTTAAAAACCGCACCGTAATTTCCAAATCGCAAACCGCACCAAACCGCAAAATTGCGGTTTGGTTTGCGGTTTGGTGCGGTTTAGACCGTACTCTGCACAGCCCTAATCGGATGGCTCAGATGGATGTAGAGGTGGGTATACATTGCGAGAACCCGGGCATGTTTGGAAGTTTGGTTTTGGTTCAAGGCTTAGAGAACCTAGCTTTTCCTTTTTCTCGCTTTGCTTACTGCAAAATGGGTTGCAAAAGGCTCGCTCACTAGAGGTGAACTTATTAGAAGTAGTGATGGATGTTAACCGCTTCATCTCATCTCTGACTAGGCTTGATGTCTACCCAGCAAATACCGAGCAAAAGTTGTGTGACATACTACTCCTAATGCGCTCTCGTGGTTGGGAAGTTAGTATTCGACATTCCCCTCAAGACATGCTTCGAGGAGTCTGCCTTATGGTTGATCATTGCTAAGGGTTTACTTGGGGTCAAACAAAGGTGTTTGAAGCTCCACCGTCTCTTGAGATTCAGTTAGGGCCTTTTTTACCTTTGTATTATGTATTTTTTTCATTAACTGTTATGGTTGTATCACTATATAAATATGAATTAATGTTCTTTTCCGTCTATTTTCCACCTCATGATGAAGGAAAGCAAAATAAATAAATAAATAAATAAATAAGTGAAACCTGCAACAATAACAAACTGTTAGTGGTCGGGCCAGAAGGCTGCCTACGTATTCTTGAGTGCGGAAATGTGATGAGTGTAATGTGATTTAGGAAATCAGGCCTATCGTAGTTCGACATAAAATGGAAACCAACCTTTTTTTTTTTTTTTGCGACTACACTCAAAGCGAGCTACCTACGTACCCTGTTACAAGATTTTTTTTATTTTTTCTTTTTTTTTCAGGGATCAAGTCGCTCGTAGTTCACAAAAAAAAAAAAAAAAAAAAGCTTTACAAAGATAACTTTAATGAAAATGTAACTAAGGTCACTACCATGCATCTATTTCCCCGGTCAAACGTCACTTCTCCAAAGAAGCTTTCCGTTTAGCAACATAGAAAGGGTTATCTTCTTTGTCTAAGATCCATGATGCCCATGATTTACATAATACCATGCACGATTCCGTTGTAAAAAGGTCGATGTTGTCGAGGAAGATGTAGGGTTCCATGATTTCTCGAAGAAATGCCACTTTATTCGCGGATGTTTCAACCCCCTCACGAGGAACTGCTATATCTTTGTCGTAAAGCCAATTAAACCTCATTCGGATATTATCGGCCTTTTCCTTATTGGGCCTCCAATTTGGCTTGTCCCGTTCATTTTCCGGAATAGGAAAATATATATTGTTCTTTTTGCAAAGGGTGGGCGCCTTATTTTAACCGCTTCATCATTTTCTATGTAATGACTCGCTGTGCTTATGGTGTTTATCCAACCACCATACTACGACGAGCTTTCACCTTCATAGGCTCCCCTGCTATAGTCACCACATATAGTGATGATGCCCCATGATGTTGGGGTTTGGTGAGTCCGACTCACCGCGGAAACAAACCCAAAACCAACACCGCACTCGCAATAAATAAAACCATAAACATAATTAACTTAATGACAAGATTAAGATAATAATTATACCTTTGACGCGTGCTTCGCCCGAACTCGAGGGGCTCTTACTTCAAAATCTAGCCTCAAAATTACGACGACCTCCAACGGAAATCCACCCACAACTCGAACACTGACTAAGTCCAATGCCTTGGAGTTAGCAAGGCCCGACCGAAACCCGAGTAATTGAGTTCAAAGGTTTTCACAAAGGTGATGCCTTTTTCAACTCTTGAGTTCAAAGGTTTTCACTACTAGTGATGCCTTTTCCAACTCTTACTCAAGTGCTTTTCCCAATACCCCAAGTTGGGTATTTATAGGGAAATGCAAGAGTGTGAAAAGCTCTCCCATCATGTGGGAGAATTTGATTTTCCCATTTTATTTTAAAGCTAAAATAAAATTAATAATCAAACGAGTAATAAATCAACAAGTGGCAAGCTCACAAGGAGGAGTAGGTGAGGACCATTTGGAGGAGGGGGGGACCAAACTTGCCCCCCACTCTCACTTCCATAACCGGCCACCTCAATGCCCAAATCCCCAAAATTGCCCCCCACTCTCACTCCCATAACCCACACTTGGGCACCAAAACACCCAAGGTGGGCTGCCATGTGCAACGGCCCAGTAGGCCACGCACCAAGTGCGGGCTGCTTGGCCGAGGCTAGCCGCCAGCACGCCACGCACAATGTGCGGGCTGCTAGCTGCTTCCTGCTAGCATGCCTCGCACATTGGTGCGGGCTGCTAGCTGCGACGGCCTAGGAAGCCACGCACCAGTTGTGGGGGCTGCTAGCTGCCATATGCTAGCACAGCCACGCACACTAGTGCTGGCTGGTAGCTGTGGTATGCTAGCCTAGCCCGGCACTTGGTGCGTGCTGCTAGCATTTGCCGCGCCCCTAGCACTCGGTTTTCCGATGCTAGGCGTATTTTAGTCATTGTTGATTTATTATTATTTTTACGTCTCGTCTTATTACTATTTTCGACTCGACTTCCGACGCTCCAAGATCGAATTTCCGACGTCTAAATATTAATTACTCGGTCGACTTATTAATTACTTCCTAATTAATTCGTCGCTTCGGCTCGTTACTTGCTTGGGTGTGACCCGAAGGGTTCAGTCAAAATTAAGCTGTAATATTAATTATGCATTAATATTACTGATCGGAAGCGGCCTCCACCCAGACATTCCGATCACTTGACCTCACTGAAAAATTAGCTTTTTAATAATTCCGAACCTCCTATCAGAATAATACACTTATTCGAAGGACACTATTCCTTTCAATCTCGCACTTATCCTTCCGGATAAGTGTGCTTTTAGTGTATAGCCCTTTTCCTATGTCACTTAATGCCTCTTCATGAACTATAAGGTAAGATTAATTTGTCATCCTTATTGTCCAGAATTGTTTCTCGATTCCGAGTCCAATTGTCAATAAACAGATGATTTCTAAAATCCATCCGAGTACGGCCATGCATTTTACAGTCTCGCTCTACGAGAGGCCTTGTAAACAACAAAGACATCTTCCCTAATTTTTAGTAGGGGGACATTTCCAGTCTTGTAATGTAGCTTCTCTTACTAAGAGGACCTAGCCGCCCGAGTGATGCCGTTATAATCCCCTATTACGGCAGACGTATGACTATCATCAAAGCGGACTAGTACTCAAACAAGAAAACTCACAATGCTCATGGTCGAGGAAAAAGGTTCCGATAGCAATAATGAGAAGTATACTTATGACGATTTTTAATCTCTTGAAGTATTCTCATAGGTCGATCAAGTATGTTTCTAAACCAATACCTGTGCAAATTACTCATGACAATCATGTCCTTGTAGCACAAGAAACGGTGCTATAAATCAAACTACAGACTAATCTCAAATGGTCATTAATCGTCCATCGTTTAAATGACCTCGATTAGGGATAATTTTCGATTATAACATTCAATGTTCACTTAATAGGTGTTCCCTTACCAAGACTGGTCTTGATACCCTATTTTGAATATTCCAAGAATCGAATGGACTCATTATTTAATTCTAAACCACAGTTAAATAGCCAACAGAGTTATTTAAATCGCATGAAAAATTTAATTACTCCAAAACTGAATGGTTCATCATAGTGTTGTACATTAAAATTGTCCAAAATTAATTAAAACACTAAAATAAGGAAATCAAAGCCAATCTCCGATGTGCCTGATTCTCATTGCCTCAACTTGCTTGTTGTGCTTCACTTGAGGCAAAGGTTTAGTCAGTGGATCGGCTACATTGTCAGTCGTTCCAACTTTATAAATTCTGATTTCACCTTCTGATTTCCAATCTCGAGTCGTGTGAAACCGCCGCTTGACATGTTTGACCTTCTGATGTTCTCTTGGCTCTCTAGCCTGAGCAATAGCTCCAATATTGTCACAATAGAGGTCTATTGGTCCCTCGATGGAAGGTACAACACCAAGTTCACCAATGAACTTGCGAATCCAAACTGCCTCCTTAGCTGCCTCAGATGCTGCCAAGTATTCGGCTTCAGTTGTTGAATCTGCAGTTGTGCTTTGCTTAGCACTCTTCCAACTAAACGCTCCTCCATTGAGACAGAATATGTTCCCAAATTGACTTGAAGTCGCCTATGTTTGTCTGGAAGCTTGCGTCGGTATAACCCTCAACAACTAATTCATCTCTGCCACCATAGACCAGGAATTTATCCTTGTTCCTTTTCAGGTACTTTAGGATATTCTTGGCCGCAGTCCAATACGCCTCTCTTAGGTCTGATTGGTATCGGCTCGTAGCGCTCAAGGCATACGATACATCTAGCCTAGTACATATCATGGCATACATGATCGATCCAATTAGCGAAGCATATGGAATCTGATTCATCTTTTCTCGCTCATCAGGTGTCTTAGGACACTACTTCGTCTTGCTTAGGGTTATGCCATGTGACATGGGTAGGTGACCTCTCTTGGCCCCTTCCATTTGGAAACGAGCTAGTACCTTATCAATATAAGTACTTTGACTCAATCCTATCATCCTTTTCAATCTATCCCTATAGATCTTGATGCCTAGTATGTACTGAGCCTCTCCCAAGTCTTTCATTGAGAAACATTTTCCGAGCCAAGCCTTTACGGACTCTAACAACGGAATGTTGTTTCCAATGAGTAATATGTTATCGACATATAAGACTAGGAAGGTGATGTCACTCCCACTGACCTTCTTGTAAACACAATACTCATCTGGATTCTTGATAAAACCAAACTTACTGATGGCTTCATCGAATCGCAGATTCCAACTTCTGCTTGCTTTCTTTAATCCTTTCCAATGGACTTCTTAAGCTTGCATACCTTTCCAATGTTGTTTTGGTCGACAAAACCTTCAGGTTGTGTCATATACACAGTTTCTTCCAAAATACCATTTAGGAAGGCGGTTTTGACGTCCATCTGCCACATTTCATAATTGTAATATGCAACAATCGCTAGGAGGATCCGAACGGATTTAAGCATTGCGACTGGAGAAAAGGTTCATCGTAATCAATACCATGAACTTGTCTATAACCTTTTGCTACCAATCTAGCTTTGTAAATGAATACATTTCCATCTTTGTCGGTTTTCAACTTGAAAATCCACTTACATCCGATAGGTGTGTAACCTTCGGGTAAGTCAACAAGTCCCAAACTTGATTTTCAAACATGAAATCCATTTCAGATCTCATGGCCTCTTGCCATTTAGCAGAGTCGGTGCTTGCCATCGCTTGCTTGTAGGTTGCCGGTTCATCTCCATCCATGATCAGGATGTCCTGATTCTCGGTTAATACTGAACCAAGATATCTATCAGGTTGAGATCTCGGCCTTTGAGACCTACGTAGGGTAATGGACTGAGCATTTGCATTGTCGGTTCGACTTTGCATATTTTGATCACTTTGACTTTTGTCAACAGATGTTGTTTGAGCACTTTGACTGCCATTTTGACTTTGTTGCTCATCCTCACGAACTTCATCGAGTTCGATTTTCCTCCCACTTGTCATTTTGGAAAGGTGTTCCTTCTCCAAAAAGACACCATTGCGAGCAACAAACACTTTGTTCTTCGATTATTTGTAGAAGTAATACCCTTTGGCTTCTTTTGGGTAGCCCAAAAAGTAAACCTTATCAGATTTGGGATGAAGTTTGTCAGAAAACAATTTCTTGACATATGCTTTGCATCCCCATATCTTTAGAAAAGACAACCTAGGAGGTTTCTTCGTCCATAACTCGTATGGAGTCTTTTCTACAGCTTTTGATGGAGCACGGTTTAGTGTTAGTACCGCAGTTAAAAGTGCGTGTCCCCAAAAAGAGATAGGAAGATCACTAGGACCCATGGTTGATTGTACGATGTCTAACAAGGTTTGATTTCTCTGTTCGGATACTCCGTTCCATTGTGGAGTTCCCGGAGGTGTCAGTTCTGAAAGTATACCATGATCTTTCAAATGGTCATCGAATTCTTGGCTCAAGTATTCACCACCTCGATCCGATCGAAGGGCTTTGATTTTCTTGCCAAGCTGATTTTCAACTTCACTTTGAAATTCTTTGAACTTGTCAAACGATTCAGATTTATGCGACATGAGGTAGACATAGCCATATCTACTATAGTCGTCCGTGAAGGGGATGAAATATCGATGTCCATTTCTTGTGGCGGAGCTCATTGGTCCACATACAACGGTATGTATTAGACCCAATAAGTCACCTACTCTTTCTCCCAACTTGGAGAATGGTTGCTTTATCATCTTGCCTAATAAACATCCTTCGCAATTCTCAAAGGATTCTAAATCGAAAGAGTCAAGAACGCCTTCTTGTAGAAGCTTCTTGATGCGTTTGATGTTAATGTGGCCAAGACGACAATGCTACAAGTAAGTTTGATTTGACTCCATGGTCTTAGCTCTTTTGGTAGTATTATTCACATTATAAACTTGTTTGTCTAAAGAAAGCACATAAAGACCATTTTCAGAATGTGCAATACCATATAAAACATTATCAAGATAAAACGAACATTCATTGTCTTTTACTCGAAATTCAAAACCTTTGGCGTCCAACACCAAAATTGAAATAATGTTTTTCGTAATGTTGGGAACATAGTAACAACTTTCAAGTTTCAAAATAAGCCCAGAGGGCAAAGACAAACTGAGAGTTCCTACGGATAGGCTGCAATTCTGGCTCCATTGCCGACCTGGAGTTCAACCTCTCCCTTTTCTAGCTTCCTAACGTTCCTTAGACCTTGGGAATTGGAACAAAGGTGTGAGCCACATTCGGTATCTAATACCCATGATGTTGAGCTAGTGAAGTTTAAGTCTATAACGAATATACCTGATTCAGAAGCAATGGTTCCGTTCTTCTTATATTCCTTGAATTTGAGGCAATCCCTCTTCTAATGTCCCTTCTTCTTACAATAGAAGCATTCGGAATCAGATTTAGAAGATGCTACCTCCTTTTCCTTGTTGTCCTTGGTAGCTTTCGGCTTAGGCGGAAAGTTCTTCTTACCTTTCCTCTTGAAGCCTTTCTTCTTTTTGCCTGTGCGTTTGAACAACTTTTTCTTTTTGACCATGATCATATCATGTTTTCCCTCATCCTTGAGCGTTTGCTCGGCTTGCTTCAACATACCATGAAGCTCAATGAGGGTTTTCTCCATGTTGTGCATATTATAGTTCATCTTGAACTGATCATAGCCTTTGTGCGGCGAGTGGAGAATGATGTCAATTGCCATCTCAGTTGAATACCCTGCATCAAGCCTTCCCATGTTCTCAAATAATCCTATCATTTTGAGTACATGTGGGCTGACTGACTCTCCTCTCTTGAGCTTGCTCTCAAGGATCTGTCTGTGGGTTTCAAACCTCTTAGCTCGGGCCTTCTCTTGGAACATATTCTGCATCTCAGAAATGATCTCAAAAGCTTACTCCTTCTCAAAGAAAGTCTTTTGAAGCTCGGGAGACATTGTGGCCAACATGATGCATTTGACATCCCGATTGGCACTTTGCCTTCGGTTTAGGGCAGCTTGAGTCACCTCCTCATTAGGAGCGTCGGGCATTTCCTCATCAAGGACATATTCCTTTTGCTCTTGCATGAGAACAATTCGCAAATTTCTTTGCTAATCAAGAAAATTTGGCCCACTCAACTTCTCCTTGTCGAGAATTGAGCGCAATGAAACTGGTTGTTTGAGTTACTTGAAGACATGATTCTACAATTGAAAGAAATTTAATGAAAAACCATTCATGATGCTTAAATAAGATTGAAGTTAATTCATGCATATTTCAAACTTATTTAACGTCTTATTTACACATAAAATTGTCCCTATTTTGTGAAAATAAGTCGATTCCAAGATCCAAGTTAACAAAGAGTGACTAAGCATGCTTTGGCTTGTCTTAGCACTCAATCTCCCAAGGTAAGCAACGCTTTGTTAATGGATCCAAGCCACTCTTGGTTGAATAAATCGTCGCATCTAATGCTCTCTCAACAATTTATACACTTTGCCAAGACATGTTAGGACTCCATCACTCATATCGTTGAGTACAACCAAAACCAACTTGCATACCCGGTATGCCTTATGAGTCTAGGGAGTAGTAGTGATGCCTCGCTTTGGCGTAGCCCATCACTACTCTCAATAGGTCGATAAGTGTTGTTTTGGAATGGCAATTTTACTCAATATTTAGGGACCTAGGGTTTCTATGTTGGTTGATTTAAGTGAACTTAATTAATCATCTCAACATTCAAAATCCTAAACATGCATCTAACATATAATTCATAGATAAATGATCATAAATATGTAAAGCATAAGCATTTTGATGCATATTTGGCAACTAGCATGACCCCTTGAATTCTTCAAGTCTTCAAAAGGTCTTCTTTTGCAACTTCAAGGCTTTGTCTTCCAAGAACCTCCGTCTTCAAGACTTAACCAAAATTATGCAACTACTAGTATCTACGATTAGGACTAATCTAAATATTAAGGTACAAAAAATACTCAACGGTATGCAGATCGTATTTAGATTTACAAAAATACATCACGGATCGCAATCCGTATTTTCTATCCTAATCGGGCCCCACTAGTTGCCATTTTATTAACCTGTGAGTGAGTATACATTCCATTCATCCATTCACTATTTGTGAATGGCCCATGCAATTTACAATGATAAAACAAGTAACAATGCATAAACACGCGATAACTAGTAACTAATCTAGGTGGTTAATCAAATTAACACGCCTAATTAAAACTAGTCAAAGTTGTTTTAACCGATTATGTAAATAAGCGCAATTAATATTTGAAGCTCCCACTAAATTCCGTATCAAACTTAATTAATCCAATTAATTAAGCCCAAAATTTGCCAAAATTAAATTTTGCCAACGCCGCTCAAAACCAAGGCCTAAAATAAATAAAACGGATAAAGAGCAAAATAATATCGCCTTAAAACCGGGGTATATGTGCTAATTAAGGGGAGGTGCGCATAAGCCGTGACCCATGCTAAGCGTCACATCCATAGCTTAGAATACCGCATACGCGTCGACTCTTCTACGGGGCGTGCAAGAACACAAGTCACGAGGCCGCACAAGCTTGCTAGCTATGCGCACCATGCCGCAAGCCTCGCAGCACATCCCCCGAACACCACTGCCGCACCAAGCCACACACGAGCAGCAAGCCCGCATCAAGCAGTGGCTAGCGCGCACAGCTATGCTGCTGCGGCACGCTGCTGCTTGGCAGTGGTGCTTGTTGCCTCGGACGCACCATGATGCTCGCACACCCTACAGCACCACAACAGCCATGTGTTGCGCTACGACAGCAGCACGCACGTAGCACAGCCGCAGCATGCTGCTACTTGGCTGGTGCTGCTGGGCGCGCATGCCACGCACAAGGCTGCACGCAACCATCAAGCAGCCACATGCGGGCTGCTATGCAGCTCGGCTAGCCAAGGGAGGCTTTGCCTCGATTTACATGCCATAGCCTCGGGATTTCAATCCCAAATTTCACGTGACAATTTATTAACTCTAAATTAATTTTAGAACTAATTTTAATGAGCAAAAAATTGAAAAATAAACAAGTCTAACTCAAATAAAATCCATCCAAGTGCATTTAACTAAAATTATTTCCAAGAACCATTCTTTAATAAAATTGGTTTAACTTGGTGCAACAAAATAAAATAAGGCAATTACTCACTATTAATTTAATCAATTTAAATTAATCTTGAGATTTTGACAAAGTAAAAGGGAGTTTGGAAAAATGAACATAAGTTCAATAAAGATTCCAACTTTACTACTTGTGAATCCTTGAAAAATTATATCTTCCAATATGAAGATAACGAATTTTCTATCACAAGTTACAAACTTTACGATTCCAATCAACTTAAAAATGATTAAATCAACAAAGTTCAACAAAATTCATGGAATATAGTAATTCAAAGTTTCAATCACTTAACTTAATTAAAGATTTAATCTTTAGTACTTAGAAGCCTCAAAGAACAACAATTTCACACTTAATGCAATTAATTTGCAATTATGTGAAAAATAAAACCAAGCTTTCAAACACAAATTACTACTAAGTAATCATGCCTAAAGAGTTTTAAATTGCATATAAAATATGTATTGAACCAATTACATAACCACCATAAATATGCATTTAATTTTCAAGGTTAGAAAGACTTAAAATTTTTCATAAAAACGAAAAATCCCTCGAAAAGTGCATTTCTGGTCGTTTTTTGGCTAAAAACAAAGTCCTAAAAGGGTAAAACCATTTCCAAAACGCCTTTTCCACCCAAAATTCACTATTTTTTGGTCAAAATCTGGGTTTGGGAGCTGAAGTCAGCTCTAATACGGGATTAAAATTAATAAACGAGCTACTAATCTAATTAGCAACTTAAAACCAGAAAAATTAAGCCATAAAACACCTTGAAAAATAATATATTTTAAAAATAAACGAGCGAGGCTCCGATACCGCTGTTGGGGTTTGGTGGGAGTCCGACTCACCGCGGAAACAAACCCAAAACCAAGACCGCGCTTGCAATAAATAAAACCATAAACATAATTAACTTAATGACAAGATTAAGATAATAATTATACCTTTGACGCGTGCTTCGCCCGACCTCGAGGAGCTCTTACTTCGAAAGCTAGCCTCGAAATTACGACGACCTCCAACGGAAATCCACCCACAACTCGAACACTGACTAGGTCCAATGCCTTGGAGTTAGCAAGGCTCGACCGAAACCCGAGTAATTGAGTTTAAATGTTTTCACAAAGGTGATGCCTTTTTCAACTCTTGAGTTCAAAGGTTTTCACTACTAGTGATGCCTTTTCCAACTCTTACTCAAGTGCTTTTCCCAATACCCCAAGTTGGGTATTTATAGGGAAATGCAAGAGTGTGAAAAGCTCTCCCATCATGTGGGAGAATTTGATTTTCCCATTTTATTTTAAAGCTAAAATAAAATTAATAATCAAACGAGTAATAAATCAACAAGTGGCAAGCTCACAAGGAGGAGTAGGTGAAGACCATTTGGAGGAGGGGGGGACCAAACTTGCCCCCCACTCTCACTCCCATAACCGGCCACCTCAATGCCCCAACTCCCATTTATTTTGCGCCACGTGGCACCCACACTTGGGCACCAAGGCACCCAAGGTGGGCTGCCATGTGCTACGGCCCAGCAGGCCACGCACCAAGTGCGGGCTGCTTGGCCGTGGCTAGCTGCCAGCACGCCGCGCACAATGTGCGGGCTGCTAGCTGCTGCCTGCTAGCATGCCTCGCACATTGGTGCGGGCTGCTAGCTGCCACGGCTTAGCAAGCCACGCACCAGTTGTGCAGGCTGCTAGCTGCCGTATGCTAGCACAGCCACGCACACTAGTGCTGGCTGCTAGCTGCGGTATGCTAGCCTAGCCCCACACTTGGTGTGTGTTGCTAGCATTTGCCGCCCCCCTAGCACTCGGTTTTTCGATGCTAGGGATATTTTGGTCATTGTTGATTTATTATTATTTTCACGTCTCGTCTTATTACTATTTTCGACTCGACTTCCGACGCTCGGTTTCGACGCTCCAAGCTCGAATTTCCGACGTCTTAATATTAATTACTCTGTCGACTTATTAATTACTTCCTAATTAATTCGTCGCTTCGGCTCGTTAGTTGCTTGGGTGTGACCCGAAAGGTTCAGTCAAGATTAAGCTGTAATATTAATTATGCATTAATATTATTGATCGGAAGCGGCCTTCACCCAGGCATTCCGATCACTTGAGCTCATTGAAAAATTAGCTTTCTAATAATTCCAAACCCCCTATCGGAATAATACCCTTGTTCGAAGGACACTATTCCTTTCAAATACGATGGAGGACGCACATTATTCCTTCGTTTGTTGTAAGATATATGATTCGTTATATACATGGGGACAATTGGATTTATTTTTGAGTTCCATATACTCCCTCCATTTTTTTTTATTTGCATCACTTTCCTTTGTGGATTGCTAAACATCGCCAACAAAAATGATCACCACCACCAACATTTGGTGTGAATGGACAATCATACCCTTACTAATTCACCATCCCTTCATCCTCCCGGCAACCCACAACCCTTTCCAACCGTCGACCCACAACCCCATTTGACCGACGACCCTCCACACCCCCCTCTATGACAATCCACCACCTTCCCTGGCCGGCGAGAAGGTGGGTTTTTTTTTTCAGGCAATCGTGGTAACCAGAGCCCAAAACCGGTTACCGTGCGTGGTAACCAGAGCCCAAAACCAGTTACCCTGGATTGTAACCGGAGCCCAAAATCGGTTACCAAGGATGGTAACCGGTTTTGGGCTCCAGTTACCACGCACGACAACCGATTTTGGGCTCCGGTTACCGTGCATCTTAACCGATTCTATGGTAACCAGAGCCCAACATCGGTTACCATGCACGTTAACCGATTTTGGGCTCCGGTTACCACGCACGGTAACTGGTTTTGGGCTCCGGTTATCGCGGTTGCCTGAAATAAAAATAAAAATAAAAATAAAAAAAAGTAGGGAAGGTGGTGGGTCGCCAGTCCGGGTGGTAGCGGCAGTGATCGTCGCCGGTCAGTGTGAGGTGGTGGTGGTGTTAATTGTCAATTAGGGTGGTGGTGTCAAGGTGTTGGTGATTGGTGGCAAGAGGGAAGATAGTAGTGAAGTACTAAGGACATGGTTGTCCATTCACACTAAATGTTGGCGGTTTTGATCATTTGTCCATTCACACTAAATGTTGGCGGTTTTGATCATTTGTCCATTCACACTAAATGTTGGCGGTTTTGATCATTTTGGATGGCGGTATTTAACACCCCCCTTTCCTTTTTGGGTGTTTTTTTTAAATGCACCACTTTTATATTTGGTAACTTTATATTATATTTTATCATTTCTCTCTCTTACTTTAAACCCCACTCAATTTATTTTATCATTTCTCTCTCTTCCATGGTCCCCACTAAATAATAAAAAAATCTATCCTATTTTCTCTTTCATGGTCCCCATCTTACTTTTACTATAATAATTTATTCACCCACTTACAAATATTATATTACTCTCCTAAAATTTTGTGCAATCCAACGTGATGCAAAAAAAAAAAAAAAAAAAAAAAAAAAAAAAAAAAAAAAAAAAAAAACGGAGAGAGTAGTATAAGTAAGGCCCCATGTGAAACAAAATCGATATATTTTATTAAGATCTTTACAAAAGTGATAATGCATCAAAACAAATTTGTAATGAGACTTATGACCATATAAATGGATGCATCATAATAAAGGTCGGAGCTTTTAAGTTACTAATCAAGTAATTATACGCATTTGAATAATGTGCGGGTTTGATATTTAAAGGACTAAGGGTATGTTCACATTTACTTAATCTTAATTTTACTTCAGTTTAGTTTAACTAGCTCTAATAAGTTCAGTTCAGTTCAGCTCCAATCAGTTCAGTTCAATGCAGTTCAGCTCCTAATTTCCCTTTCTCACAAAATATTCATTTCAACTTAGTGCAGTTCAATTCAGTTTAGCTCCAATCACTTCAGTTCAATTCAATTCAACTCTAATCAGTTTAGTTCAGTTCACTTCATTTCAGTTTAGTTTAGTTCAGTAAATGTGAACGGGCCCTAAGGCCAAATGCTAAGCGGCACAGTGAGTTTTTTAAGGAAAATTTGTGATTGATTTTTACAAAGAGATAGCTTTGTTATAAGGATGACTGTTTGAGCTTTATTACAAAACTAACATTGTGTGTTGTATGTAGTGCTGTCAAATTTCAAATCGAAACCGTTTAACTGCTCGAAACCAACCGACCCAAATGAGAATCGAATCAATTAAAAACCGATTTTTTAAAACGGAAAACCGACCTGAACCGTATTTAAGTAAACTCGAAACCGAACTGATTCGAATAATGTCAAACCGTATAAGCGCCGAACCCGTTAACAAACTGAACCAGTTCTAAACCGAACTAAAATCAAACCGAACCGAAAAAGAAGTGAACTGTTTCTAACCCGAAACCGTTTTCAACCCGAAACCGTTTGAACCGAGGTAAAAACCGTTTACACCAAACCATTAATAAACTGCAACCCGTTTGCACCGAACCGTTTATAAACCAAACCACTTACAAACCGAACTGTCTATAAATCAAATTGTAATTTCGATGTCACAACAACTCATCAAATCATGATTATGACTTATCAATTAGATGATTAAATAAGAAGCAGCTAATAACCTGATAGTAAAACAATAATAATTCATTAATACAGTAAACTTTATAATCTACTTCATAATAAACTAGTAAGATCAGTATGACTAAACTTGAAAATAACATGATATGTAATTATAAAATAGATGAGAATTTGTATATAATATGATGCCTAAATATGAAGTGATGAAGTCTCGGCTTGATATAAAATTTGTTAACCAACAAAAGGTTTTGCAAGTACTATCAAATTTCAAACCAAAATCGTTTAACTGCCCGAACCCAAACGACCCGATAAAAAACCGAATTTTTGAAATAAAAAACCGTTCCAAACCATAATTTAGTAAACGCGAAATGGAACTGATCCGAATAACGTTAAACCATATAAGAGCCAAACCCGTTAACAAGCCGAACCAGTTATAAACCGAACTAAAATAAAACTGAACCGAAAAGAACCGAACCATTTCTAACTCGAAACCGTTTCTAACCTAAAACTGTTTGAACCGGTATAAAAACCATTTACATCGAACCGTTAACAAACCGCAACCCGTTTGTAGCGAACCGTTTACTACCCGAACCGAATTAAAACCGCTTAAGAATAAACTGGAACCGAATCGAACCGATAATTAATTATACTGAACTGAAATCGACCCGTATGACACTTGAACCGATTTCAAACAGACCCAATTTCAAACCGACCCAATTTCAAACTGAACCGAAACCGAACTATCAAACCGATTTGACAGTACTAGTCGTATGGTATATTATACTTCCTCTTTTTTTTTCTTTAGTTGACGCGTTTAATTTATGCACACTTATTAAGGAGGGGAGAAAAAATGATAAAGCAGGTGGGGCACACTACAAAAGCAAGGTAAAAAACTTACCTGAAAAGGAAATGTGGTGAACTAAAAATAAACTTCCTAAATAAGAATATATGTCAACTAAAAAAAACGGAGGTTAGTATATACTAGTATTAATTTTTCATTGATAAGAGTTACACAATTACATCAATACATATAACAATTAACCTGATCATCGATCTTAGTTTGCATTCCTTAAATACGGAGTACAGTGAAGTTTCATTAACATAAATGACACATTTGGAGTTAAAATTTACACCTTATCAATTAATGCATTCGACCCTTTGCATGGCACTATTGTCAATTGTACATAAATTTACTAATCATGAACCAAGTAACACTTACGAAGAGTAAACATACTCATATTCCGGCAATTATTTTGAAACGGGATAAGTACAAAACAATTGTTGTATATATTTAAGACACACGCCTCGAATGAATAACTTTATCTATTCATATATTTATTAACCCATACAAAATAATAGACAAAAGAGTCGACTCTAAAAAAATATATATGTTCTTGATTTGTACAAGGTCAAGAAAACGCCTTTATTTTATCATTACTTTTCTAACACAATAGACTTATAAACGGTGACAGTTTTTATGATTGCTACCTACAAAAACTTTGTAACACCATAATTTAGAGGTAGTCATGTTAATCTGTTCATTTATTGCATTTAGTTAGGTACAATAAAATAAAATTAATTTCCGTTTAAAAAAAAATAATAATAATAATAATTAATTTCATGTTTGATCTCACTATACATGATTTGATGATACTTTGCAAATTTAGTATAAGTTGGAGACAAGAACACTTAGCCTCAATTCTAGGGGATAAGAAAAATAAATTTTAAACCATATCAATGAGTAGCTCAATTCTAGCTGAGTTTTCCCTCATAATTTTTTTTTTCTTTACAAAGTTAAAGACTATAGCTCAAGAATGCAAAGTATTCCAATAAATAAGAAGAAATGATTACTATAAAGAGTCCATCTATCTAGAATACTATTAAATTTCACTTTATATATATCTGATTTTTGGTGTATCTATAATATTATCAATATTAAAAACGCTTTAAATTTACAATTAGGTAGACGTTTCATTTAGTTTAAAAGGAATTTATAAGAACAAAACTTCAGAAAGCCACCTCCAAGTGCTGTGAAACCATGCTTTTATTTACTTTAAAAATGAATTAATGAAAGGAAAACTTTAAAAAAAAAAAAAAAAAAAAAAAAAAAAAAAAAAAAAAAAAACCACCTTTGAATGTTGTATCCCATGTTGGATATTCAAGCTCTATCCTTTTCTTTTCTCTATATACTGAATATATCATTAACTACATATTTTAAAAATAACATACAAACAACTACATATTTTAGAATTTTAAAAATAACAACTACATTAATATGCATGACTGAATATTTGCGATGTGGTTCAAGACTTATTTTAGGAGTACACACTTTATACAAGCAAAACACAATGGCAACAACACCCCCCTCGGTAGGTCGACGTGTGGTTTTACCTTCAAGATTCATCATTGGTACCCATAGATATATGATCCACCACTACCAAGATACAATGACTATTTATCAACGACTCCAACCACGTTACTTATTTAGTACGATCACGTATGATCCAACATGGAATGAAATAAGAGAACTTCCACCAACAACTACGACCCAACAGCCTGAAGAGCGTCAAAGAAAGGAAGATCCACACATGTTGCATATCACAAATTCTACCAATAATGGAATTGCCACAACATCAAATGCATTTGGAGACAATGGCGGGAAAAGGAAATGAAGCACATTTAGAGACGGTAGAAGGGAAAAAAAGGGAAATGATGCACAATTCAAGCACATTACAATAAGCAAATACTACCATCACAAAAAAAAAAAAAAAAAAAAAAAAAAAAAAAAAGCAAATCTTTCACCCATGTATGCTTGAATATTGAAATCAACAATTGCTTATTAACTTTCACTCAAGTTTGCAGACTCGACACACACGTGTAACCATAAAAAATTTGAACAATTCAAAGACATGTTTATGAAGCCAAGAGCATACATAACCATGTACACTAATGCATTTCTATTACCACCTAAATATATTGTTACTTTGACATTAAATTACTTGCAAATAAATAAATGCTTACGATATACAATTCACACTAAACAAAAATCTGGGGCATCGCCCGGGCCACAACCTAGTTATTATTTTAAAATGTTAACTTGACTAAAATTAATCGTATAAAATTCATATTTTAAAAACTCTATCTATCAATCCTAGAGATGGAAATATCCAGTGGACCACCTGCTCACCCGTTTCACCCATCTTATTGGATGGGTGCAAAACCCGATTTAAACGGATGATAGGCAGGTGACGGATTAACGAATGCAGGTGATGGATTGGATTCGGGTGGACAATTTTCACCCATCACCCAATCCGTTAACCAGACTCATCACCCGAATATTTCAAAATACATGCATACAAATGTATATTCAATATTGTGATTCCTAAGCTAATGTCCTAAATGATAAAATATAATTAACAAAGCTCCTTTGGATTGATAAATGACAACTTTTAGGCACTGGCTCGCCATTTCATCAATTTCCCCCCTTTTTCTTCCCAAAAACAATTGCAAAATGCTCATATTATACATCCGATTATCACCCAAATCATCCGTTTCACCTGTGGGTGATGATGGATGGATGGATTCGGGTGGATGTTTTGGTGGGTGGTGGATGGATCGGGTGGGGTGGATGGATGCGAGTGATGATCCACCCGCCCCGAACCCAATCCATTTCCATCTCTAATCAATCCTAGAAAAATCATACAGTATGTTATAAGATAATAACATATGAAAAGGGTTATAATAAAAATATATATATTTAAAATGAAATAAAATAAGTATTAAAGTTATAAAATAAAAATTACGTTCAATTAAACCATGTTTTCAAAAAAAAATAAAAAAAATATAGGAAAAGATAAATTTATTAAATCATTATTACCAGTATAACAAATAAAAAAAAATATTGAAAAAGATAAATCTCAAAAAAGATATGTATTTATTATTAGTTTGTAATGGGATATTAAATGTTTTTATTTATAGTCTAGTTAAGAATATACAAAATATTTTTTTATATGTACTGAAAATATGTGCATCGCACGGGCTTTCATCTAGTATACAAAATAATAAGTTAACCAATACTAGTAGAAAATAGCAATTTGGCACCGAATAAAGGCCACCGATTTTTAAAAACCGTTGGGGAAAAAAATGGGTGGGATTTACACTAATAGAAATGGCAACGGTTCTACCAAACTGGTGCCAAATTAGGGAAATGCCACCAGTCTGAACCGGTGGGAATTCTAAAAAAAAAAAAAAACCCTTACATTGTTCTTCATATATAAACTACCTTACATCTCCCAAACCCTAGCCTCTTCCTCTTCTCTCTCCTCTATCGTTCTCTAATATCGTCCCTTCACTCCTCTTCCTCTCTTCTCTCTCCCCTCCCTCCTCTTCCTCTTTCTCTCTCCCTTCTCGTTCTTCTTCTTTTTCATCTTCTCCTTCTCTCCTCTTCTTTCCCCTCTTTCGACCACCGCCACCGCCGCCACTAACCATCGCCGCAACAACACCACCACCAAGACCGACATCAACAACAACACCTCTTTCGCACTTTCTCTCTCCTTGTGATAAAACCAAAGGTTTAATTTTCAGCTCAAATTCAACCATGAAAACTCTAGATGGTCGAATTTGACCTTTAAAACCCAAATTTAAGCAAATTTCGGGGATTTTGGTGGAATTCAAGGTAAGCTCTCTTTTTTCATTCTTTCTTTTATTTTATTTTTTGAGATTTTTTTTTTTTATATTTCATAGTGATGTATAGTTAAATTGTGATGGTGGAAAGTGGTTTGTGTTCGAGGTAAAGGTTAGGGTGGTAGTTCTAGGTTTTATTTGGGTGGGTTTAGGTGATAAATCTGGGTTAGTTGGGTGGTTTAAGGTGGGTGGGTGGGTTCGGATTAGGTGGGGTTAGATGATAGATATGAGGTAGTTGGGTGGGTTAGGGTTAGGCTAGTTAAGGTGGTGGGTCTGGTGGGTGAGTTCAGGTTAAGGTGGTGCGATTGGTGGGTGGGTTAAGGTGGTGCGATTGGTGGGTGAGTTCGGTTTAAGGTGGGTTAAGGTGGTGCGATTGGTGGGTGGGTTCGGTTTAAGGTAGGTTAAGGTGGTGCGATTGGTGGGTTAAGGTGGTGCGATTGGTGGGTTATGGAGAGTGAATTGGTTAAGCGAAGTAGCGGTGGGGGCGAGAAGTAGGGGTGTTAGTGTGGGCTGGTTGGGGGGGTGGTGGTGTGGGCAAATGGTACGGTGTGGTGGTGTGGGCTGGTGGTGGGGGTGGAGATAAATTCAAGTGAAAAAAAGCAACAAAAAAAAAGTAATTTTTTAGGACATTAAGGGCACTTGTTAACCGGTGCTAATAACCAAATATGGGCACCAATTAATCGGTGCTATTTTGCACTTTTCCAACCGGTGGCAAAAATATCCGGTTTTGGCATCCCTCAAATAAGCACCGGTTCAAAATCGGTGGGATAATTCGGTTTTGAACCGGTGCCAAATTGTTATTTTCTACTAGTGCAAGTTAACCTTAGTTAACTTGCATCAGGCAACGCCCATTGGACGACTTCATGAATAAAATAAATGCTAAATTTTCTTGTCATATGTGTCCCCGGTTTTAGAGCGTGAAATTTCAAAATTACCCCCGGATAAACATTCTAATTTTATCGGGGGCATAAACATGAATTTTCTCCATTTAATCACACCATGTTTATCGAGTTTGAAAAGTGTATCTCTATTCTCTAGCCTAATTAAAATGTAGCTTGAATCTAATTGAATAGTTTATTTGAGGTTTAGCCTTACCTAATTATAACTTCTTCTTACTTATATCATTTGCTTGATTCACATGACTTGGCTCAAATTAGGTTAAACTCAATGTATTGGGCTAAACAAAATAACTTCATATGTACTATAAATCTAAACCCTATTTTTCTTAACTATTTGATTCTTGTGTCATGTAGCTGATATTAATGACTTTGTAAATAAAAACATGAAAAATAAAGAAAAAAATATGGCAAAGAGACATGGGTGCACAATGTTCAGTGTCTCCCAAGAAACCAGATGATTCAAGCCCATATATTGGCATCCCAAGCTAGTCAGGTGCATGCTGGAACTAATGTTTTATGGAGCCTTGCTGCTAACCCCTTCCCCAGTAGCTCTAGTACTTTAAGCCCTGGTGTGGATATGATTAGGCGTCATTTGCATGGAACCTCTGTCTGTAAACTTTAACACTAATGGGCTGTTAGGCCCCCCTAACTACAGCCTGTACTGCTACTACTTTTAGCCTAGCCGGGCCTTAATTAATTTATGCTACTTCTTTAACCCAGAAAAAAAAAAAAAAAAAAAAATGTAGTTAAAAAAGCTAAAACTTTACTTTTTTTACTATTGTAAAAAGATGTTGATGTTAAACCTTTTACGTTGATCCAAACCCAAACTTTGAGTTAGGGTCTAACTAGCATCTTCAACATGTAACCTAAATTGCTTTGGAATAGCCTTTTAACCAACTCAATCCAAACTCATTTTTTTTTTTTTTTTTTTTTTTTTTTTTTTGGTTTTTAGAGACCCTGAGGGGGTGATGAGAATTGATGCTAAGATCTTTTGAAATTCTGCACCGTAACCTTTTGGTATTGACTTTTCCAAATTGTGCTCCCTCCTTTATAAAGTTACACACTATAATCTTCAACTTACATCACATATCAATATTGACCTTGCCATTATTTTACCGTTAACGGTCATCGTTAGTGGGGCCCACTTTACACCTATTAAATTTTTTTCTCGATTTGCGTGCTAAAAAATATTTCGTTAAACGTTTTAGGAGTCATTTAGATTTTTAAGAGACCAAATTGAGATCGAGTTTGCCTAAAAAAATAACATAAACTCCCTATTTTGTCATTATTCTTTTAACTATAGAAATTTGAATTTACAAAACAAGGACTTTACATACTTTTATTTTTCCCAAATCCAAGCTCAATTTGGATACTGAAGGGTCAAAACAACCCCTAAAACCTTTAACTGAACATTTTTTTAGCACATAAACTGAGAAAAAAATTTAATAGGTGTAAAGTGGGCCCCACTAACGGGGATTGTTAATGTAGAACTTTCCTTAAATTTTTATTTTATTGTTAATGTTGTACACTTGTACAAATCTCACATGCTAACCATGCACCGTACCATGTACATATTGGAATCGGTTGGATGCACTCATGTAAGGTATTCAATTAACCTATTAAATAAGATATTCAATTAACCTATTAAATAAGTTTTCATTGCAGGGTAAACATAGCAGATCCATTGTGATGAACCTTCTAGTTATTTGTAATGGCTTCACTGACCTCCTTAATTTCAAGGCACCAGACCTCAATTTTATAGGGTCGGTTTCTTTTTTTTAGGGGGTTGAGTGGTGGAGATTATAATGGGGCTATGGTCAGAAATAAGTATAGGAAGATTTAGAGTGAAAGCACCAGGGTAAAGGTTTCTCCACTCATCATTTCCATATGATCTGTCTAAGGTTTCCAAAATAGCTGCATTACCTTCCCTATTATTTGTCCAAGTGTATTGAACACCATGTGATATAGGTCTTTTAAACCACAATCAATTTTCCACTTACAGAAATTAAGGGCACCAGGAATGGTATTTAACCTTCTTAGCTTTTGGTTCAAGTTTTTCGTTTGATTAAAATCCCTAGCCACTAGTATTTTCCCCAGTGAGGCCAGATAATTGCTCGTAGGGTGTCCTAGACAGTTTGTCTTTCGCATAAGTACAAGGAACCATAAACAAACAACGCATAAGAAAACTGATTTAATTCATCATTAATAGAGCAGAAAAATTAGTTCACATCCTGCTGGAATATTACATTAACACAAACATTTTTTTCTCCAACATAAATTAATCCCCCAATTTGACTCTATAGAGTCTACACTACTACTACTATTGAATCCCCAACTAGAGAAAATTGGATCAAAACAGGTTGCTTCTGTTTTTGTTTCAAATAAGAAAGTTACGTCAATACACGAGCTATCTACCAACCTTTTGAGGAAGGGAATTGCAGGAGGGTTGGCGGCTGAAATACCCCTGCAATTCCACACCAAACACCTCATCTATCAGATGGGGGCTGATTAGGGCCAGCCACCACGCCCTTAGAGTTAGATGATAGAATATTTCCCAAGTCTTCTCCATCCTTAAATCCAAAACTCTTTTTACACTTTCTTTCTCTTCCTTTTGCCCTCATGGCCAGGGTTTTTCTCAACCGACACATGGTAATGATTAGGGGTGAAAGTTCGGTTTTCGGTTTGGTTTTTTTCCCCAAACCGAAACCAAACCACCATATTTCGTTTTTTTTTTTATTTTGCAAACCATACTGCACCACTTTAGCTTTGAAATCGAACCAAACCAAACTACCTAAATTTTGGTTTTCTTAAAAACAAAAAACCCAAACTACGCCGAATGTTCCTATCAAGCATCTAAAACATCAAATTTTGCAAAAAAAAAAAAAAAGAGAAAAACCGAACCAAACCACACCAATCAAAACCAAACAAAACAAACCAATCCATACAAACTTAAATAAACAAGTTTTAACCTTATTTCACCACCCCTAACCAAGATCCGCACCCACCACAACCCACCTTATTTCACCACCCTTCATCCCTTCCACCCAAACCCTAACCCTAGATCGACCCAAAAGGGCCAAAACAATCTACCACCATTCCACCACCGCAATTCAATAACACACCACCATGAAAAGAAAGTAGAAAAAAAAAAACTCAAACCAAATTAAAAGAAAGAAAAAGAGGACATACCTCACATTCCATCGAAAAACCTCAAATTTGGGTTTTAAAGGTCAAATTCGACCATGAAAACTTTAGATCTAGTTTTTTCATGGTTGAATTTGACAAACCTTTAGTTGATGCCCTTGATGGAGTTCGAAAAATCTCAAAAGTTTGCCGATGGTGATGCGGGTTGGTGAGGAATAAAGGAGATGAGAGTGAAGGTGGAGAAGAGATCAAAGAGGAAAGAGAAAGGGCGCAAGTAGAGAAGAGGAAAGGAGAGAGAGTGAGAAGACTGAGAACTGAGAAGAGGAGAGAGTGGGCGGAGAAGAAAGAAGAGGAAAGGAGAGGTGAAATCTGAGAAGAGGAAAGGAGGGCGCAAGATTAGGGTGTTTTTTTTTTTTTTTTGCTTTATATACTTAGGGTAAAATCTGTTGGGCTAAGGTATTTTTTGGGTTTGGGCCTAAATTTCAGTTTTTTCGGTTTTTCACTTTCTCAAACTGAAACTGAACCGAAAACCGAAATATTTTTTTTTCAAAATCGAAACCGAACCACTTTCCAAAAACCAAACCATATTTGTGTAGACACTCAAATGTGTCTCCCTAAAAACCAAACTCAGTGATGAATACTTTTCACGTCACTTGATTATCGAACGAGGTGAAAATGTGGAAAGTCTTGTGATGTGGTCGTTTTAATAAAAATCTTTCCTTCTGTTTTCGAAAATCTACCCTATTTATGAAAATAGCCAATCCAATTTATTTTGGTCCATGATATGGGTCTTATAATGGTGTAGTTGGATCGGGCTCATAAAGAGCTTTCCAATGATATGTTATAAGCCCAATTCCGACAAATAATGAGGAAATTATGGCCAAAATACTAAATTGGGTCTAAGATAGTTTTATGGCCAAATGAACTAGTGGATGGCTCACTAATTATTATTCCTAAAATTATTAGGATTAATTCTAGTCTTCTAGAATAACCTAGAAGGTTAGTTTGAGTTCTAATAGAGTTAGGATTGATAATTATCTTTTGAGAATAATGAATTTGTTTTGAAATAAAACAAGTGTTTTATTATGATAAATCTGATTCAAAATTGATAAACACGGAGTTTAATTATTTAATTATATTAAGAAAGGATTCCGTACAAAAGAGTGTTTTATCTTTTTATTAGCGCCAAACGACAAGTCTGTCGCCATACGACAGACCCTGTCGCCATGCGTGATGCTTGTCGTTTCGCGCTGGATTCTGTCGCTGGCGACAGGAGCCAGTTTTATTCCGATTCAAATTCTAATTCTTTTCTATCGTTTTCGGACTATTTCTCTATAAATAGGGTTGTGTTTCCCCGTTTTCGATCATTCACAATCAATCAACAATCATCATCAATATTCTATTCTCTTCTCCCTCAAGCTAATAGCTTTTCTTTCTCCCTCTTTCTAAGCCTAGCCTTTTTCAAATACATCATACTGCATTCACAAGTTCTAGACACACCTAGCCAAGTTTGAAGTTGTCTTCGCCCTCGACGTAAAAGGTTGATAATTTCTGAGGGTTTGGTCCCAAATCCCTATTTCAATTATTTAAATTAATTGTTTGATTTAATATTTTCCTTGAAGTTACTATCGTGTGTATTGTTTTGATAGAAAGAGATACAAGGCAACAAAGTAAGTTGTTTTATTGCTCTATATCTTTAGAAAGCATGCTTAGATTATATTAATTCCTAGTATCATGTTAGGATGTTATTTATTGTTTATAGTATCATGTTTAGGTTGCTTCTTATTTCTTCTATCATGTTAATATCATGTTAGGGCTAAAGACTTGATCTTTATTGCTTAGTGACATGCTAGGATTTGTTATTAATCTTGTTAGTATCATACCTAGGATCTTGCTAATATTATTATGCTTTGATTGAGATTGTTATAATGATGATTTGTTGATATTATGTTGCTTGATATTATTATTTTTATTGCTTGATCACGCCCTCTCTTGTAGGATTAAAGGGAATTTGTACTTGTAATCACGCTTAATAAGATAATTAATAATCTTGTTTAGGCTAATATGATTATAATTCAAGTGATCGCCAATAATAGGTTTGTTTGTGCATTAATATTCAACAACATAGATAAACAGGTTTAGGATTAATATATTGATTGTATGTTAGTCAGAAAGCGCACATGAATATGAGAAGAATAAAGTAGAGGCCTATTATTAGGGCAGGTTCACTCTCTTTTAGGTTGGATTTGTACCTTCATCCCCGAATATCCAGTCATGGTTCCAGACCACTATGGAGTTAGAGATCTCATGGATCGTGAAGGGGTGTAACATTCACCCTATGAATGCTTTACAAGTTCTTAAAACTTGTTGGCGACTCTTTTGCTCTAGCTTCCTTCCTTTGGACGCCACCATACTTAAGTGTATGATCACAGTGGGGCTCAAGTGTGGGATGCTTGAAATATTCCCTACAGTTTTTGACGACTCTAATGGGGACTTTGATTAATTAATTGATTAATTATAATTGATTAAATTCCAGTGGGGTTCAAGTGTGGGACCGCATGATTGAGATTGTCCACGCTTATAAAAAAGAGGATTTGAATTTGAAAAAAAAATGAAAGAAAAAGAAAAAAGAGAACAAAAAAAATATACATAAACAAAAAAAAATATAAACAAAAAGAGAGTTCAAAAGTGAGAAACCTCAAGTAAAGATTCAAAAGCAAGGTTGCACACCTTGGGGGCTTATCTAGGGTCTTGAGCCTTTTATCCCCTTCTTCTTCAACCTCTAGCCTAACCACGTTACAACCCTACAAAGACCTCTTTGAAATATTCCCTACAATTTGTTATTCGGTTTGGTTTACGGTTTGGTTCGGTTTTAAACCAAGTTTGTTTCACCCCTAGTTATGATTCACCCTCTCCTAGCCTGCAATAATGTTTCTAAAGGGGCCTTTCCAGAGTTTCTTCTTGATTGCTTTCCTTAGTCTTTTCTCACTCAGAAACTTACTAACAACTTTCTTTCCTTTTGTAGCCCCAGCTAGTGTAATACCACGTAATTTTATGTTATTTATAAAATTATTATTCTCTTAAAAAGAGGAATTTCGAATTTAAAATATTTTCTTTAAGGTAAAAAAAAGAAGTTTGGAACAAGAAATTTTGTACGATGCAAAATTTCTAATAGTATGACAAATAGTTTTGATAGGGATGAAATGATTTTAGTTTTCTAAAACTGATTTATTAATTATTAATATTATTCCTTTATGATTTTATTAATTCTTTCAAAAAAAAAAAAGAAAGAAAATTGAATGAATGGAGATGAGAAACTGGATGTTCACCAGTTCATGTTTACCATTAGTTAATCAAAACTCTTCATCTTTCCCATCAATGACTTTTTGTTTTTTTAATTCTTCTTTCGATTGTTCTTTGTCCTTTTACCATCCCTAACCTTTCATTCTCCCTTACTACAAGTATATAAACTCACCCATCCACTCCATTATAATTTTTCATGAATCACCCTCTTCTCAAAATTATACAATTATTGGTGAGTTGATATCTTTTCCTTTGCTATAGTATTTGATTATCTTGTTTCTTAATCTTTAATTACCATGATCACCACCATGGTTACCGACGCAAGCAAGGTCGCCATTTCCAATTTATCGACTATACCGGCTGTCATTCCACACTCTTGGTCTGAATTTCAATATTTTTTTTTAATCTTGTAATGGTTGTTTTAATCTCATGGGATTATGAGATTTCCTTACAACACTTGGGACAATGTGTTAACATATTCTTTGCCAAAACAAGGTGATGCGCAACCCTTTGTAAGTAGGTGGTTATTTTGGGATTAGTTCCGGCCTACTCGCGTTCTCTTTTCCTTTCTTAAACATAATTTAAATATGTCATTCATTTGGATTATTTTGTTTGTTAATGTGTTTAAGGTCAAAGTTGATTTCTATTGTTTTAAGTATTATTTTAAGATAAGTATTAAATATATATTTTTTTAAAACAAAAATAATATTTATTTTACGGAATGGAGTCGTAATTACTTAGTTTATCTGATTTTGGAGCTTCTCCTTGTGTTTCCTTTTTATTTTTGCAGGTTGGTAAGACGGGTTGGTTCGAGGAAAAACGTATCGTAGAATAAGACTATCTGACTTTGTCACCACTTAAATACTTTTGGTTTAAGTTTTATGTTAAGTTTGGGTTGTAATAAGTTATAATTGTTTTAGACCACCTAGCTAAATTATAATAGTTTATCGCTTGTTATTATCGAACTTTTCTATGCCTCTAAGTAACACACCCAGAGTTTGAACGACAATTTTCAATAAAAATATGGTTTTGATTATTATAAAAAGAGTTCAAATTTTAAGGATGTTACAACTAGGAGGAGAGGGAGGAGAGTACAGGTTAGCCACTTGGGTTTGTTTTGGGGTTTTGTTGAGGTTAACAGTGAGCTCCTATAGTGGAAAATCCGAGAGAGCCAATAGAAACTCTTCCTCATAGACCGGAGAGTTGGGAGGATTTAGGATAAGTAATTCAGAATTAAGCTGGGGATTGGAGCTTTCAGGGTCAGAGCAAGAAAAGGGTTAATAGCTTGGAGGGGGAGATCCATGGTAAGCTATTATGGGTATGTCATAAGAGTCAGTAGAGCTTTCAAACAAACGCTCTATCGCTTTTGAGGATTGGGCTTGGGCTTTCTTTAGCATATTGGGTTTGTTTGAGTGGATTGAGACGGATTGTTGTGGCTATTCCGTGAGTAAGAATGGATAGAGCTAAGATGCTGATCCACGATATGGACACACTTTTCTGATTGGCTCGTCAGGTGCGGCTTACAATTCTCAAAAAG
Source organism: Chenopodium album (assembly GCF_948465745.1). Lineage (NCBI taxonomy): Eukaryota > Viridiplantae > Streptophyta > Magnoliopsida > Caryophyllales > Amaranthaceae > Chenopodium > Chenopodium album. The sequence continues at coordinate 53,114,956 of NC_137843.1, forward strand.
GTCTTGACATTGCTGGAGTGATAATGCAGTTGCATAGAAATCACCGCCGAAATTACCCTGTGATTTTTATTTTCAAAAGGTGGAATCAAGAAGGTCATTAGCTAGTCTTTTCCGGCTACACATATCCATTGGAGTGGGTGAGCTATGGAGTTGGTCAGATTGACCACTATGACCAAGTTTTTGCCTTTTCTGTAATTGAGGGGTGGGCACCATTGTTAGCTTTCTCTTTTGCTTGGGGGGGTTTGATTGTGTTTGTTTGCAGGGAAATGAGGCTTCATGTAGCTCAATTTTGTGATTATTCTTGAAGTACGGAGCCTTTCAATATTTTTAGGCCAATTATTTTGTTTGTGAACAGGGGATCTAGAGGTCTAAGCAAACCATAAATGGTGATCAATATTTCATTGATAGCCTTCTGCGCATTGCAGGTGGAAGTTCTCCAATTACCTTTTTTTATGCCCAATTCTTCCACAACTCGAGCATATAACAGCTTATTTTATTTATAGAAATCCATAAATGGTGATCAATATTTCATTGACAGCTTATAGAAATCCAAGTTGGGCTAGAGGCTTTGAGATAGGGATTTTAATTTTGGCGAATAAAGTATTTTAGGGTTTAGCTCACTCATCAAAGTGATATCCCAAATTTTTTTGAAGTTTAAAAGGAAATTTTGGGTGATGTCAAGGAAAAGGGGGAGATCAGCCGTTACCTAGATGTTTGCCCAACTAAAGTCGATATCCATGAATGACACTCTAGGTTCGCACGGCTTGAAGACAAGTAAAGCAGCTTGGTAAGCTGCTGTTCCAAGCTCAACAATACAATCTCTATCTATTCGATCTTTGCAATTAAAGAAGAAAATATTTCACCTCAATTCGATCATACGTGGTCCAAATATTTTCAACCCAATCTTGAATTTTAGATTGGGAGAAGCTTCGTTCATCGATGAATTTCCCGGCAACTATGAGGCGGGGTTCATCATTCTGGTTGGCGTTAAATTGGTTGCAGTGATGTTGGGGATTTTGTGTCGGTGGGGGATTTGGGTGGTCTGTCATTATTTGGTAATTTTGGCAACTAGGAAACAAGTCAAAGGTGGTGGGTCAAGGCTCTAGAATTCTAGAGAGAGAAGCTCTGTTAGAGAGAGAATTGAAGTGGTGCCTTGACTTTAAGCACACAAAGCAGATTGATTGGAAGAGAATAAACGAGGAACTGACTGTGAACTAGAATGCAATCAACATGCCCTTAGAGGATGTCAACTTTGAAGCTATGGAAAGAGACACCGTACTGAACAAGACAAAAATCAAACAAGAATTCTGGAGGCAGAGGGCCTGGACAGAGTGGGATAATCTCTTAGACTTGAATACCTCTTTCTTCTTCAAATGTGCAGCAACCAGAAAAGCAAGGAACGAGATCAAAGGAATAAGAGATGATAAGGGCAACTAGACTTCAGTTGACAGCACCATTCACTCTCTTTTCACAACCTTTTATGAAGATTTATTTCATGCAGGTATTGCTCAAGAATGGAGTAGCAAGGACTGGGATGACTGGAAAGTTTCTCTTCCGATGTTATCTGATGCCTCCATAGCCGATTTAGGGAAACCCTTCAAAAGCATAGAAATTAAGCAAGCAACTTTGATATGAAGGGTCTCAAATCCCCGAGGTCAGATGGTGTTCCACCTGTGTTCTTTCACCAAAACTGGAACGAACACGGTGGGCGATGATATTGTCAACTCATGTATGAAATTTTTTAGAGAGGGTTTTTTTCTCAAGGAAATGAACAAAACTTTCATTACACTTATTCAAAAAATGAACAACCCGGAGAACGTGGCGGAGTTTAGACGACCAATCAGCTTGTGCAACACCTCGTACAAGATCATCTTCAAGTGTTTGGTCAGAAGACTTAAGGGTATTATTAATGACCTTGTGGGGGACAGTCAGAATGCGTTCGTGCCGGGAAGATCTATTAATGATAGCTGCCTCCTAGGACATGAGATGTTGCAAAAGATAAAAAAAAGAAAACAAAATCAGGGAAGTTTGAATGTATCTTTAAAATTGACCTTAACAAAGCATACAATAAAGTGAGATGGGCTTTTGTGGAGAAAGTACTCATTCAAATGAAATTTCCTCATATGGGTGTAGACACCTAAAATGTCTCCCCAAAACCAAATCCAATGATGAACAACCTTTCACCGCCTCTATTGGTCAGGTCAAGTATTTAATCTCGAGAGTGCTTAAAACCCATATTCAGTCAAACATATTCAGTCAACAAATCAGTCCAAACATTTATTAAAACTCTGTCCAATCATCATTTTAGCCCAAACCCTTTTAACCCATTTCGTGTGATTTATTAATTGATAATAAAAAAAACCCCTAGGCCTGAAATTAATCCAGAATAGCTGAAACAGCGCATAAAATATTATATACTTAATTATTAAGAAAAAATTAAAATGAATCTGAACGGTATTCAGGAAAAGATAATTGTCGTGTCACGACAGATATGCCGTGTGACGGTATTACCTGCCGTGTCATGGGATTTTGCGCCGTGTCACGGAATGTTACGTCGTGCTGCGGTATTCATGTCGTGACGCGGCATTTTCCTAGGGTTTATCCGCGGCGCATTTTAATTCTAGGGTTCCGTGCTTCACCCCTCACATTTTCTCTATAAATACAAGGCTGATTTCCTCAGTTTTTGAGGCATCAACAATCATTCTTTTTATCTCTTTAGCCTAAATACTAGTCTCCCTATTCTCTCACAATACTTCCCCTAAGCACTCCAAGGAGTCCATACTTGACCCGAAATTCTATACTTAAACCACGGCGTGAAAGGTAGAATTAACTGAGGGTTTGGACCAAATCAACTCTATTTTTCATTTAATTTAATTTCTATTAAATTTCTTATTTATTGAAGTTACTAACAATTTATTCATGATGTAGCAATTCAAGGAAACGCGGAACGTGAGTAATTAATTCACTTAGTTACTTTTTTTATTATTCTTGTTGCTAGTATCATGATTAGGGTTATTATTTTGATTTGATATGACTAACGATATTTATTGTTAAATTGCTTCCAATGTTGATGTTGGTTTTAATATATTTATGATCACCATATTGCATGTTTAAAGAGAATATGTAATTGAATATAACGCTTAATAAGATAATTTGGACGACCGGTTTAGATTCCTTTTTAATCTTGTTGTTAATTAAAGTGATCATAAATATTTTGGAATTATGTATGCATTAACATTCAACCAATTTAGCATAATTATAGTTTGGAGCAAATTGAATCTTCATTTGCATGTCTTTAAGATTGCAGGAATCACTTTTCGCAATAAGAATCGAGTAGAGGCCATTACGGGCGAATGTGACTCCATGACTCACTTCGTATCATCATCTCTGATCCTCCTTTCATGGTTCCGAACCATATGGAGTTAGTAATCTCATGGATTATGAATAGGGTATAACCTTCGCAGGTCAATCGTTGTTGCCTGTCGTTGTCCCTTAATTGTGGTTGACTTTTATGATCCATGAACGGTTTACAAGTTCCTAAAAAACTTGTTGGCGGCTACCTTACTTTTGCTTTGTCCCTAATCGTTGTCCTTAATCGTATATGTCAATTCCCACTTCCTATGAATGTCAATCATATTCACCACATGCTTACGTAGGCGCGCTTCAAATGATGCCTACAATGGGTTAAATGGATCGTACAATGCATCTCTACGGTTTCCTACCGCATCCTCATCAACGGTGAACCATCAAAGAAGCTCATCTCAAAGGCGGGCCTACGACAAGGGGGCCCGCTATCCCCGTATATCTTCATACTTTGTATAGAAGCTCTTTCTAAGAAACTGAAACTTCTTCAAAGAAATGCCAGAATAAAAGGTATGATAGCCTATAGAGGTGGACCAGAAATAAACCACCTCTTTTTCGCGGATGATGCGCTTTTCTTCCTCGAGGCAAATATTGAAAATTTTAGCTCTATGAAGAAAGTTCTTGACCAGTTTTATGCACTTTCCGGGGAGATGGTGAATTTTAATAAGTCCTATGTATGTTATTTTTTTCGAGAAATATGCCAAATAGATTCAAAAGGATACTTAGAAAAGTTGTTAGAGTGAAGTAAAAAGATAGCATGAGCATTTATTTGGGGTGCCCCACGGACATTGATGGAAGTTCTATGGGTATTCTTAATGAACTGGTGGAGAAAATCACACCAAAGCTTTCATCATGGAAATTTCTTAGCCTCTCCCAAGCTAGGAAGACTATTCTCATCAATGGAGTGGTGGTGGCCATGGCTAGCCACATTCTGATCACTTACATGCTTCCGCAAAATATCAGAAAAAAATTTCATCAATAATTCTTAAATTCTGGTGGGCATCGTCGATGGATAAAAGACCTATTTACTGGAGGAAAGTAGAGAATCTGGAAAGACAAAAGCATAAGGGTGGCCTGGGAATCGAAACATTTCATGCTTGAACAATGCACTTTTGTTAAAGAAAGAATGGAGAATGTACTCAAACCCACAACTCCAGGTTAGCCTCATTTTTAATGTGAAATAAAAAGCTAATTGGTTTGAACAAGGAAGAAGGGGTGTTGTGAAACCTACAATGTCATGGGGGGCAAGGAGTATTTTCAAGAGTATTTATTGTATGAGTGGAGGACTAAGAAAAATAATTGCAAATGGGGCATCTACTCGTGTTGAGGACAAGTGGGTGTCATCCAAGAAAATACAATGCTGAACCCGTGAAACAAAAGAAAATGCTTCTAAGCCTATTATGGTAAGTGACCTTCTGGATGATCAGAGATCATGGAAAACGTGACTTGTCTGGAAGTGGTTCAAGCCTAGTGTGGCTAAAGATATTCTGGCAATACAGACGGAGAAAGAAAGAGCGGAAGACAGGTGAGATTGGGGCCCTTCGAGGTCAGGTCAGTACACTATTAAATTAAGCTACTAGCACATAAAAAATATGGAAGAGATGTCAGATGAAAGGAGAAGTTTCTGGAAAAAATGGTGGAGTGCTAGCTTATGGCCAAAACATAAGCTATTCGTATGGAAAATCATCAATAAAGCTCTGCCAACTGCTGATAAATTGCAAAAGAGAGGTATTATAATATAAAAAATCTACAAATTGTGCAACAAAAGAGAATAAGTCCATTACACACATCTTTAGAGATTGTTAGATGACAAAAAGATTATGGAAGAGTAGTATTCTGGGAATAAATGCAAAGATCGGGAAGGAACTCTCAATTGATAAATGGATCTCAAACTTTATTCTGTACATCCTTCAAAGTAAGCCTGATGAAGATGATAGAGTAATGAATTTTGTCTGCATTTTGTGGAGCATTTAGCTTGCCAGGAACAATGCAATTTTTAGGAAGGATACAATAAGGCCTGAGTATTTATTATCATAAGCCTCACACTAGAAGAACAAGTGGTCTAGGGGAAAAGAAATAAGAAGACAAAATAAAAGCACAGGGAAAGACGAATGCAGGTACATCAACGGTGAAAGCCGCACAATTTGGCACTCTATTGAAGGGAACTTTCCAAAGGATATTATCCTTTATGTGGACGGGGCTATGGTTGCAACTTCACCAATAAGGAGGAGTGATCTGGGAAAAAGGGACCTATCATGGGGAGTCTCAAGGCACCAATTTTTGCAACTTCACCAATACAAGAAAAACTATGGTTGCTAGCTTTGATGGCTCTCCAACGCACCACACTAGATAGATGGGAAAAATGTCACTGTTCTCACAAACTCTTCTATCCTTGTGAATTCTTTCAAAGTGGAGGAAAGGGCAAACAGATAAATAAAGCACATTATTAGAGAAATCAAGCAGTTAATCGGTAACTGTAATTCGTTTATTATTAGGAAATTAATAGAACTATTGTTATGGGAGCCCATAAACTTGTAACTGCCACAAGGAAGGGTCTTTAGCTTTCTTTGTATTCTTGACTTTTTTTTTATAAAAAAAAAAAAAAAAACCTATTAAATAAGATATTCTTAAATTATTAACCTAACTTTATTTAGATAATGACTCTTAATTATTCACATAAACCAACTAACATTACTAGAAAAGAAGCGTTTTCCGATAAAAAAATTTCATCGGAAACATCCTGTTTTCCGTCGAAAAACGTGTTTCCGACGGAATTATCGTCGGAAGAGCATTTGTAGGAAAAACAACCTTTTTCGACAGAAAATCTGTCGGAAAAGTGAATCTGTCTGAATTATGCATCGGAGAAATATTCCGGCCCGGAAAAGTCTGTTGGAAATTTCCAACAGAATATAAATCCGTTGGAGAATTCCAATAGAATTTCCGTCGGAAATTGCTTTAAAAAATATTTTAAAAAAAACGTCCCACACCACCCCAACTAGCCCACCTAACCCGTACCACCACCCCATCAGACGCCCAACACCACCTAAAACTCGACCACCAAAACCCAACCCCCCTTCAGCCCTTATTCAAATCCCACCCACCCAAAACCACCACTAAACCCCCCAAAACCACCACAAACCTACCACAAACCCTAGCAATTTTAAACCCCACCCAACCCACACTAAACCGACACAGGTTCCTTACCACCACGACACTGCGACCTCAAAAAAATATCAAAAAAATCCGACCACAACCCAGATCTACCCACCACTACCTAGCCAACCCAACCCCCAAAATCCAAACTCCAACAGCCACCACCATCACCATAAATTTTAAAAAACAATCCAAAAAAATAACAAACAAAATAAAATCAAAATTAAGAAAAAAAAGAGATATATACCTTAATTTGAACGAAAACAAAACCTCAAAATTGGGTTTCAAAGGCCAAATTTGACCATGAAAACTCTAGATCAAGAGTTTTCATAGTCGAATTTGACCTGAAAACCTTTGTTTTGCGACATTGATGTTGATGTCGGTGTTGTTGTTCATGCTGGTGTTGTTGCGGCGGTGGTTAGAAAGAGGGGGAAAGGAGAGGAGAGAAGAAAAGGAAAGAGAAGAGGAGATAAAAGGAGAAGAAGAAAAAGAATAAGAGGAAAGAGAAGAAGAGGAAATAGAAGGAGAACGAGAAGAAGAGAGAAGGAGGAGACGAAAGAGATAAGAAGGGGAAAAAAGGAGAAGGGGGAAAGAAAAATAAAAGAGGCAGACAAGAGGGGGGATCTTAGGGTTTTCTAAAAGGCTTTTTTTTTTTTTTTTACAAAAATTAACATTCCGACGAAAATTCCATCAGAAATTTCCGACGGATTTTTATTCCATCGAAAAAATTGAATTCGTCGGAAATATCCGACAGAATAAAAAATTGTCGGAATTTTCGATTTTTCCGCATAATAACGTGTCTATTGGAACCTTTCCGTCAGAAATCGACCTGATTCTTGTAGTGTAAAGTCATCACTTTCATCAATATATCAGACAATCAGACATACTTCATCCTCTTTTCATCTCCTTTAACCTTACCTTCAATGGCAACCACCATCACTGATATCCACACACTCTCTCTTCCTCTTTCCGTAGATTTCGACAACCACTATTGTTTAATTTTTCCCGAATTCACGTTATCGCCGCCCTTGTCCTTTTCGTTAATGACTTAACGCCCCCTTCTCTCTTTCTTTCTTCTTTTTTTGTTCATCAATAACATTAAAGCTTAAGTTTAAGGTTTCAATGATTAAATTTGACCGATATAGAGTTTTCATGTTCAAATTTTACCAGATAAAGCCAATTGATGATGGAATTGGTGATTTTGTGGTGAATGTGGAGGTGGTTAATTAGGGTGTATTTGGTATTGGGTAATTGGGAGGGTGTTTATAGGTAGGCGACTTAAGATGGGGATTCTGGTGGGTTGCGGGTTGTCGGGTTCGTGTGGGCTGGTGGTGTGGTGGATTACAGGTTATGATTTGGTGGTGGTGAGGTTGTTGGTGTGGGTGTAGGTGGGTAAGTGGTCGTTGTGGTGGGGTTCCAAACCTTCTGGTGGGGGTAAGGGAGGGGTTTTGGTGCGTGGGTGGTGTTAGCCATTGGGCATTCTGGTTAGGGTGAAAGTAATTCAGATTAAAACTGAACCGCACTGAAAACCAAACCAAATTAGTAATTTAGTTTGGATTTATTTGAAATTCGGATTAGATTGGTTTGGAAAAATTAAAAAATATGGATTATGGTTTGGATTCGGTTTGGGGCTTTAAAAAACCGAAAATTGAATTACAAACCGAAATTTCGATCTATTACATTAAGTCTATTTTCTTTTACAAAGTATCTCAAGTTCTTTTCCCTTTCATGTATAAGCCAAAATAAAAATCCCTAATTCTTTATTCATCTTTCTCAATATCTCACTTTCTCACAAAGAATGTACACCCTCTGTCCTATTTTACTTGCAATATTTTGACTGGACACACTTGCCGATGCACATGTTTGACCGTCGAGATCTTTTATTATATATTTATAAAGTCTACAAAAATTTTATATTAAGAAACTATACATTAAAATAAACCCAACAATATCTTACATGATTACATCAACTTTCATATAATAGCTAAAAAAGATGGTCAAAGTGAGATGTGTGAATAGTGCAAAAAGTCAAAACGTTGCGAGTAATTTGGGACAAAGGGAGTAGTTAACAAGAAAAGGTTAAACGATTGTAGGAATTTTTTGGGTGTAGTTCTGGTTTTAGGTTTGAATGCTGCGAAAGAATGGAATAAATTTCGGTTTGGATTGGATTCTAATCAGCAAAATCGAATTAATTCGGTTTGGTTTGGATTGGAGTGAATCATAATTCGGTTTGAATTCGGTTTAAGAAATTTAAAACCGAATTAATTCGGATTGGATTCAGTTTTGGCTATAATCCAAACCGCAAACCGAACTTTCACCCCTAATTCTGGTGGGGTGCGTGGTGGTTGTGATGATGGGATGGACTTATTTAGTTTATTATTCTCATCAATTTCTCTCTCCTACCCTTAGTCAAATACCTTTAAATTTATTATTCACATCACTTTCTCTCTCATACCATTAAGAAAATTTTTCTTAGAATTTGTGCACATGAGTTTGTTGCAAATAATAAAAAACGGAGGTACTAAATAAACGTTTCTTTTAAATGTTGGTTGCTTTACTCTCCAAAACAATGACCTAACTCTTCAATGAATGCACAAATAATGCATACCCTTATCTTTGTTTCCACCTTCTTATATATACAACCTTTATTCCTAGGTTAACAACATTCACTATGTTAATTGATTTAGTGGCCTCCTTGATAATTGGAGCTTTATCTTTTATTATTATTATTATTATTATTATTAATAATTTCTTGTTGTCACCTCCTCTTGGTGTATGCTTGCTTGAGATCCATTGCCACTATACAGAAACGTATATACTACAAATTCCGGCACACACCCTTACAAGAATCATAAGAAAGTCTCAAACGTAAATACCTCCATAAAATAGTCACCGCAATAATTGTTGTGTCACTCCAACAAGTAATATTCCTCTGAAGCTGCCTCATCATCTGTTAGATGATTATCTATATAATTAAAGTGAGACACTCGGAAAAACCCTAATATGGTATAACTATCCTCCCTAAAAATCTGACCCTTTTGGATACAATTCAATAAAGTTATTTTTAATAAATATGCATGTCAAATTTTCACATCAACTAATGATTTGAATATCAACAATAGAGATGAAGCAACAATCTACTAGTTGTCCGTTACACCATCGAGATTTGTATTTACAATCATTTCAAACAAGTTAAAAACAAACAAGACTTACCTTCTTTATACATTTTTTTTATGGTGGTGAATTTTCATCCATTATAACAACCTATCTTAAAAAAATTATCGCTCCTAAATCCAAAGATTTGGATGATTTGCGATTAATCGTTTATTAGCTTCTAGGTTTTGAAAATCCCTCATCATCACTTAGATGTTTCAACCCACATGCCAACTCTTTAACATGAATAATTATATCAAATATCACCCCACTTAAACGTATCAGGTGTCTCTATAGATTTTCCATCATCGTTATCACTCCAACTAATGTTTCGGTAGACCAAAATACATTTAAGAATAATCGTTCGAATGCCACCTATTTGTTCAATCTCTTTCTTAAATAGAAAAATCTCTACATGATTGGAAAAACCATGGTATTCACCTCTATTATGAAATCATATGACATCCTTCAACATACTTTCTACAACTATTATTGTATCTTTAAAAAGTCGTCTACAATCTTAATCATATATAGGTTTTTTTTTTGTTATATTATTTGAGTGGAGCTCCAAACATTGTAAATGTTGTCTTAATGTGAATGAAGATTAATTTTCATTTTCAACCAATCGCCTAATGTGAAATCGAATGGTTTATACATGAGATTTTTTTTTTATGTATCAACCCTTTCAACGGCGAAATAAATAGATTTGTACATCAACACGTGTTGATTGTATAATTTGTCAATATGTATAATCTCACGTAATATAATTTATTTTATGCAATATTTTATATATCTTATTAACTATTTTATTATGTAAAAGAATATATACACTGACTTTCAAATTGCATTATATACAAAAGAAAATGGTAATTATTTTCATAACGAAGTACAGTGCAATTTCATACATACTAAATTATTTTTATTTTATAATTCATTGTAATTGTGCTTTTTTATATAAATAATTTATATTGTATAAACAGACCACTGCATACAATAAATTCAACATTGAAATACATATGAATAAAGAAGCAATGTAAGCATTAGAGTATGACCCCTTAAGGCAAGACAATGTACAGAGATTTAATTCAGAAACAACATATAAAACCTTTATAACATCTACACCTACGAACTTTTCGAGTCAAGACGATGTACACAAATTTAATTTAGGAGCAACATATAGACCCTCTGCAATATGTACACCTACGAACCCTTCGATGCAAAACAATTTACACAGAGTTAGCTTCAACATTAATTATGTTATCACAATTTTAAATTTAATTATTTGACAAACTTACCCAAACCTAAAATCCCCAATCTTTAATTCATCTTTTCCAGCTAAAATAATATTTGCAGGCTTGAGATCTTCATGTCGAATTTTTTCGCATGAATCGCACGTAATCTTATAACAATTTTTTTAAGATATCCCAAACATTTTCAAGGCAGAATATCTTTTAAAGAGTTCGAGCATAATTCTTGTTTTATGTATAAACAAGGGCGAGATTCTTGGCTATCCTCAAAACATTCTTCTTCGAATTCAATTTCATATTTGCCAACAACTTCATTTTCAAATCATGCTTGGTGTTTCGGGGTTTTTTGTGTCCTGCGGAAGAGTTACAACACCAAGACTGGTCCGGGGCCGCCTGTACCTGCAAAACTATGGAAGCTCCGGTTGGTCGGAGTTCCGCCTCCAGCAGTCAAGTTAGTATACATTCGGAGTGAAAAGATGCGGAAAATAAATATCTCCTTAGATTCCGAGATCAAGTGTTTTCTCTGTTTTGGAGAGTAATAAATGATGTAATGATTGTAAAGTTTCTCCAATAATGGGGGAATCTCCCTATTTATAAGGTCCTAGAAGTTTGTGCCCTTGTCCTAGGGTTTGATGACCTAGGAACTTGGGCTGCGCCGTTTTGGGGCGGCCTAGGGAAATGGGCCTTGAAAGCCGCCAACTCTTGAAGAGGTATCTGCCTGCCATGTGTCATACCCTGGTTGGTCCATTTGGAGACCTTCCTAGGGTGACACGTGTCACGCTCTAATAGGACCACGCGGCACGATAAAAATACGTAAAACACTTGGTAATAATTTTACCACATTCTTATTGGAAAACTGAGCAAATCGCACCTCCCTAATTCAACAAAAAAGGGTTAGCAACAAAACTCAAGTATTTCAGAAATCTCAACAATAGCAATGAACCGCACCTAATGACGTAGTTGAAATCCAAACCCTCATCACTTCCTAAAACCATTTTCTTTACTGCATAAAATTGTTGATCAATTATTTATACATTTAACGATGCATCCAAATCCTCCACTGCCAATAATCTCCATGTTTTAAAATTCACTGAGAAACCTCGATTCACAACCAATAGGTACAACGAATCACTTTACCCGGATATTATTAGGTGCAAGTGTGTATCGAAAGAGAGGCATTGGATTATCACCGATGTTTACGTTCCTAGGTTGTCCGTTGAGACTCTTGTTTCGAGGGTTTACTTATGTATTGCTCGAGTAAGTTAGGACATCTTACAACATACTCCCTCAAAAAGTTAAAAAGCTACTCTTTGGCCATATAAATAATGAATTCTGATGATAGTGTGCACATCATGAATGGTGCTGCTCCTTTGAAGGAGAAATCCGGCATTGAGGGTATTTCTTATGCAAGTATATTGCCATTTAACCACCATGGTCCTGATTTTTTAGATTGTTGCAATGGCTTACTTTTGTTTGTCCATCGTCCTAAACCTTGCTTTTACGTGTGTAACCCTGCCATAAAATAATATGTTCCCATCCTTCTCCCTCCACCTACAATCCATATGCCCTCCTTTTATGCCTCATTAGCCGTAGCTTTGATTCTTCTGAGTCCATTCATTATTGTATTGTAATCTTATCACTTACAACTCAGCCACAATGTTTGTTAATTTTTTGCTCCCAAACTAGAGAGTGGATGACCCATGAGGTTCAAGTTAATCTACCTGTTCCTTCTGAGTGCTTTTAGATGGTTAGGCATTGCGTTTACTTGAAGGCCGGGCATGTTATAGATTATCTTTGCATGACAAGATTCTATGTATTGACCTCAAACCTAATTAGATTTGCTTTCCTGGACAAGAAAAATAAATCACTTCCAAGAGGATGTTTTGGGGTATTATCTAGCTCCCTATCGTATGCAAAGAGAGAATATGGGCATTTGTGGGTGTTGTTTCTTGACAACCATAGCAAACAGGGTGAGTGGATATATGTTGAAGTGCAAAATCACCTTTTCTCACATACATGAACTTGCGTCAAGCATTGAGTGTGTTGGTTTTCACATATGGATACATACATTTGCATTTCATCCGAAATCCAACATCATAAATATTGGCTCTGCTCATTCACTTATGATGTACGATCTTTGTCCTGGTCATATGAAACGTGTGCAGAGTAATGCATCAAGCGATATCCATTGTGGTTCTCTCTCTCTCTCTCTCTCTATATATATATATATATATTATATATATATATATATATATATATATATATATATATATATATATATATATATATATTATTGGCGTACCCTGATCACATCGAAGAGATGATACAGGACTCCTAAGGATCTTGATGTGAGTATTGACTAAATCAGTTACTTAATCTTGTTTCTTGCATTTATTGCTTTTCAACAATCTGATATATATGGTCTTGGTTTTTATGTTGTGATTGTCTTACGAGAGGGAGCCATTTTATCTTCATGATAAACAGTCATTGTTTATCTAATGTCAATTTTTAAATAACTCAACAAAATTTTCAAGTCAGCGTCAACATTTGTAGGATTTGTATTTAATAAAAATTGTTGACTAATTTACAAAAACACCACTAGATAAAACCCCCCCCCCCCCCCCCCTTTTTTTTTTTTTTTTTTTTTTTTTTTTTAAGTTTCACTTTTGTCATTTTTATTTTGCCTGGGTCATTGTTACGTAAATGAGAATCAGGTATCAACTTCCTTCGAATTTCCAATTTCGATTCAAAAACTTCCATTTCAAACTCTCATCCTTCGACCTCTGCCGTCGATTCTACGCCGTCTGCAATGCCGCTGAATATCGCCTTAGCTCTTGTGATCTTCATTCTTCAATTTAATCAAGGTACTTGCTAGTTACAAATTCAATCAAATTATAATTATTCTGAATTTAGAATTTACAGCTTCTTCAATGTACTTTGTATTTATTTGAGTTTAGTACTCCGTGGTTTTTTTGAGGAATTGGATCATGAACTTTTGAGTTTGAGTTTAATTTGAGTGTTTGAATTGCGCGCAGACATAATTCTCTCTCTCTCTCTCTCTTTTTTTTTTTTTTTTTTTTAGAGAATTTGTAATTTTAGAACTATAGAAATATAATTGAATTTGATGTTGTGCTGATTGTAGTATGTATGTTGATTTTTAGTTTGAATTTTCTGCTTTCATTTTGTGACTGAGTTAGTGACATAGGTTATAGAGATTAGAAAATGAACAACTACTTTAATTGGCAAAATTTGTGACTGATTTCGATCTGACAAATTCTTGAAAAGGAATATAACCTTTAGAGAATCGAGAAACCTTTTATTGAGGCAAAGTGAGAAAGAATCAACTCTATGTGAGTAGATTGTGAAGTCATTGAACATTCCGATATCAATTTCATTGTCCACAACTTTATCTGTGCTGCATTCCTAAATCAACATCTAGCAATTTGTCTCTTCACCTTTATTTCAGAATCTTACTACTCGTTCTTATTGATTTCAAACAAGATTAGACTAGACAAGATTAGAAAATTCATAGTCGACCACCTTCATCCAAGTGTAGAACACGTAACCTAACTTTTACAATTCAAAGCTCAGCATAAAGTTAAATTCCTTTCTCTCACACTTGGGAATTGGTACATTAACAATGTGTTTGGATTGAAGGAAATGAAGGGAAGAGAAATGTAGAGATGGGGTATCTTTAATTTGGATAACAAAAGAGGAAGGAAGGGAATTGGAGGGCAGAGAAATGAAATGATTAAATTGTAGGAAATTGATCCCTTCAACAATGGAGAGATTTGGAAGGAAAACTCACCATTATTCCTCCCCTCTTCTTTTCCTCCCTCCCTTTCTTTTCCTTTCCCTTTCTTTTCCTTTCCCTTTCTTTATCCAAACACACTGTAAGGGGGATATAGTGATATACCATGCTTTTGTATTGTGATTTTCTTTCAAGTATCAAGTACTATACATATTATGATGAAGTTGTTAAGTTCTTTAATTACTTGCGGAGTAGTTTAGTTATCAAATTAACTATTTTTTTTTCTTAATAATGAAGGCTGTTAAGTTTACTGAATAGAAGTAATTATTTAGTTTATTTATCAGTTTAACTAATTTTTCTTTAATAATGAAGGTTGTTAAGTTCCCTTATCATACTAGTTGTCAATTATGGAAAAGTAAATCATAATTTTATCTTAATTTGTGTTTTTATTGCTAAGTAGCCAATAAACCAATAAAGAAAAGGTATGTAAATTGAGAATTATAATGTCATTCAACTACTGTATAATCCTTCATCATTGTAAGCCTGTGGCGTTGTGTAGAGGTAGTTTGAAGGGTGCCACATAGGAAGTTTTCATTAATAATGAGATAAATTCTTTATTTATTTATTTTATTTTAATTTTCTGATTTTCAATATAGTTCATAGTATAATTAGGGATCTTTACTCATAACACTTGAAAACATAAATTTTATTATTAGAATACTTAATATGTCGTGCAAAACATTGTTGGGAGCACATCATACATTGCCCTATTTTGAAATTCCTAGATATAAATGTACACAAATTCTATCCAATCCTCTTTGCTGTAATTGTTTATTGGAGAAGACAATTTCAAGGGACGTACTTTAGGATTATAAAAGAGACTCATTTCCAAACACTTAATTTGATAGTGGAACGTTTAATTTGAATGTAATCTACTTTGTATTAACTCTCCTTTTGCCTTCATGTGAAATTTTGGCTTTCTCAAAAGATTGACCAATTTTTCAATGAAATGGATTTATTAATAAGAACTTGGGGTGGCTCAATTGAGAGCAACGACTATATGTGCCTTTAAAGTTGAAGGGAAAATACTATGCAAAGGCATTAGATTGGCGTTATTATAAAGGTTAGGGTGTTTAAGAATAAACATACTCAAGAGTCGAGAGTAGCAAGACGTGCTTGTTGAGATGGATGTGTGGTAACACTTTGTGGGATGATGTTATGGAATGGAAATTATGTATATAGAAATCAAGGTGAAATAGGTAAATTTGATAGATGATTGTAGTGTGGATGATTAAATCACCAGTTATGGTGTTTACAAGCAAAATAAAACTCTCATCAATTTTCTTCACACCTTTTTATTTCAAAATTTTTTGTAGATTAACTAACTCCCTTAATCGTGTTGCTCAAGCAACCTTTAACTTAATTTTACCAACTAATTATGCATTCCCTAGAGCTCTAGACTACCCCTCCACTACCCTCTACTGAGGCTAGTTTGGAGGAAAGTTAGAGTTGTAGATCTTTGTGATAAGAATAGTGATAATCAACTATGTTGGTTTGGCAAGTGAAAAGCCAACGAAAGAATGCATTGGTAAGTTAATTCCTTATTTTTCCCACTAAAAGGAAAAAGGATAATGGATATTTCAAAAGACATGGAGGCTTGCTCAAGATGAAAGGATGAAGTTCAAAATGATATGAAGAAAATGGGTTTGCTAGTAAGTTAATTCCTTATTTTTCCCACTAAAAGGAAAAAGAGACTATATTTTTAGCTCAAAGTGTTTGTGGATATAGATCGTTGTTTGTGTGGGTTTTGTTACTTTTTGTGATGCATGCTTAGGGCCTTTGAAGTGGAGGGTCAATTACTTTGTTATCTCTAGGCCTAGCAATTCCTGTATTGATATGACGCTTACTTTATTTGTCGTACTCATTTTTTTAATAGCTTACCACAAATAAGTGAAAAAGTATTATGAGCACAATGGTATTCATTTTAGAGGGGTATAATAGGGCATATGTTACTATATCAAGATGAAGCTTAAGGAGGCTATCTATTAGGTTAATTGAATGTTTTTGGACAAAGTTGTGAAGTGACATTAATATAAGACAAATGAATGATGTGAATATTGTTTATTTTAAAAGGTAATAAATGCACATTAAGACCATATTTGGTAGAAGTATTTTTAGAGTTGGAAATGGTTTCAATTAAACCATTACTATTACCAAATGTTTAGTTAGATGGCTTGTGTAACAATTACCATAAGGGTAATGGTTTTCACCCATTTGTTACCTCTTTAAAAGTTAAGGTAACAATTACCCGTATTCTCCTCAAACAAAAATAAAGAAAGTTAGGTTTAGATGATTCCTTTCCATGTTTGAATTCATTTCCATGTTTAAACCAAACAAATGAAAAAGGTAATGGTTAAATGATTAATTTCCTTCTCCTTATATGTTTCCTTTCCACTCCATTTCTAAAATTCATACCAAACGCCCCCTTTACTGAATAATAGGGTGAAATTTGGCCAGGTTTGGCCACAATGGGCATGAGGTACTTATAGAAGGATCTTATGTAGAAACCTTATGAAGGTTCTTGCCACAATCACTAGATTCCTTTGGAGCACACTTGTAAGTACTTAGGGAGCGTTTGATTTGCATAATTGCACGGGTTAAAGGAATGCAATTAAGAAAGAGAGAAATCAAAGCAAATTCCTTTTAAGTTGTTGTTTGATCACCTCCCTTCCTTTTCTACCATTGTTCCACCACATTCTCTTTAATTGTCGTCACCTTTCCTCCGATGCTACTGCCTCCCCTTTTCTTTCTCTACCTTCTCTTGTTTTATCACCACTATGCAAGGGATTAGCCAAGCCTAGCCTAGCTCGTTATTCATTTCACTTATGTAAGAAGGCCCAAAAATAATACTTGATGAGATGGAAGTTTGTTAAGAAGTCAGTTTTGGGGGAGAGGGTAAAGTAGTAATTCATGAATAAGTTAGTTACTAGTTTGTTATTTTGATTCCCTTTGCTAGCTGCTTCTGATGTTTGTTAGCTTGTTTAATTTGGGGTATTAATAGGTGATTGTAAGGGGAGTGTATGCAGAAAATTATTGTGGAGAGCTATGTATTGTTGAACACTTTGTTTGATAATACAACTATCCCCCCTGGCCGCCATTTTTTCTCTCTAATTAGCTTGTCTACTTACTATTTTCATACTAATTCCTAGCAAATTGGTATCAGTGTGGTGACGATTCAAGCCAGAGAAGACAATGGCTCGCTTTGAACCATGGTGGACAACGCTTGCACTTGTTAGAGCAGGAGATCGATGTGCTTCCTTTGCGTGTTGCTCTGGAGACCACGACTGGCGGCACTCAAGACGGATCTTAATGCGATGCTTAGCTAGCTAACGAGCATGAGAAAATCTGATCGGAGTTTCGATTATTGCCGAAGAATGGACCACAACACCAGTAGGTCAACCCTTTCTTAGGAGAACCTCCTGGACTATGGTGATGGCGGATTTCACGGAAGGCAATTGAATTGGAAGCTGAGGAAACTCGACTTACCACTCTTTGATGGAACGACTCCGGATGGTTGAATTCTTAGGGTTTAGCGGTTCTTCCATTTTTACCGCTAAGTAAAGAGGACCAACTCGAGGCGGCTGTGGTTTCGCTTAATGGTGATGCCTTGTTGTGGTATCAATGGGAGCATCGACGTCATCCCTTGTTAACGTGGGAAGCATTGAAGAAATTGCTTCTCCGCCGCTTCAGAACTACCGCAATAGGCACCCTACATGAGCAGTGGCTCACTAGATCGGCACGATGGCGGATTATCGGTGTCTCTTCATCGAGCTTCTAGCTCCCATTGATGGAGTACCCGAAGACATTGCTAAAGGGCAATACATTAATGGGTTGAAAGAAGACATCTGAGTCAAGGTCTAAATCTTGGATCCAACTACTTTGGATCAGGCCATGGATCTATCTATGTGAATTGAAGAAAAATTGAAGTTGAGCCCACGGCCCAAACCAGTTAGAAGCCCACCCACTTGGCATACCCCTTTCTCGAATTTTCAACCCAACACAAACACAACCCAAAATACAACCCTTAACACGAACCCAAACCTCCTCAACACCACCACCAACTAGCTGTACCCAAACTAAAACACCTACAACAACCACAAAAACACCATCAAAATAAGGCAGTTGCAGTGAAAGAGCTTCAATAGAAACGAGAATAGGGCTTGTGTTTTCGTTGTGATGAGTAATGGAATTTAAACCACCGTTGTCAGCGTCATGGCTTGAGCGTGTTGCTCACGGTGGACGATGATGACTGGGATGAATCCGATGAGTTCACCATGGTCGAAACGCAGCCAGATCCTCTCATATAGAACAACCAAACCCAAATACTAACCTAGAGGTCTCCCCGGCAAGTCGGTAATGGGTTTGACGAGCCCGAAGATGATGCGGTTGGTCAGAGTAGTAAACGAAAGATCTGTGGTGGTGATGATAGATCCCGAAGCAACCCATAACTTCATCTCTACCATAACAACCCATAAATTAGGTATCCACCTCACGAAATCAAAGAGTTTTGTGGTGACATTTAGTACCGGTATAGGGGGAAGGTGTGTGTAAGGGCTTGTTCTGAGTTACTGAAAACAACTAAATTGAATTGAACTGATTGGAGTTGAGCTGAGCTGAAAATGAACAACTAAACTCATAGAATAGAGATGAAATGAATTGTTTATGAGAGAAGAAAATTAGGAATTGAACTGATTGGAGCGGAGCAGAGCTAAACTAAACTGAAATTAAGTCGAAGAGAACAGGGCCCTGAAGGGGTTCTGCTGGACCTTCAGGGCGTGACGATAATGGAGGATTTTCTCATCCTTCCCCTTGGTAGCTCAGATATGATCCTTGGCATTCAATGGCCGGAGAAGTTGGGCACAATCACCTCCAATTGGAAAACGCAAACTCTCAAATTCCAGTTACGTGGGGATACAGTCACCTTAAAGGGTGGGGATACAATCATCTTGAAGGGTGATCTTCATTTTGGGCGTATAGTGATCACTTCAGGTAGTCTAACTTCGCGTTTTGAAATTTCGGGTCGGGTAATTTCGGGCATCGGGTGACGTTCGGGACAACTCCACTTCGGGGCATGTTCGGGTCGAGTTAGGTTAGTTCGGGTCAATTTTTAGATCTCGAGTCACGTCAGGATTGCCAAGTCTAGATGAGATTGTGAAATCGAGTGGCAGTGTGCATGTCTCATGTGACATTGTAGACACCAAATTGTGCCTCCCCAAAAACCAAGCCCAGTGATGAGTACTTTTCACGCTCTGGATATCGAGTAAGGTGAAATGTTGAAGAGTTTCGTGAATTCTTCTGTTTTCTAAAATGTTTTAAATAAAAATAGTTATTTTTGTTTTCGAAAATACTTCTTTTCGTATCCTATTTATGAAAAACGTCCAATCCATTTTAGTTTAGACCATAATATGAGTCCAATAATTGTGTAGTTGGATGGGTCTTGAAAAGACCTTTCCAACGATATATTATAAGCTCAATTCCGAATTATAACGAGGAAGTTATGGCCAAAATACTAAACTGGGCTTAAACGAGTTTTATGTGCGACCCAATGATCATGTGGAGGGTCCATTAATCTTAATTATATTCCTAAACCAATTAGGATTAATTAGAAGCTTTTATAAGTTTCTAAAAGATCTTAACTATCATTTTTGAAAAGATGAGATAAAGAATTTGAAATTGAATAAAATTCTCCTTTTGAAAGTCCTAATTCTATTCGAAATGAAAGACGTTCAAAGGCAGTCAGATATTATTTTCGTGCCTCATAATTTTTATCCAAATCGTAGATGGTTGGATAGCTCTTGAAATTATCTTTCCAATGATATATTATAATATTAATTCCGAGCTATAACGAAAAAGATATGAAAGAAATACGAAACTCCATCCAAAACTGACACCCTTCCACTATTTTGGCCATATTTTTTATTCTACAAAATATTTTAATCTGATTCTAATTGGATTGAAAAGTAGACTTCAAGAGTTTTCCAACGACATATTATATGTCTTATTTCGACTTCTGGATCAAAAGTTATGATAAAACAAAATCCGCAAATAACTGTCTTGTCGCGTCGCGACAGCTGTGTCGTTTCGCGACTTTTGTTTGGCGACAAAACCTATTTTACTCCGATTAAAATTCTGACTCTTTTCTAATCGTTTATGGTCGTTTTACTCTATAAATAGGGTCGATATTCCCCGTTTTCAAATTACCAACAATCATCAACAATCATCTTTCTATTCTCTCTCTCAAAGCTAGAAGCTTGTTCTTTCTCCCACTTTCTGAGCCTTACCTTATTAAATACAATATTCCTCCATCACAAGACTTAGACACACATGGCCAAGCTCGAAGTTGCCTTCGCCCTAGACGTAAAAGGTTGATAATTTCTGGTGTTTGGTCCCAAATCCCTATTTCAATTATTTAAATTAATTGTTTGATTTAATATTTTCATTGAAGTTACTAACGTGTGTATTGTTTTGATAGAAAGAGATACGAGACAACAAAGTATGTAGTTTTATTGTTATATATCTTTAGAAAGCATGCTTAGATTATTTTAATTCCTGGTATCATGTTTAGGGTATTAACTAATATTCCTAATATCATGTATGTTTCCGGTATCATGCTTAGGTTGCTTTCTATTTTCTTCTATCATGCTAGTATCATGTTTATGGCTAAAGCTTTGATCTTTATTGTTTAGTGACATGCTAGGATTTGTTATTAATCATGTTAGTATCATGCCTAGGACCTTGCTAATAATATTATTATGCTTTATTGAGATTATATGATGATGATGATTTGTTGTTAATATTATATATTGCTTGATATTATTGTTATTGCTTGATCACGCCTTTCTTATAGGTTTAAAGGGAATTTTACTTGTAATCACGATTAATAAGATAATTAATAATTTGAATTAGGCTAATATGATTTTAATTCAAGTGATCGCCAATAATAGATTTGTTTGTGCATTAATATTCAACCAACATAGATTAAACAGGTTTAGGGTTAATATATTGATTGTATGTTAGTCAGAAAGCGCACATGAATATAAGAAGAATAAAGTAGAGGCCCATTTTTAGGGCATATTCAATTTCTTTTAGGTTGGATTTGTACCTTCATCCCCGAATATCCAGTCATGGTTCCAGACCACTATGGAGTTAGCGATCTCTAAGATCGTGAAGTGGTGTAACGTTCACCATGTGAACGGTTTACAAGTTCCCTTCACGATTTACAAGTTCCTAAAATTTGTTGGCGACTCTTTTACTCTAGCTTCCTTCCCTTTGGACGCCACCATGTTTAAGTGTATGATCACAGTGGGGCTCAAATTTGGGATGCTTGAAATATTCCCTACAGACATGTTATTAGGACTTTGGTTGGAAGTTATTTAGATGTTTATTGCTATCTTTAAGAAACTTAATGGTGGAAGGAAATATTGATTCCCTAAGCCATTAGAGTTATGAGCTTAATGGTGGAAGGAAATATTGATTCCCTAAGCCTTCTACTCCTCTCTACTTATTTATACTAAAGATTATTAACCTAGCAAACTAATACTATTAAAATACCCATACTACCCACCTTAGGTTAGTCTATTACAGATAAATTTATAGTAGAGGAAAGATGGAATTGAAAATATATTTCATTAATGCATTAAACCAAAGTACAACATATATTACAAGATTTATTTGACATTTGCTAATAATTTTGGTATTATCCGCGACCTCTTCTTCGACTTTGTCCTCGGCCATGGTTAAAATTATGCGTACCACGACCTTTACTATGTTGGTTTCCTCTTTTCCCCCTCTTTTCTCTTGAATCTTCTTGATATGTTAAATTGGGATTGAAATGTTTGATCGAAATTTGCTTTTCTTTTCAATTTTTGCTCGTGTCTCTAATAAAATACTAATTATTTAAAAAAAAAATTGTTTAAAAAAATAAATGACAATTAACTTAACCATTGTGGTATAAATTAGCTAGAAGGAAGAATAGCTTTGCAATCCTAGGTGGCATGACAAGCTAATTTAACAATTAGCTTAGCCAAGTTAATTTGTTTAGCAAGCTAATTATTGAATTATCCTCCAATGGTTTGGCTATTAGCTTGAAAATTACTAAAATTGCAAGCTAGTTCCCAAAAGCAACCATTGGAGTTGCTCTTAATGACTAAGCTAGATATTAGTAACAAGAATATGTATCCTTTTTTTTTTTCAGCGAGAAGAAAATATGACTTTGAATAATTTGACATTCCCCTAATTTATTGGAAATAAGGAAACAAAATAGAAGTTGTAAAACTAAGGGCTTGTTTGGCATTATTTTTGGTTTTCAGTTTCCTATTTTTTTGAAAATCAAAAACCAAAAACAGGAAACAAGAAAAAGGTGTTTTTACTTTTCTGTTGTCAGTTTTCAAAATTATCATGATTTTAATAAGTTTATATAATTTTTGATTTATTATGGGACATATATCATTTACTTTTAAAAAACAAAAAACCAAAAAACAGAAAACCACAGCAATGCCAAACGAACTCTAAGTTACCACTTTCTCATTTAACTAAAACAAATAATAACAACCTAATATATAGGCATACATAAACTGAAAAATAGGAATAACTAAGTGGGATAGTAATCCATGCATGATTTGTATCAAATACATCTATTACTAACAACTATTTAACACATGACTTAATCAACTTGATTGATTCTTAGCGAACTAAGATATTTATCCTAAAACTAAGGAAGCTAATTAACCACTAACTTGAAGGACTAACATTAACAATAAGATCATACTACACATTTTGAGTTTGTTTAGAGGCCAAAAATATTTTCTTAATGAAGTTGCTTTTCCCTTAGACTATAAACTTGAATCCTCTTTTGCCTGCATGGCTACACCGTTATGCTCCCTCCATCCCACAAAAAACTTCTTAATTCTCCCTCTATCCTTTCCCGATTTTACTTCTCTTTTCTTCCTTAGTTCGGTAACTTGGTCAACTTAATGTAATAATATTTTCATTTTCTCTTTTTCATTTCTTTTTTTAATAAATCTTCTTTTCTCTATCCCTCTTAAGAATTATGGTCTCTACTTTTTCTCATCTAAATTGAAACTTAATATATATATATATATATATATATATATATATATATATATATATATATATATATATATATATATATATATATATATATATATATATATATATATATATATATATATATATATATAGTTTGATATAGTAGTATATCACCATTAGAAATCTCCTTAAAGTATGTGCCAAAGGTAAATGGGAAGTTGGTTTTTTATTTTTTTTAATTTTTAGTGGGACAGAGAGAGTATACTCCCTCCCGTTTTTTATTATAAGCATCACTTTCTAAAGTAGGCAACCCTTGGAGGGAATAAATATTGTGCATGGGGAAGGGGTGAGTAGGCAACCCTTTCTCTCCTTTATTACATTTCCTATTTTAGTCTTATCCACTTTCCCCCTTTTATCCTCTTATAACCATCGCTTAATAGCTCAAAATATGTAGTCTGTATTTTGTTTATGTAATTCTGTTTTATGCACAATAACATGTTCTACTGAGTATGATGAAGATTTGTTTTTTATTTCGAAAAGCAAAGGTTTCTCCGTTTCTCTATTCGAAAGAAAATGGAACTTTTTACAAGCTTCCTTTCCCTACTAAAGAAACATTTGGATACCGGTTGCTGACACCGAGAAATGGAGAGGCAATGTGTAAGTTTTTCTTGCGCAAATTGCTCTAATCTAAATTATTTGTATTCAAGAATTTACAACTTCCGTTACTTTAATTTCAACAATGAGCTCACGGAATCCAAGGCAAAAATTCTTAATGCTTGATTAGTAAATTAAAGGGATGTGATTAAGTGGAGGAAAGAGAGTGGGGGATTAGTTATCCACCATGTCACCACTAATACGCATTCACCACCTGTATACCCACCCCACCACTAATAAGATCCTGATTGAAACCCCACCCTGCAACCACCAACCTCCAAACAGCAAACCCTGACTAGAAACCCACACTAAACCCATTTACCTCACAACCACCAAACACCGACCAGAAACCCACCCCAAACTCACTCTTCACCCACCCTCCACCGCAAAGCTACCCTACACCCATCTAGCCCATATGATTGTCGGAGAAGACGGCGTGAGATTGGAGAAGAGGACGGCGAATCACGCAAGGGATTTGAGACTTGGAGTGTTTGAAGACGATTAATTGACAAATTTGGGCGACGGAGTTTTAAGATGGTGTGATCATGTTATGGAATTCCAACATTCAAAATTTGACTCGCTGGCGAACGTTTTTTATTTGAAATTTTACTTTCGAATGCTTAGGTTTTGGAGGATATGAGGTCAGGGACGGGGGAGAAAATATGAAGGTGTATTTAGGGGAGGATAGATAAAATAGATAGTGGTGGTGGTAGTGTGGTGGTTGTGAGCTTGTGACGGAAGAAAGAAGACAAAGATAAGTGGTGGTGGTGGCTAAGAGGGAAGAGATAGAAAATAGGTGGCACTGACATTGGATGTTGTCGCTGGGAATGAGAGAAAAGGTGGATTAGGGTGTTAATGGAGATGAGTTAAGTTAATTTGATTTAATGTATTATAAATTGAATTAAGTAAGGGTATGCTGGTAATTTATTTAAAATTTAAAAAAATTTACTAATAAAGGGTAGTTTTAGTTTGTTGCAAATAATATGTAATTTCTATACTTAGTATATGTTACAAATAAAAAGAAATAAAGATAGTAAATTAATTGGAAAAATTGATATTAATAATCCCACCTTTCTTCAATCTTCTCAAAATAATCCCATTTTTTACCCTTATCTTCTCAAAATAGGCCATGACCGATTTTATAAGATTATTGATCGGTTGAAATAGGTAGCATGTCACCATGCCACTTGTTAGTTTTTTATTGCTCTAATTTTTTTTTAAAAATCATTTAAAAAAAAAAAAGTTCTTCAATGGCTTCCTTGCTTGACTATACCCACCCCCTAACCCTTCCACTTAAGTCGTCCACTCCTCCACCCACCACTGAATGACCCTGCCGCCATGACCAGACCGACAGGCCCACCTCCCTTCCCCTTCTGCTTTCCTCTCGTTGCTTGCTGTATCTCTCGCCCTCTTTTCTCTCTCCTCTGCTACGTGAAACCACTAGCAATGGTCGGTGCTTACTTCGATTTCTAAGATTTCATGTTTATTTCATGGTTAGGAGGGTTTTCATGGGTAAGTGGCAGGGTTTTTAGGGAGGATGGGTGGTTGATTTGGGGGGTTGATGGTATTCCGAGTGGGTGGGAGGTTGTTATTGGGTGGTTGCTGGGGTGATTGTGATGGAATAGTGATTATGGTGGTTATGATAGGGCTGAACAAAAGTATCTAAAAATCCGATGATTCGATCCGCATCCGATCCAAAAATTATGGATAACCGATCCGAAATTGATTTCGGATTGGATATCCGATTTGAAAAAATCGGATATTGAATCGGATATCCACAAATTAAAACACTTAAGGATTACTTTATTACTACGTATAAGTTTATTTTATTACCCCCAAGCCCAAACATTCCCAGGCCCAAACTCAAACCCTAACCCTTATTTCACTCCCTCAAAACACAAAACTCCCCTACTGCCGCTCTCTCTCCTCTCCCCTCCCCTCTCTCCTACCTCCTCTCTTTCTCTTCTCTTTCTTTTATCACATCTGAAAGTCTGCAACCCAATCCCACTCTATAATTCTAGAAATCATCAAATCCCACACTTAACTTTTAATAATAATCCCCTTCGACTGCAGCGGCTTCCTTCCTCACAGATGCTCCAAGGCTATGCCAACAATGGCGGCTCTATCTACACTTTTTCTGATTTTTTTTTTTCCTCATTTGATCGGAAGTTTTAAAGGATTTGTAATGTACTTTTGTATATAAGTGTTACAAATTTTTGGTTTGTTAACGTTCTAATGATGAAATTAATTTTGCATTCATGAAAAATATGAAATGTATCCTAGTTTTGTTTTTCTTGAATTTATTTTCTAGTTTTGCGTATCAATTTGCCTTTTACAACAAATCAATTTTTTCTATCATAATAGTAAGTTAACAATATTAGTCATAAAATATTAAAAATGCTCGGATATTGGGTATCCGAACTATCCGATCCGAAATTTTCGGATATCGGATATCCAAAAAATATCGGATCGGATACGAATATCAAATACTCGAATTTTCGTATACAGATATCCGATCCGAAATCCAATTTCGGATTGGATATCCGATCCATGCTCAGCTCGAGGTTAGGATGGTGGCATGATGTTTGGTGGCTTTGTGATAAGTGTAAGGGTTACTTTGGAAAGGGGTAGGGTGGTGTTTCGAGTTGCCATGGAAGGAGGTGGATTACCATGGATATGGTGGCAACGGTGGTAGTGTTGGTGGTGAGATTAAAGAGGAAAAAAAAAATCAACTGGTTAAATAGGTTGTAGGTTAAAAAGTTTATTATAAGAAGATAGGGATAAAATGTGGGATTATTTTGGAATTATTGAAAGCTGGGATTATTTTAAGTAGATTGAAGAAACGCAGGATTATTAATATTAATTTTTCCATATTAATTTGCAACAATGCCACTACAATGACTAGCTTAAGCAATGTGTGTGAATCCTGTCATTAGAGATACTCCTAATGTCCTTTTGCTTTCTTTTTTTCATTTTTTTTACTCGTTTCTTCTTGCATTTATGTGCTTGCCGATTCCTCCCATTGATTGCACCAGATTCCTAAACTGTTTTGCTTCCTTGTAGAGTGAGCCTTTATGTTCTCCAAACGTTAGTTGTGAGCTGAATATTCTGGTAGTAAAGTTTTTAAATTTACTTTATATCTCTTTCCTGCTTTGTTCACTCAATGTAATGGCTTTGTTGAGAGGGGGGTATTTGGGATAAGCTTGATGAGATTTAAACTTCCATGTCTGGGGTTAAAGGTAAAGGACTTAGAAATCTTCCCTTTTTGACTTGGAAACGTGCGGCTGTGTCTAGCTTGTATTTATATTTGATAGAGTGGGGTGGAAACTTGGGGCATTCTAAGTAAATTGTTTCTGTAAACATCCCTTATATGCAACCCTCTGCAGGTATTAGTTTATCTCACACAACTGTTGAAATGCCTTTTATCTCCCCAAACTGTTGAAACGCTTAATATAATCTTTCTCACTTACAAATCTTACCCGTCATTGTTGAAATGTTATACCTGCTGGTTATGTTCTGAAGAAGGCAAGTATATGCTTACATGGTCAATATTGATACTAATGAGCTTCTCTGCACTACAGCTCTCTTTAGCTTGCTACTGATAACAAAAATGATTTTTGTAGGGGCTGGAGGATCCTTCCAGGAGCAGATACAAACTTATCCTCAGTGGTTGGCTGATTATTACTTCTGTTATACCCCATGAGCTTCCAATGGAATTATTTGTAGCTGGGATATATCTACGGAGCCATTCCGATGTCCAATTGCTGGGAAGGTGATTGAGTTTTTTTTTTTTTCAAAGCTTGCCAATTCATTTCTTCTTCCAAAGTCAATCATGTCATCATTTGCTTGAAAAGTTGAGTTGAATGATATATGTTTTATTTTGATGGGAAGCATGGTTTCATGCTGGAATCATTTATAGACTTTGCTTAAAATGATAAAATTGTGATTGCTCTGATTAGAAGTCCTATAATCCTATAGATATTTGGTTTTTCATATCTAACCAAAATACAAGCAGTATCTGTACTTCCAATCCTAAAGTTGTATATTGACTCTGAGTAGAGCGTTATGCCTGAATGCCTGATGGCCTAAGGCAATTTTATGATTTTGATGATCTAAATTGTTGTAGTACAAGTTTGAATTTGTTGGTCTATTTCATGTAGCTTAATAGTTAATAGTTGGAAGTACGGAAGAAATATGTTTTCAGGGAGTCACAACTATGACGTTAAACTACAATAGAAAAGAGCGCAGCATATTCTCTTCCCTACCTGTATGCTGAGATTTTCAATTGGTTTATATTTTGTAATGTACTGACTTCCGGCAAGCGAATTAATATTAATAAACTGCAATAATTTTATGGGAAGGAAGGCTTAAAGCTTGATTGAATAACGATAGGAAGGATTACACTTGATAACTTGAGGCTATCACTCTCACTAGTAGCTTGAGGCCACCACTCTCACAATGTGTTTCACTCAATTTTCTGGATACCCTCTAAATTACCACTTACACTACTTATACTAAGGTGGTCATAGAGACCTTGAAGCTTACATGTGATACATAGCTAAAATAGAAAGACATAAAATAGCACAAAGAAACTAAGTTGCTCTCTTTCCTTCTCTTCCTCTTAATTAATTTTGTCATCTTCTCAATTGGAGCTTGTAACCTTCCCAAATGGTGTTTGCTGCTGCTGAAGCTTTCTCCCTTGATCTTGGTTGACTTGCCTTCTCCTTGTATAGACCTTGATAGAACTTGGTTGGACATCTTGATCTTGACCTTGACCATGTGCATCCGTGACAATACCCCGCCCCAAAAGACTCACCTTGTCCTCAGGGTGGAAGTCCGGGAAACGTTGATTCAATGACTCGCCGTCCTCCCATGTCGCTTCAAATTCCGGCAATCCCTTCCATTTGACCAAGACCTCCCACCCGTTCCCTGCGTGCTTCCTGTGGCCGAACTTCTAGGACTGATTCCGGCTCGACTACCAATTCCATCTCGTCAGTGAGTTGCTCTGGAATACTCGGATTGACAGCCGCCGCCCCCACCGCTCGTTTGAGCTGCGAGATATGGAACACGGGGTGGAGCTGACATGAGGATGGCAGATCCAATCTGTATGCAACCCTGCCCACCCTCTGAATAACCTTGTACGGCCCATAATACCTCGCCGCCAATTTCTCGAAAGGTCGCTTCGACAGAGACCGCTGTCGGTATGGGCGGAGCTTCAAATACACGGCCTCCCCTTCTTGAAACTCATCGTCTATCCTTCGTCGATCCGCAAATTCCTTCATTAGCTGCTGAGCTCTTACCAAATTAAGGCGCAATTCTTCTAACACTAAGTCCCTCTCTCTCAAACCTTCCTCCAAACTACTGACCGGCGTCCTGCACCCACTCGCCACAATTTAGGTGGATCACGGCCATAGACAACCTTGAAGGGTGTCATCTTGGTGGATGTGTGCGGTGAGGTGTTGTAGGAATATTCCGCCCACGCTAACCACTTCGCCCACTGCTTCGGCTGCCCCTCCACAAAGCACCGGAGATATACTTCGAGCCCCTTATTAACAATTTCCGTCTGGCCGTCCGTCTGCGGATGATAGGTCGTACTGCGCTTCAATTGAGTGCCATGGAGTCTGAATAATTCTTTCCAGAAAATGCTCTAAATACTCGGTCACGATCCGAGACAATTGAAGACGGAAACCCGTGAAATCGCACCACCTCTTTAATAAAGCAATCAGCCACCCGTAGAGCATTAAAAGGGTGTTTCAATCCAATAAAATGGCTATACTTGGATAGCCGGTCAACCACCACTAGCACCGAATCGATTCCCTTGGACAAGGGTAGCCCCTCCACGAAATCCATGGACAGATGGCCGTCGGAATTGGGAGAGGTTGTAAGAGGCCGAGAGGGTGGCGTTGGGCCACCTTGTTCCGTTGACAAACCGTACATTCTCGCACAAAATTACCCACGTCTTTTCTAATTCCCTGCCAATACCAATCCGCCGCGACTCGAATAAAGGTCTTGACTTCTCCGTCGTGACCACCAGTAGGGGTGGCGTGATACTCCTTCAGCAACTCAGATATGAATTTTGAGTTTTTAGGAATCACGACTCTCCCTTTGTAGAGAAGCCTATTTCTTTCAAGTGTAAAACCTGATGGACCCTCCCCATTTTCAAGGCCTTTCTTAATTTGGCCCAACCACATATCCTCTTCCATTTCTTTTTCTAGATCAACCCAATTTACCCAAGATGAAGAAACCAAAGCAGCGAATTGGGCCTCTTGCACCTTCTGGCCCATTTCACCACCAAATCTGGACAGCGCATCCGCCACTCGGTTTGAGGCCTCGGGTTTGTATTGAACCTCGAAGTTGAACCCTACAAGCTTCCTCAACCACTTTTGGTAGTCCCCCCTACTTCTCGTTGTTGAGTGATGTACCGTAGACTTTGTTGGTCGGTACGTACCACGAAATGACGGCCCATTAAATAATGCTTCCAACGGACTATGGCTAAACAAATGGCCATAAGCTCCTTCTCATAGATGGATTTCTCTTGAGCCCTAACTCCCAACATCTTGCTATAGTATGCTATGGGCCGGCCCATTTGCATTAGGACAGCCCCGAGCCCATAGCCCGATGCATCGGCTTCTACCACAAACTCTTTCCCAAAATCCAGCATTGCTAGAACCGGGGCGGTAACCATAGCTTCCTTAAGTCGGTTGAAGGCTTGAGTGGCTTCTTCGGTCCAACCATAACATTATTTCTTGAGTTGGGCCGTGAGCGGGCCCGCGATGAGAGCATATTGGGCCATGAATTTTCGGTAGTATCCCGTGAGTCCAAGAAAGCCTCTAAGCTCTCTCAAATTTCTTGGATAGGCCCACTTTAAGATTGCTTGCACCTTTTCCTTATCCATGGCCACACCATGATAAGAAATCACATGGCCCAAGTAAGCAATTTCTACTTGGCCAAATTCACATTTCTTTAAGTTGGCGTACAACTTGTTTCCTGCCAAAATCCCGAACACTAACTCCAAGTGCCTTGCATGCTCATCTTCACTCCTACTATACACCAAAATGTCGTCAAAAAATACTAAGACGAATTTGCGTAAGTAAGGCCGAAATATATCATTCATCAATGATTGGAAAGTCGCCGGGGCATTCGTAAGACCGAAAGGCATGACGAGGAATTCGTAATGCCCTTCATGAGTACGAAATGCGGTTTTAGGGACATCATCGGGTTTAACCCGAATTTGATGGTAACCCGATTTTAAATCGAGTTTAGAGAAAATTTTAGCCCCATGGAGCTCATCAAGCAACTCATCGATGACCGGAATCGGGTATTTATCCGGCACCGTCTCTTTGTTCAAAGCCCGGTAATCAACGCAAAAACGCCAAGATCTATCCTTCTTCTTAACTAGCAAAACCGGGCTAGAAAAAGGACTAGTCGAAGGCCTTATAATTCCGGCCTCAATCATCTCGCGTATGAGCCTCTCGATCTCGTCTTTTTGGACTTGTGGATATCGGTAAGGACGGACACTCACGGGGTTGCTACCCTCCTTGCGTGTAATGGAGTGTTCATGGCTTCGTTGTGGTGGTAGGCCGTTGGGAATTTGAAAGACATTCTGATATTGTTTAAGTAAGGCCCCAATATATTCAGGATTGGGCCTTCCAGATTGGGCCTCTCCTTCCTTATCCATCATGTTGATTTCAACTAAGATGCCCATCTTCTCTTTACTTAGACTTCTCACCATGGCCTTCAAGGATACTTGTGACTTCTCAAGGGTGGGGTCGCCCACCAAGGTCACCGGAACTCCGGCGATGGCGAACCTCATGACATGCGTCTTCCAATTCGTCACCACGGAACCCAACTTTTCTAACCATTGAACCCCGAGTATCACCTCCGCATTCCCTAAGGACAAGGGTAAGAATTCCTCGGTGATCGTGATTCCTCCATCCAACTTGACCACCACCTTCTTACACACTCCCCGCCCTTTTATCATTTCTCCATTTCCGAGGGCTACCCCGAACTCCCCATCACCGTACACCTCTAGTGATAACTCCGACACTAGTTGTTTGGAGATAAAATTATGGGTTGCTCCCGGGTCAATCATCACTATCACCCTTCGCCCCTTCACTTCTCCACCCAACTTCATGGTTTTCGGGTTAGAAAGGCCAACCACCGAACACAACGATACCCCCACCACGGGTTCACTAGCCTCCCACGCCTCTTCTTCTTCATTCGGCTCATTCTCATCCTTTTCCTCTTCTACTTCACCGGTGACCATGAGTGTGAGCTCCTTCCGTTTGCAACGATGGCCAACTCCCCACCGTTCATCACACCGGAAACAAAGCCCCTTTGCCCTTCTTTCTTGCATTTCCGACTCGGTTAATCGGCGCGTGGAACCTACTGCCTGAGCTTGAGAAGGATGAATTTTGATTTACGGATCCTTGCGATGTTTCAGGGGCCTTGGGCCATGCTTTTGGGCCCGAAGAACTTGGCAGCCCAAAAGTTCTTATAAGCCCAGCTCCTCCCCCACTTCTTTCCACTGGGCTAATGTTACTTGGCCCACCATAGCTCGGCCCGACCTTCCATCCGCCACTACCCGTAGTCTTCTTTTCCAGAGCAAATCTATTTCTTTCCTCTATTCTTCCTGCCACCTCCATAGCCCTCTCCAAATTTGGAGGATTTAACAACCTCAGCTCAGCCTTAATATCTTTCCTCAGTCCGTTTATAAACTGACCCAACATGATGCTTTCCGGCACATCCTCTAATGGCGCCGCCGTCTCAATGAACCGCCGGCGATACTCCGCCACCAAACCCGTCCCCTCCTGAGTTACGGCCAGCCACTGTTCGTGTAACGAACCGTGATGAGATGGACGGAATTCACTCAAAATTCTATGTTTGAGGTCCGGCCACCCATAGAACGGCCGGCGTTTTTGTTCCCATTGGAACCACTTCATCGCTGGCCCATCCATGGCGACCACCGACGCCTCCATTTTCTCCCTCTCCGATAGACGGTATACCTCAAAGTACATCTCGGCCCTCGTGGTCCAATTGTCGGGGTCGGAGCCGTCAAAAATTGGCATCTCTAATTTTCTGTGCTTCCAGCGTCCACCACCGTAGTCGCCGCCGTCACCTCCTACTCTCCCAATACCGCCGCGCCCCCCGCCTGGCTCCGGTGGGTGCCATTCCTGTTCCCCGAACGACCGCCCCCCGACTGGTGTTGCCGCCCGTTCTAACTCCGGTGGCGGGTGGCTCTCGTCTTCCAACGGTGAGAACGGAGGGTTAATTTGTTGTTGTTGCTGGTCTGGCGGCCTTGTCTTCTCCAATTCTCGCTGAAGTCTGGCGACCTTCCCTCGGTCAATCGCAGCCTGAGTGTCGATGGTAGCCCGAAGATTTTCGATGCGGATGTCCATCTTGTTGACCGCGGTCGCA
Organism: Chenopodium album; assembly: GCF_948465745.1. Lineage (NCBI taxonomy): Eukaryota > Viridiplantae > Streptophyta > Magnoliopsida > Caryophyllales > Amaranthaceae > Chenopodium > Chenopodium album. Next base: position 53,148,802 of record NC_137843.1, read on the forward strand.
ACAGCCTCTTCCGTCCTTTTCCGTTCCTCTTCGAGGATTTTTCGCTCTTCTTCCATTGCTGACTTCACGGCGGCCGCGACCACCCGTGTGAGGTTGTCGTTTGGCGTCTGTAGTGTTTCAGCGATAGTCGTCATCTGCGTTTTCAACTCCTTGAGCGTTGTTTCCATGGCGTCCAGGCGTTGTGAGGTATTAGCCTCCATTTTTTTTTTTTTTTTTTTTTTTTACTTGGTGGTCGGACTGGTGGTTCCGGTCACTGGCAGCCGCAAGACCGCCTGCTCTGATACCACTTTGTAATGTACTGACTTCCGGCAAGCGAATTAATATTAATAAACTGCAATAATTTTATGGGAAGGAAGGCTTAAAGCTTGATTGAATAACGATAGGAAGGATTACACTTGATAACTTGAGGCTATCACTCTCACTAGTAGCTTGAGGCCACCACTCTCACTAGTAGCTTGAGGCCACCACTCTCACAATGTGTTTCACTCAATTTTCTGGATACCCTCTAAATTACCACTTACACTACTTATACTAAGGTGGTCATAGAGACCTTGAAGCTTACATGTGATACATAGCTAAAATAGAAAGACATAAAATAGCACAAAGAAACTAAGTTGCTCTCTTTCCTTCTCTTCCTCTTAATTAATTTTGTCATCTTCTCCATTGGAGCTTGTAACCTTCCCAAATGGTGTTTGCTGCTGCTGAAGCTTTCTCCCTTGATCTTGGTTGACTTGCCTTCTCCTTGTATAGACCTTGATAGAACTTGGTTGGACATCTTGATCTTGACCTTGACCATGTGCATCCGTGACATATTTGCAGGTTGATATATGTTGTTTTGACAAGAAAGACTGGAACCCTGATTTCAGATGTTATGGTGTGTCATTTATGTGTTGTTCTTAATGCGTCAAATTAAACACAGAATTTTATACACTAATCTGATATTATTTCTGGTGCCCGTAGGAATTTTCTGGTGTCGTTGGATCTGCAGAAAGTTTAGACTTAGAGTCAGATATGGAAAGAGTACCAAGTCGAACGCTGTATGCTGATATCTTATTTCTTACAATTGCTTTACTTCTCAATTTAGCATTGAAGATCTTTAACTGTATATTATCCACTTTTGAGTCTGTGTTCTCTACTTCTTTATGCTGGAATATCTTCATCCATTCATTGGCTATTGTTGTCTAGGTTGGTGATCATCTTGAGTAAGCTGAACTTAAGGGAATTAATTGGTCCTACAAATCCGATGAGAAGGCCATGCCTAAAAAGTAAGAGATGTCATTAATTTTCTATTATTGTTGGAGTAGAAGAGATTAGACTTTGGAATCATCACCGGAATCAAGCAACCTTGGTGAAATCATTATTTTTTAATTGTTAGGTGGTATTTTAAATAGGAAAATTTGCAAATTGCAGCCATTAAAAGTTAGTATTTTGCAAATTGCAGCCATTAAAAAAAAATTGCAAATTGCAGCCCAAAAGTTCGTATATATTGTAAATTGCAGCCCGATTCAACTTTTTCATCGGTTTACATGTCGAAAAATCTTCGGTTAAGGTTTTATGGGCCATTTTAGTCCTTAAGGGTCCGAATTGAGCTCGGAATTAGCAAAAAAATAACGTGTCTTGTTTTTACAGCAAAAAATGGTTGCCCACAAATCGATACATTTTTGTTACGCAAAACGAAGCTCTTACGTTATTCTTTTGCTAATTCCGAGCTTAATTCGGATCCTTTAGAAAGAAAATGGCCCCTAAAATCTTAACCAAAGATTTTTCGACATGTAAACCGATGAAAAAGTTGATTCGGGCTGCAATTTACTATTTATACGAATTTTTGAGCTGCAATTTGCAAAATACTAACTTTAAATGGCTGCAACTTGCAAATTTTCTTATAAATAAAATGAAAACCGGGGTTAAATCAATGCGTGGGGTTTATTAAGGTGGTAAATTACAAAAACTCTTAATAGTCACAATTGGAATTGTACATAATAACTTAAAATTCATTAGGTCACAGCAGCTGAAATTTAGGTTGGGGTTCATTGCAAAAAACAACACAAGTCTCTTGTTTTGTATATTATGTTAAATTTCTTAGTTTATGTTTTGATTTACGAAACAAAAGCAAATATTTTAGCAATGAAGTTAGAATTTGTATTATCATTTTTATAGTGGGAGTCAGTGTCAGTTGCTTTTAAGTGAAATTCAGTGTCAGTTGCTTTAGAGCAAGCAGTGTAGCAAATTTAATTACAAGTATTTGTTTGAGTGATTAGTGTTTGTGTAATAATAAAGGAAATAAAGAAAATTTTGTAAGGGTTTTGGGAAAGGAGTAATTGGTATAGGTATACCATACAAATGAAATCCAACATGTTAACAAACGGATTTATGAAACGCTGTGGCACAGCTACCTGGCCTTTATACTGTCTAAGCATATGACAGTGCAATTTTATGAGCTGGCAAATTAACACTGTTGTTCATTATTACAATTAGGCCATTAGATTGACAAGCCTTGTTAATCAAAAAGATCAACTGGCACTGGTGATTGCTCGGGTTCTCCAGAACAGAAAGAGTTCATCATGACCACACTAAAAACTGTGGGAAGAATGACATTAATATGTGGTGATGGTACAATGTTGTACTTCATGGTCTTCTATTATGTTGCATACTGATGTGTTTGCAAAGAGTGAACTTTTACATAATGCCTTGTGGAAAATGAAAAAAAAAAAAAAAAAAAAAAGATTGCAAGGTGTAAGTTCAATTAAACTATTTTAATGTATGAAATGTCTTAAGTTCTACTAAGCCTGTGATATTTCATGCTAATTGAACTGTCTAGATATTATGTTACTTGAGCTTGTGACTTGAAATATGATTTGGATAGCAAATCATGGTGTAACATTTACAATACTTGGGTATGATCACCATGGTTAGGCTATTGCAGAGGAATAAATTGGAGAATTTTATCAATCAAGAGAAAGTTGTGCTCTTTTAGTGTTGCTTGGGCTTTTATGTTTCATAGTGAGATTGATGAAGACCATTGATTATTTGCATATTTAATCACCTCCTCTATAAGGCACTTGGGTTTTGGGCAATTGTTGTACATCTGTGTTTGGACTAATTAGATGACTATCCAGCTGATGCTGGGAAGTGACTGGGGCATAGATGGATGGGGATTTATGGAGGATTAGTAGTTGATTTTTTGTGTGATACTTGTTAGATGGATGGGGTTCTATAGTGGATTGGAAAGGAAACTCAGGGAAGGGAAGTGAAAATGAAAGAAGAGAAAAATTTTCATGTCAATTTGGATTGTGCCAATAAATTTAGCAACAGCTGAAAGAATTAAGTCTCCAGAAGCTGTCTATGGCTTCTCCGTTCACGCATGCATCAGTGGACCCAATTACAGATATCATGCTTCAGGGTCAGAGTACTCTTGTTACTACACTTCAGATGTTCAATTTCACTGCCTTGCAACTGCCTATGTGTTCAGTGTCATGAACTTGGATAGTGTCAAGCTTGATTATATCCAGGCAACTATTAGTGTGAGGTTTTCATTGCTGCATTTTTCCTATTCATCTCCCATGCTCACCCAATTCAGACACTCTCAGCTGATTGACCACCTAGTCCACCCCAGTTTATTCTGCTGTTACGTTTTTCTCTCTTTAATTAGACAGTTTTCTGTCCACTTCCATTACTTGACAAGTGCTGGGAAGGAGGCTGGAAAATATATGCCTGATGAATGTATTGAGCAAGGCTCTAATTTTCATCCAAACCTGGTAAACATAGTTTCATACATGGTTCAAATGATGTTGCAGCTTGCCACATTTGCTCTAAATTACATGGGGGTATCTTTATAACCAGAGCACTATAGAAAACAAGCCCTTACCTTATTCTCTTCTAGCAGCTGTTGGTTTCCTTGTCGTCAAGATGTCTGATTTATTAAGGGACCTCAATGATAGGCTTAAGCTGGTGCCCTATTGCCCATGCCCACAGCTTTAAGAGATAAACTATTGATCTGGGCTTTGCTTATGTTCTCGGGTTGCTATTTCTGGGAAAGGATTCTGAGATCAGCGTTCCCTAGAAAAATGCCTGCTTTCGAATGCCAGCAGCAAACTATGGTTAACTTGGAGAAGGAGATGTGTAATTTTTTGGCAATGAGTTACTGATGAAACTATTTCATCAACCTTTAACTCATCTCTCTGCTGCTGTCGCCATACGTAGATGGAACAAAATGATGTTGGCTTACATGTAGCTGCTATATGTTACTCCTTGTTTTAAGATTAGTTGTGTTGAGCATTTTTGTAGGTTATGCTTCCATATTCTATGCAAAGAAATGAATTGCCGATTTAATTCCTTCAGACAGCCATAGCTAAAGTGTTTGCCAAAAAAATTATGTAATTTTTTAATTTATGTACGCCATAATTTCATAAGCCTTCCTGTTGTAAAAAATAAAAAATTCATAAGCCAATTGTTAGTTGCTATTACCTACGTTTACTAAACATTAACTTCTATGTTAACCATTCAGTAAATCAGATTGTTACAAATCCTTCTATAAGGACCTACATATGTACAATATACTTGTATGTCAATAGGTAATCAAATCAGATGGTTTGCAAAATCCAATCTACACTCCCTTGGTTACCAAATACTCCCTCCGTTTTTAAATACTTGCTCCATTTTTCATTTTCAGCTGTTTTTAAATACTTGTTTCATTTCTTATTTAGAAAATTTTTACAATATTTAATTCATTTCTCTCAATTAGTAGGGCCCAATATATTTATTACCTTTTGATTCTCTCTCCTCCAATTTACCTTCCACCCACCCCACTACCTCTTTATTTTAATACTTTTTTCAATTTCTCCTAAAACTTTGCGCATGGAGAAATGTAACAAGTATTTAAAAATAGAGGGAGTAATTTTTAGAAGGGTTGTGAATTGTACTCTATTGTATAATGAAGTGACTAATATATTATTTACAGAGTATACCACTAATTGAGCATGAGATACATTGTAGTACTAAACTTTAAATTATATAACTTTCTCTTTATTTCTCATTTGGAGTTTTCAACCGTAACAAGAGTAATGAATCATTCTTAAGTTTATTGTTATCAGCGCATCTGATTGATGTAACACAAATGATGTGTACACCAAACACGGTCAAAAAATATGTAGAGTTTTCAACCAACAATACAATGCCCTCATGTCATAAGAATTAACTTAAATTTTGATAACTTATTATCCCATCAAATGTTAGGTTAAATACCTTGACATAATGACATTTAAATCATTAACGTCAGAAAAATTGCTCAGATTATTGACATTATGGTCTAGGTAGAATGTATATTTGGACTTCGGTTAAAAGCACAGTCAAAATTATACGAAATAATGTTTTAGACATAACATTTTGTAGTAAACTTTAACATGTATTCCGCACAATAAATCTCTATTTCCCGCCGTTTAATCAACTTTTTACAATTTCTATTTACTACCTCACTTTTTTATTAGTTGACACATTTTGACTTTAATACTATTCACACAATTCTCTTTGACCCTGTTTTGTGATTTATACGTAATGAAAAATATAGTCATGTGGAGTCTTGTTAGATTCGTCACAATATATATTTTTAAAATATCAACTTTTATAATTTTTTATAATTGATAATTAAATATATTAATGGTTGAATTTGTGCATTGACAAACATGACTAAAGAAATGTGTCAACTAAAAAGAAACGGAGGAAGTATTATGGAGTAAATGGATGATAATTAATAATTCTCAGCTTGAAATTAACTCAACACAAAAAGACTAAGGTTCCAACTACTCAAATGTTGAAAATATGGCAGCAACAACTCCTTTTAAAAACAAATTAGGTGAAACATTTAATCACACAGATCATCAACGTAAAAATAAATAAATAACAAAGACAAAAAATCTAGATTATTTTTAATAGGAGTAATTAATTAACACATTCAAACTTGACGAGGATGTCAATACGCTAGTATACGTATATATAAGTTAACGAACGCTGCGGGGCATTGGATAAGCTAAATGCGGGGGCGTTGGACAAGCTAAGTGCGGGGGCGTTGGATAAGCTAGCTAAAAGTATAAAGATTAAATTAAAAAAAAAACATTAATTACACCGATCGACGCGTGATTTTGTTATGCTTTCCCAAATTAATATCATTTTAGGCAATATTTTAAATGCTTATCCAATGTCCCGGGGGCGTTCGTTAGCAAGATATATTGGACGCCGCGGGGGCGTTGGATAAGCTAGCTAAAAGTAGAAAGATTAAATTAAAATGAACAATTATTACACCGATCGACGCATGATTTTGTCACGCTTTCCCAAATTAATACCATTTTAGGCAATATTTTAAATGCTTATCCAACGCCCCAGAGGCGTTCGTTATATATATATATAATATTAATATTATATATATATATATATATATATATATATAATATTAATATTATATATATATATATATGGAAAAATTGTAAGAAACCACATTTTATAACACTCTTTTTGCAAAAAAAACACCTTATAAAAAATTTCTTGTAAAAACACACCTAAACCTAATTTTTTTTTTACAAGATAACACCTTAGGCCGGTTTCAGGGCATTGACCCTGTTTTCCGGCATTGACCCTCACGTGAGGGTCACATGCTCCACCCCTCCTCCCACAAATCCACCAAAATTAGAGCAAAGCCAACCCTAATCGCCGATACCACTACCTAGCCACCACTAGAACACCTCTCTGCCGCCAAACCCATCAACCTAGCTGTCATCCCACCCACCAAAATCACTATAAACCAGGCCGCAAAAATCCTTACCCACCTCCACAACCACCTATGTCCCACCCAAAACCACCCAAATTCACTCGGAATAGTGTACCGTCTTTCCCCAAAAACCAATAGTGAAGAGGATAGGTAGTAGTTTCCCCCCTTTTTCCCCCAATTGAGAACCCTAGATCTAAGGGATTTTTTTTCCAGTGGCTTTACAGTGATTTGGGAGGCGGTGATGGCAGCTATGATGATGGGTGGTGGTGTCGGCGGCTGAGTGATGGTTCTAGTGGTGGGTAGGTGGTGGTGTTGACTGTTGGGGTTGTTTAAGGCGGTGGTTTTGGTGGTTTTGAGGAGGGAGGGGTGGAGCACGTGAGGGTCAACGCCGGAAAATAGGGTCAATGCCCTGAAACCGGCCCAAGGTGTTATCTTGCAAAAAAAAAAATCTGGTTTTAGGTGTATTTTTACAAGAAATTTTTTATAAGATGTTATTTTACAAAAAAAGTGTTATAAAAGGTGATTTCTCACAATTTTTCATATATATATATATATATATATATATATATATATATATATATATATATATATATATATATATATATATATATATATATATATATATATATATATATACTGTATTAGTAAAAAAAAATATACAAATTTATATATAATGAAAATTTATTTAATATCTATTAAACAATCTATTTTATGATTTTGTATTATATATACAGCAGTCAAAGTTAGTATATATGAATGGTGAAAAAAAAATGTCAAACATGTTAATTATTAAGAAACGAATGATGTAGAATACATTGCTTAACTAAGTATAGCTTAATTCGCTTGGTAAGTCTTTTTTTAGATCCTAAACTCCTGGTCTAATGTTCAAATCCTAATAAATAAGGGTATTTGAAGGTGGAGATTGTCTTACTTGGACAAGGTCATTTTCCTTGCTTTACCAAAAAAAAATTCGCATATACAATGTAGACAAAGCAAAAACTAGGTTTGTTCAAAGTGGTAATGGACATGGACCACGAACCCACGATAAGAAACCAAGCAGAGGTCTAGTACATCTAGGCGTCACACCTAATACTTATTTTACTTCTAGTACATTTTAATTTTTTAGAATTTTCAGAGTAAGAATAGAATTAAATATTGATATTTTTGAGTAGTGGTTATGGATAATCTATGATATTAAGGATAATAATACGGACTTCAATGTGTTTTTAATCATATTCTAGGTAGTATTAAGTTCTAGATTAAGGTAGTGTTTGGCCAAGTTTTTCAAAGTGTTTCTCAATTAATGAAATAGAAGCTGGGCCAAACAAGTGATTTTTAGAAATAAAAACACTTTATTTAGAAGCTCAAAATAGCTTCTAGGGAGTGTAGAAGGAGAAGCACCAAATTGGAGCTTCCTCTTGCTGTTTCTCGGGGAGCTGATCGAGCCTGCCCCAGTTAATATGCCATATTAACGTTTTTCATTAATATGATGACAATTTCGGTAATATTCAAGCATCTTTCAATATTTTAATATTGCACATAACTGATATGGCACATAACTGTGGATGTTAACGTCTGTTTTCCCTTCTTCCTCCTACTTCCCTTCTTCCTCATCCTTCCTTCTCAACATAACAATGGCAGAATTTTTACCAACATCTCAGACAACAACCCAACACCAAAACATACACGAACCCCGACCCACCATTTCAGCGGTCGTTCCCGGCGGCTCCGCCGCCGAATTCTACTAAAACCCTGAGGAAAATGTGAGAAATAAAGGACATTGTTAACCCTAAAGGGTAGGTATTTTATCTTAGGAGCCGTCAATCCATTGAGCTGAGGTTCATCGGATCTGAAAAGTGTTGAGCTTTGCTAGGTAATTGTCCCAAAATTTGACCAAATTCGATTCCTCCAATTTACCCTATAAGCACTGAATGGAATCAATTAAAAAGTTCAAACTAAAACACACATACCTTGTCGGAACCCTAGATGCACAATTGCATCCCCTAATCCAACCCTCTGTCACAATACATTTGAATTCAAAACTAAGGGCCGAACTTCGGAGTTGTGGACAATGATGATCTGAAACTGCAACGTCTAAGCTGTTGCAAACCTAAATGTTCGACTGAGTATGGAGTCACGAATGCGGAAGGTGTTGAAACGGGGGGCAACTGTTTGAAACATTTAACGTCGGTAGTTAGCTGTTAGTGCGACTTTCTGGCTTTTTGCATCTTTACGACTTTGCCCTTAATAGTGAAGCGGAAATGACGTTGAGGCTCTCATATAAATGAGCCCTGGATAAAAAAATAAAAAATCAAACTAAACTGACCTGATGACTTTCAAACCCGACCCACTAATCATTTCAACCTTTTAACAAATCAACCCATTTAACCCGAAACTGATAAACCCAACCCAAATCCGAACTGTTTATCCAAATTGGCACCCCTAATTCTATTACTTAAGTCATCTACACATTTGTACTCCCTTGCTAATATTCTATTCACCAATTTTCCAATTGCACACTTATTAGGAGAAAAGAGTTGTGAAAGACACAAAATTGGTTAAAAGAAGTTGTTTCATCATTGCATGCACTACTAGTCTACTACACACTCCCAAGTCCCAATCATAGGCATGTCATAAAAAACATGCATGATTGTAAGGTATACTTTACCACTAATCAATAATCACGCTCATTAAACACCCAAAAGTACATAAAACTTAGCTTATGAGATGTACTCCATAAGTAGATTAAATTAGCCAGTTGCACCTCTATCCAAATAATTAGTCTCTCCCCTAGCACAGTTCCTTACAATCAAAAGGCCCTATCCCTTCCTTTTTACTTTTTTAGGTCATTCACCCTATTTACTAAAGGCATACTCCTTTTGTTAGGGAAAGTAAGCTATAAAAAGCACCAGTTAGATCACAAATTAGCTGGCGAGATAAACATTCGGATAAGGCAATTGAGAACCTTGTACAGTTGGTACGTTGTACTATATAATGTACCGTACCACCCAACAGAAGATTCAGACAATAAAAGGTTACTGCTTAGTGCTTACTCAAATACTCATCATTTCATAAAAGCAACATTTTATCCCAATATGGGGGAAAAGAGAAATCCACTTAATTTAAAGGCCCTCTAATCATGTTTATTCAAATCTTTGAGATTCTAATTAGATTTAAAGTACGTGGTAGAGAATAATACAGATAAGGCTAATGAATTGTTAACATCTACGTTCAATTATTTTCTTCATGGGGTTTCATTGATAGGAACTAGACTTCCTATAGGTTGTGGAGTTATAATTTCTCTTTTTTTTTTTTTTTAAATAAAAGAGAAAATTAGAGATTATGAGTAATCGCAATCTTAGATATAAAAAAATCCCATATAAATTAAAAGTGATGAGAAGTGTCTATAGTATTCAATAGTCATGTTGATGTGAGGTATAATATGATACTAGTTTGTGCCCCGTGCGATATCCGAATTATTTATTGAATTTTAAGATAAATTTATAATCTATATGTCAAAATTTAAAATATATCATTGATATAAAATTAGTTAGGAATTAATGTGCTTTTTTGACAATTTGCTATCTAGTATAATAATGTTGGTGGAAATGTTCGATTTAATTTAATACATTAAATTAAATTAAAAAAAATTAAAACTAAATAAAATAAGTGTTGAAAGCACATTGGATTGACTCAAACCCAAAACATTGGGCAAAGGTTGAACATTTTGTGACTCGTAACCTGAAGTGACCCAATCCGAGATGTTTCATGACCCAACCCTAATTGACAGGTATCCATTCTATTAGATTGTGAAGTATATAATTTTAACCGCCGATTAATTGTACATCTGAATATTGGTATTTTATCGATAGTAAAACTCTAAACTAAAAATTTTATCTAATTAGAATTCTAAACTAATTTTTTTATCTTATGAAATCTATTTAAATCTATTCAACGTGGCACAACACTTAGCGAAAAGTTAAAACGCCAAGTGTTGCAATGTCGTGACTTAGCTAAAAATTTAGCTTTATATATTAGTTATATGATTACTCCGTACTATTTTGTATACTGTGAAAAGAGCTACAAAAAAAAAACAAATAATATAGACAAAAATTAATCTTAAGTCTTGGATATTACCCTTAAAACTCTAACGACATCCACATATTAGTGATATTATCAATCACCTGAGATATTAACAATGACATTTTGCGTATCTGATCCGTAATCCTCAACCACTAACTTGTAATAGAAGGTGACGAATTATAATAACTTAACAAGGCCATACAGGGGCACATGCTATTGATGAAGATGGGTGTTTGATACAAGTCGACAACCTAATTCTTTGTGTGATTATGGAGGAACTATTATCTAACAAAGTAAGACTCGTGAGGACTAACGTGTACGGACTAGGGTAGTGCGTGGTTAGCAAATACTATTATATAAAATCAAGTTTGAGGGTAGTGTTATGCAAAAAATACTAGAATCAATCGAAAAACAATTATTTGTACATATGAATCACAAAGGCCGATAATAAGATTAATAACTCGTACGTGATTCTCGACAATTCAACATGGGGGAGGACAATTGATCACTTCTGTTTTTATTTTTATTTTTTTTTATTATTTATTTATTTTTTTCTTTTACCAAAAACAAAGAATATATTTCAAAATAGTCAAGTCAGACATTTGAACACGATTAACAAATGATTTACAAAAATATAGTTTTTTAAAAACTTATTTACAATTTTGCGTTAGAATGAAATTTATTTACAAATATACAGTCTACGTAGGTTCGAGAATACATTTAGAGTAATTTTTAATTTAGAGACAAACCGCTACTTTTGTCTTTAATACAACAAATAAAGATATGGAATAGCAATTTATAAAGGGTAAAAACTCTACCTCACCGCTACTTGAGGTAGCAGTTTTACTCTGAAAAATATATATATATATATATATATATATAAAAAAAAAAAAAAAAAAAAAAAAAAAAAAAAAAAAAAAAAAAAAACTTATACGAGCTTACGTGGACTATAGTTCCGTAATTAAGTTTCATTCCGACGCAAAAGTGTAAATAAGTTTTCAAGAAACCATACTTTTGTAAATTGTCTACTATTAACTTATTTCAAACATAAATACCCGACTCTAAGTAAACATCATGTGTGATATGTTCAATTTGATGATATCACTCACTCACTCCCTCCAAAGACTTTACCAATTAAGGTAGCTGATATTAATAGTTAACACAAACTAACATTTCATACTAAGGTAAGCAAATCAAAGTTCTCTAGAGGTGGCGCACAAGTACACGAGGCTTATAGTGATAACCAAGTTTATGTCATCTCAAGTGACTTCCCCTAACCACATCTCTATACTTAAAGCCATAAATACAATAAGACATGATGAAGTAAGTTCAATTTATTTAATTGATTTTCTGAGGCGTGGGTCAGATAGAAAATAACATATCGAAATAGAAATTAAATGTATGATACATACAAGTCTTCATATATGTTTACCAGATACAAATATCGTGTCTTACTAATCACCTCATATTACTAAATGAAAAAAACAGCCTAATAAATCTGACAGACGAATTTCATTTGATAATGAAGCTGAAAATTGACTGGTAAGATAACTACAGCTAAAAATGTGTGATTTTCACCAAAATGAAGAGCAATTTCTAGAAAGGGCCCATCAAAATTTTGTGCCATTAGATGAAGAGCTAGCATCAACCATTTCTTCCTTTTTTTGTAGGTCCAAAAAACGGATGATAATTGATGCATGCGATAAGGAATACAGAACACATCAAATCATAAGCTTTGGTTGATTAGCTATTCATATGTTGTACAATAACTGTTAACGTACTCCGTATTACTTACCAGACTAGCCTGAAGATATTTGTGCAATAAAGTTTCTCCTTTTCAAAGACGACAAGCAACAGGATACAACTTGCAATAACGATAAATCTTATACAACATGTATAATATACAACAGGTTTAGTCACTCTAGATTGACTTAAATTAAAAATTAAGCCATTTATTCTATTACATAAAATACACTCGTTGCACAAAAAGACTTTTTCAGAAAGCTAAAATCAAGTTTACACACTTTAAGAGAAACTAGTGCCAAGATCTAAGAAACATCCAAATCTGTAAGGATCGATTACCACCTATTTCTGAGTTGTAACCAACTTCCGTAGTCCGTACATTACCCTTTTTCTATTCCCACTTTTCCTTTTTCTTTTTCTTTCTTTTTTTTTTTTTTTTTTGAAAAGAAACCAGGATCTATCATACTTTTGATTCTAACTATACTAAGACTAGGGAGCAGACTCATTATAGGAAGGTAGAGGACTGTTAGAACAAAGGTGAGCTGCCTGCCAGCGAAACATTTGGTACGTGGAACGAGTACGGGAATATAATTCACTACTAATTTTGTTAGAATAGTTATAAAATGTATGTACCATGTTTTGCATACCTAGTTTGCACATTCTAAACAATGATCTACTGGCGCTAGTATACTACGAGTATGTAACACTGCTACCTAGCAATTCAATAAGCATTCTACAAACCAAGCTTGAATATTTACTGAAATACTGAATCATGCAGTGATGTATGATACCTTAAATTCAGTTTCATGTAAGACAGAAACACAACTTCCTCACAAATTAAGAGTCCCCTACCAAAAATTACTACCAACACTGCTAATAATAACAAGGATCTCATATTGCAGAAGTTGACATAAGGCCATAGAAGCAAAAAAGATCAATGGTCTTCAAAACAAAAGACAAAACAATCATGATAAACTACAAGAATTATAGCACAGATTTCATCTAGGAGACTCATAATTTAACTATTACAAGTCTAATGAGTTACGACTATACACAAGACAATGACTAATATCTAACTAGTCAAGAAATAATCCAGATTGTCCAGAGATAAGAACGTGACAAGATGAATTCCTTTTGGAAAGAACTAGCAAGTACTCTGTAACAAGTAAATTCTCTAAAGAGAGTAGAATTGTGCCATCTTAGCAACAAAGTGGACTTTTCCAAGTTCAAAACTTTACCCTCAAATTGGGTGTTTTCAAGCTTTTCCCTTGAATTTTATCCAACTTTCCCTAGTGCATTGGCCAACAATGTGTTCAAGTCCAGGTTACACTAATTCAGATATCACAGGAATTTTGATGCTTTGGCAACCTAATTGCCTAAGTTTTTACAAAATATTAATATTTTTTAATTCAACCAAATCCTTCAATAAGTACATCTATTTTCTATTTCATAAAATCTCCTCTATCTAAGAATGCATGAATGTTGTATGCATGCATGCATATCTGTAGATTTCCAAACATATATACTCCTACTCAACTAGTTAAAGGATGACAAATTATTGAAATCATGGTGAATCAGCTTCAATAATGAATTTCAGAACATAGGAGAGTATATCCCTGTACTAGTGTACTTCTTGCTTTTGCCTTTTTTTCTTTAATACACTAGGACCACTTGGCACTATTCTTGTTTCATTCAACCAAAGACTTCAAAGCTAAGAAGAACAATCACCGTTGCTTTGGATAAGGTTGGGACTAGAAGGTTATTGAGTAAGACACACCAGAAGAAATCTGATTCAGAAAGAACATGAGAAAATCACAATTGGTGCGACATAATGATTTAATAATGGCACCACGTACCGACTCCTATGACTTTAGCAACTCTAAAATTAACCCATTTGCAATAGGATTAGATAGAAGTGTATTAGCCTTAGCCCTTAGGGTGCATCATGTCACTAATGCCTTGTCGGTTTAGACCTTAGGGGAAGATAATTATAATTAAAATGACTTATTCATTGTATGCTGCCTTGCTCTAATACAGCTACTTACGCACATTAGGACATATTCACTTAAATATCACAAATATAATAAAAGCATCAATGATAGGAATCAAAAAAATTGTTAGCCCATACTCCAATACTGTGTTAACAATTTAGCTTACAGCTCTTAAAAAATATTATCAGATATTAGATTTTATATTGATATTTTATTTGTGGAGTGTAACTATTCTACCAGTTTTATATTACTTGCTCCTAAGAGAAATGAGCCACACACGTAGTTCCAAAATTTCCAATTATGGGGAGAGCATGTGAATTAGCAAAATATGGGGGCCAGAAAGTCTGATACGATTATACCAACCAAAGAGGATATGTTACAATAATTTCTGAAGTTTCCTCCCCTGTTTATCACTTGATCAACCAAATGTACAAAATATATCCTATATTTAAATTGTGTGTTATTGTACTTCTAGGGTCTTTATAAAAAAAAACCACAGTATTATCCAGCTTACAATTTATTCAAAACAAAAATTGAAAGGAATACATGGCGTTAAGTAAGAAGCTTCTCACCTTGCATACGACAGATTAGATTTCTGGCACTTGGAATGAGCAATGTTGCAACTGTTGCAACATCCAAGAACTAGCTTCTGCGACAGAGGATAGGTTTGATCTATTAGATGAGTTTAAAGTTTTAATAGAAAAAATCACTTGATCATGGCAGATCTTCTCATGGTTTTACTACAAGCTATGAGAAATGTACAGGAACCCAAAAAAAGTTAGGAAATTGCAAAATGAGTTATTATCACACAAATAGTACAAGTACAGTTAATTTCAATCATTTTAAGAAAACAAAAAAAATTATAAATAGAAATTTAATACTTTCGTACGTATTCAGGCATTAAGCCCATGCACATGCAGATGGAACAGGAAAACATTCATATTCAAGGTTAACAAACAAACGGTATGGTTTCAGCATAAAAAATAAATAAACAAATAAATAAAAGTAGTAAGACAACCACATACATATTTAGTCTGCAACAAAAATATAAGCACTTGTACCGTACAAGATTAAAAATTTACTAATCCTTGCCACTTTTACAGTTTTACTAAACTTTTCTGTAACATTCTTTAGACTTCTGTAATATGCTTTATACATCCCTTTCCTAGCCTGATCAAAGATAATAATAAAAATATAAAATTAAAACAACGTGAAACAACTGCAAGGAACAACAAAAGCACCATAATCTTGAACAGGACAGGTCAAATTAACCATTCTGAGATTAAAAAGTCAATCTGAAAAAAGTAACTTTGATGCCAATGACCTCATGTGTCTAGAAGAAAATCTCTCTTATCCGCAAAATCAACTCCCTATCCCCTTTCTTCCCCACCCTACCATAGAATCTCATTGCAACTTGGTGTAAAACTATTGTTCCTTTAGTAATTTAATATTCTGAAATAGGTTGCTTTAGAAATATGTTAATTAGTGCTTAGGAAACAAGGAGCAATATTATAAACTCCACCACAAGACGGCTAGAATGGCTTACGTGGCATTAGTCAGCATAATTAGGGTTAATCTCAACCCTTCGCCCACACTTACATCACTTTAAGAATTGATCAAAACAATCTAGAGCGTTCAACATTATTCTCAAATTAGCCAAAATAAGAGGTTAATGATTTAATAAATTATTTAGGACATAATTATATATTAAGTAATTTTGGTCCCTAAGATGACTAGGGAAAGATCGACATGGGATTGTGATCCTGATATTTTCTTATAGGATTATGTTGATCTGGTTTTACCACAAAGGAAGATTTTTTTATTAGACTGTTAGTATGGCAAAGCATCTTATGCTCTATGGTGACATACTGACATGACTATGGTCTGCTTTAAAATTGGCATACTTTTAAAAGCTAATCAAATATTTTAAAAATTACAAAATCAAAAGCATCCTTGTTATATGGTTTATATAGTCAGATTAATGACTAATCATAAAATCTCAACTGCCAAGTGTTATACTTGTATAGATGCATACTTATTCAAACCCCTTCCCAGTTAGTCTACGCAAAGATGTACACCTAGTGCGAAAAATATCTAAGCTCAAACTAAAAAACATGTTAGCTAAGAAAAGGCAAGTATGTTTAAAAGGAGCACATATTTGATCCCTAAAAAGATTTAAATTCTAACTAAAGTTGTTTTATTCTAAAATTTGTACGACTACGTTAGTCAGGAAAACCTAACATGCACCAAGATACACCATAATGTCACTCGTAAAACCTACCCCGGCATAGGATTAAAATGTCCGATCCCTGTGAGTGTTTTACCTTTGTTAGCAAGACTAGCCAATGCGATAAATTATTTCTTAAAAAGGTGAGTCTCAAAGTAATACAGTCCACTTCAAATGTATGCAAAGTAGAAGGAGTGATTTCAGATGCATACGGATCACTATTTCCAGAAATTTAATCATTTTACTAAATTGATAGATGGTCTAATTGAAGGCGCCGCAAGTTGTTTTATAGTACTACAGTTTATACACTTTTCATTCTATATGACCTAGTTTTTAGGTTTAAGTAGTCTTCACATATGCACCAAACCAAACCACTCATCATAGGAAAATTATTCCTGACTAAAGCGAAGAAGCTAACAAAACAAATCTTACCAAATAGATCCCAGTTTACACCTTATCTTTTGCAAGCAATAGGAACCATTGGCTGGACTTTTCCATTGTAAAGACTAAGATTATTTCTTTCAAACCTTGCAAAAAAAGAAGAAAAAGAATGTAATGACAGTTTGATACATATATTATTCAGGCACTAAAAAACAACAATAAAAGGTGAAAATTGATGGACCCATAAAAAATTTGGTGAGTGCATTGTGCGCCTAGCTAAGTTGGACTCAGTTCTCGTACATTGTCGTATTGCTTACATTCTCAATAGTATCTTGTGGGGCCTCCACAAATTTTAAAATTTTTGTATGAACTTTCTCCTTTACTCTTTACCTAATTGCAATTAGCCCTGAACCTTAAGTTACTTCCTTTCCTATCTTTAAATACAAGTTTTTGTTGTAAGCCTTACCCACCCATCAAACACATACTTTCCCTCTAAAGCTTTAAAGAAAACCAAATATGAAATTTCTTCAATGTCCACTACCTTGCCATTTAGAAGATGAAAATCAATCTAGCTCTCATGGCCTTCGATCCGGGTACTCTTCCTCGTCATCCTCATCATCTCTTACTTCACAGCGAAGTCTTCAATCCCTCCCTTCTCTCTCTTTATCCCAACAACTTGATCCAAAAACCACCATACACTACCAGTGTATTTCCACCCTCAAAGGCCACACCTCCTACGTTTTCTCCCTTGTTCTCAACGGAAAATATCTCTATAGTGGTTCATCCAATGATGAAATCAGAGTTTGGCCAAGAGAACTTACCAACCACCACCAGAATTATGCTGAAAATAATAGCAATATTGTTGCTACTACAAACGGTGCAGTTAAGTCCCTGGTGGCTTTGGGAGACAAGCTTTTCAGTGCACATCAAGATCATAAAATTCGTGTCTGGAAGATTGATAGCAATAACGAGAGCCATAATAAGAGGTACCAATGTACAGCCACTCTTCCCACAATGAACGATCGTTTCCTAAGGCTCTTATCAGCAAAAAACTACATACAGGTACGGAGGAACAAGTCCTGTACCTGGGTCCATCATGTTGACACTGTCTCAGCACTTGCCTTGTCAAGTGATGGATCCCTCTTATACTCCGCATCATGGGATCGAACCTTCAAGGTATGGAGGACCTCCGACTTTAAGTGCCTAGAATCAGTGGCCAACGCTCATGATGATGCTATCAATGCTCTTGTAGTATCTAAAGATGGCTATGTCTACACTGGATCAGCTGATAAAACCATTAAAGTATGGAAGAAACACCAAGGAGAACGAAAACACTCCTTGGTGGAAACATTACAGAAGCATAAGTCTGCGGTCAATGCATTGGCTCTTAGCAATGACGGGTCTGTGCTCTATTCTGGAGCATGTGATCGTTCAATCGTAGTGTGGGAAAGAGAATCTGGTGATAGTGGCAACATGGTGGTGGTGGGAGCACTTAGAGGCCACAGCAAGGCCATTTTGTGCTTGGCTGTGGTGTCTGACCTATTATTCAGTGGTTCAGCTGATAAGACTATCAGGATATGGAAGAGGTCAGGTGTTGACAAGAATTATACTTGTTTAGCTGTCTTAGAGGGACATATGAAACCAGTTAAGTGCTTAACTGCAGTTTTTGATCCAAACAGTAGTTCTTGTTCTGGTACTTCTTATTTAGTTTATAGTGGAAGTTTAGATTGTGATATTAAGGTATGGAAAATTTGGGTTCCTTTTCACTGAGTTTTCCATGTTTTATGTAGTTAATTTATTGAAATTTTGTTACATATTGTTTCAAATGTACATAGAATAGTGAGTAAGATATGATTTGAGTATTTAGACTATTTACAGATTTTGTCCTTTGGAGTTCGCCTTTGTTGAACATTTCCTAGCTCTAAACCCCTTATTTGCTTTCAAATCATCCAAGGATTTTCAGGGCAACAGCTTGGGGAAGAATAGCCTTAATCTTTCCTTTCATTTTTCCCATCTTTTTTCCCTTTTCTTTCCTTTCTAGCTTTCAGAAATAAAAAAATAAATAAAATCGGTCAAAAGCCAGAATAAAAGGTTTACAGATGATTCAAAGAAGTTCCTTGAGGGTGCGCGGCCATTTCCTTAAAACACTTCTAAGAAATTTCCAGCTCCTATGCCAATATAGAGTTAAGATTTGGTCACACTACTGTTACTAACAAGTTAAGAAGCTCATAGACATAGTCTACCTACATATGCATCAGTACATGACTATTACTCTTAAGCGCATTTACAGACTCAAATAAACTATATTGTTGTTACCACGTCAAACAAGCAAAGCGAGATCAAATCTATAAATAGACTAAAATTCACATTAATGAGAAATCAAAACAAATTTAACATATATGCAAAGATTTTATGTAGTAAAGATATGATAGAATTTGCTATGTATGAAATATATAAGAGGAATCTACCGAGGAAGTTGAAAAAAATTAAAACTCCCAGATCCCCTTTTACATATACTTTATAAGAAAACCTAATTTAAATGTCAATATTCGGTTAGTCAATGGTATGTTATGCTCTTGTGTTCATGAACAAGCTCTTATACTAGATTATTTATTAATTTTTTGCTTCAAATGAAACTATTCCCTGTTACAAAGTGAGCACCACAATTGACTTTTAGATAGGCTATGAAATCTACCCTCTATAGCAAACCCTTATTGGTTATTTCGGCTCCAGAATTGCAGCTAGATAAACTATAAAAGGCTTTGTTTTTATTCTTTTTGTAACATGGCAATTTAGTTGATTACAGTCTTACAGATTGAGAAGCTACACACAAAATCCCATATCATCCTGTAAATGATGTCAGTATACTTTTTCCAGGATTCAATATTAAGCAAACACAGAAAGACAGCATGATTTCGTCAATGAATTTAGTTCTTTGATCATTGAATAAACAAGTAACAAGCACCACACAAAGGAATAATATTTTCTTACATATAACCAAAAATGAAGGTATGCAAAGAATACTATACAATGAATATAATCTCTTACAGACATATTGATTTGCTGGAAGTTTAGTTAATTCTTTTTACTATATACAAAAATATTTTTCTGATCGAAGAAAAGCAACATTAATGGTTAGTTAATTGCCCTTCAGAGCTTTTTAATTGCAGAACTCAAAAGTTTTAGCATATTCCACTTAATTTGCAACTGAAAGCTATTTATCAATATTTAAGTCATTTTCTTTTCTATGTATTTGATATTTATATACAATATAGTGTAAAACTATACAGTAAGACAGTAAAATATAAACGAATGGCTCTTCTAAAATATCCATTTATTAAAGGAGAGCAAACAGCTAAGATTAATATACTAAATTAATACTTTTAAATTCAGATTACTATACTAAATTAATAACTGCTCTTGAACTAGAAGGTAGGTAAATGTCATTTCTTAGTCCTGTAACCCATAATATTTAATTCATTCCTTTCTACTTTTCTAAAAAAAAATTGGTTGTAGGGAGGTAACAAAAACATGATCTAAGAAAACACAAAATTAAAGGTGATCCTGTTTCTGATTTTCTCTCATTGTTTAAGGTAATATCTTTTCAGCAACAGGAAGAGCACTAAGACGCGGATTAAGGAGACAAAAGATCAAGATTATCCTAGATTCTTCTTAATGGTGAATAAAGAATGATAGGAAGCTTCTTAGCAGATTTTAGATGGCCAATAATTAATCTTTTATTTATGCAAAACCCTGCCACGTTAAAGAGTGACAGTGAGAAGGAAGGTAATTAAGAAAAACAGAAGAAAGTGCTGCAATCACCCTTTTGACTCCAGAATTCTCTTAATCTAGATTACAATGTTCTAATTAAATAAATAAAAATGGTGAACTTGGAATAACCAGACAAGTAATTTCTTAGATAAATATTGTAAGATTATAATGGCATAAAACAATACCCAAAAGATATAAAGAGAGAAATAGGAGGCGAAGCTTGGATTGCACTAATCACTACTAGCATTTACTTGACACATTAAAATTGGAAAGTATTATTCTTGAACATGACAGAAGGAAAAAATGCTCAAAATCAGTCATCCCCAACAATTTTACCGACATGAAGCATGCTGCCACCAAATAATGTAGTTTCTTTTAATAGTATATTAATCTTGAAGCGAAATGTAAGGTCAGAGTGCTATTATACGTAGTATAGTTCCTAGCTCAATTGAACATAACAAAACTATTATAGCTTGTGAATTACACCCAGACAAGGTGACATTTTAAATTCTGTATTGTGTTATATTATGTAAGCACAACTGACTTATATTGGCTATTCCAAAAGCTTAAAAAGCATCCAGCTTAAGAATGGCCAATAATTGGCATTAACTTTAATAATACCCACTACCAATAATGTATTTTATAAATTACTAATAAGCCTTTATTATTTCTACAAGGAAAAAGGCCTTATAGCAGCCAAAGTGCAGCAACCAAGCTGACACAAGCACAGGTAAATCCGCTAAATTGCCTGCTTACTATCAATAGCTTAAAAAAAAGTTGGACCATTTGCAACTGGAATAAGTACAAACTCGGTGCTACACAATATATGCCTTACCACTGGTAGTATGATTTCAGTTGGTAAACATAGCACTCTCAACATCAATGATCTCATCATAAGAAAAAGCCAGAGCACCAAAGTCCAAAGGCTAAATAAAAGTAGATATTAATCGAGGAACTCCTATCTGATATAATATGCAAACAGAATGTTAAAGGTGTTTTCTTAGCTAGATAAAGTTGCTGAATACTCCGTAGCATGCAAAAATGTAGTCACTAGTCAGTCAATTCATATATTGCACAACTAAACTGGATTGATAAACATATGATCAGTGCATACATGTAGCCTTTTCTTTTTCTATTGTTGAAAAATCTTGGCTTACGAAGTCCCAAAGGATGGCAGCTGCCTAAGTCACAATTCCTAAAATATTTTACAGAACATAACATTACAGAATTGTAAATCATGAGATCATCCGCAAGTTACTAGGATTGTATTCATCTATAATAACTTAGTAAGCTGGACATAGAATTTACAAAAATTAATAAATAAAAAACTTGTGATGAGAAAAAAGAGATGAACAACAAAGGAAGTGAAAACACAAAGAACAGTGCTGAACACGTTGAGTTCACATTTCAATAGCTAGATGCCTAGAAAGTAAAAAGTTTAGTACAACAAAGAAAAGCCTAAAATTTCTCACCAGACTGCTAATTAATAAAGTCGAAGGTAACAAGCTGGGTAAACATATAGATGTTTGCTATAAGGGCCTGTTCTCATTGACTGAACTCAGCTGAACTGAACTGAACTGAACTCAGCTGAACTGAACCGAACTGAACTCAGCTGAACTGAACTGAAATGAATATTTTATAAGAGAAGGAAATTAGGAGCTGAACTGAACTGAACTTAACTGAACTGAGTTGAACTGAACTGAACTGAACTCAGCTGAGGTCCTCCGTTTCTTTCGGAGATGCTGACCCGCAGCGAAGCAGAGGGAAACTCAGAGAACCGGAATGATTGGCCTTCACTCTCCAACTGACAGACTAACAGACTAGAAGAGAGAACTGCCGGGTCGGGCTCTCGATCAGCATAGATGGGCGGTGTGGTTTTACTTTCACGTAGGTGGGACAGCGCGGATGGCTTAGAGTAAGGAGAATTCCATCTTTTTTTCGGCAGGGGAGGTTGAATCAGAATAAGAGTTTTGGGGGGAAACGTTCCTTTCCTGCCTCCTTCGGAAGAAAAATTCTGGGCCGACTACGTAGACCGTAATGCTGAAACTATAGCGAATGCATCTATCGTCATTGATGCATAAATAAAGATTATTCCCTAAGAGCTTGTCCAGTACCATCTATACCCCTCCCTTTTACTAAAGGGGAGCCCCTATAGACGTAAAGACTTGACTTCACTGAACCGGCAGCGAGCAAGGGGCAGCCTTATTGCAGTTCCTTCCCCCCCAAGGGGGGCCTCGGGGGGCTCACTACTTATGGATAGACGTGGGTAGTGCCTGCTGTTAACTCTTGTTTACTTTTTTTTAGGAGAGTGCGCCTGACTGTGAGACCGACTGGTCGAACAGAGACGAAAGGGTCTAATTCCGCGATAAAAGAGCTCTGTTTCCAAACAGATTTGAACTGAACTCAGCTGAATTGAACTGAACTGAATTTCAACGTAAGAGAACAGGCCCTAAGTAAAGATACAATCTTTTTATTGCATTTCTATTTGATACAATCTTAAATACAACAGACATTCATTAAGTAAGCATTTGGAGAATTTATACAAAGAAAACCATACCGAATCAAATGTGCTGAATTGGACACTTCATTGAACAATCTTCACAATCATGCCTCGAAGTAAAGATGGGCATCGTGCCGGGCCGAGCCGGGCCGTGTCTGGGTGAGCTCGTGCTGGGCCGTGCCGTGCCAAGTTTTGGCACACCCCGGCCCATGTGCCTGGCAAGCCGTGCCGTGTCGGGCTGCGGGCCAACCCGATTTATTTATTTTTTTAAAAAAAAATATACATGTATATTAAAAAAAATCGATATATAATTTTTTTTTAAAACAACTTAAGTTTATATAAATAATTTTATTAATTTATGTTTATGTTAATGTTAATATATATATTTTTTTTCAACAACCTTAATTTATATAAGTTTATATAAATAATTTATGTTTAATTTTATATAAATAATTTTATTAATTTAGCAAAAAACAATAATGCTTTGCTAATAATAATAACAATAATAATAATAATAATAATAATAATAATAATAATAATAAATACGTGCCTTGCGGGCCACGTGCCGGGTAGGCGAGCTATGCCGGCGTGCCGACCCACGGGCCGACGACCGTGCCGCCCGCTATACCCGTGCCGTGTCTGTGCCAATTTTCTAGAATTTTGTTCACGGCACAGCCCACAAGTGAGCCGCCGGGCCGGGCCCGTGCCACCCACATGTCAACACGGCTCATGGCCATCTTTACCTCCAAGCAACAAATTACCAAATCAACCACAAATAATAGGGCGACAAGTTAAAAATAAGCTAATCGATACAATAATCAAAGAGCATGTTAAGAAATCTATGCTTGTCTTTAAGAAATATGATAAGAGTACAAAAACACCCCGTCAGAATTAGTTGTCACATTGTCTCAACCCTCCATAATTAAGGTTTCACCATTCTTCACTAGAAAGTCCTACGTCTCTAAAAAGTCCTTCGTAATAGGACAAACTTTTAAAAAAATCGGATGTACAATAAAATATTGTACATCCGTTATAAAGTTGCCCTAAAATGAGCAAAAGTTATCCCTAAAATGAATAAAAGTTACCCCCAATATGTATAAATATAACCCTTTACAAATAAAAATTATCTACGCTTTATTAGTAAAAAATCACATTTTAAATGACTAAAAACCAATTATTAGTGATTGAATGTAATTAAATTACTTTTATAAAACTTTTCTTGTTGTTTATTTATATAAAAATTGTATTAGGTTTAAAGTTACCTAAAAATAGGCAAAAGGTTACCCTAAAATTAGCTAAAAGTTACCCTTATACTACTCGATTTACACTAATATTAGTGTAAACCGGGTGTATACAAAAGTTTTTCTCGTAATAGTTGTTTCTTTTTATTCTCAAAATCGTATACGTGACTATAAATAGCGAACAGATAAAGTACAATATTTATTGAAACTACATCAACGATTCAGTGGGAAGCAACTGAAGCTACACATATATGATCTAGTAATTGATTTCTTCTTTCATAGGATAATACTTTGTACCTAATGTGCATGATAATCCGGTAATTAACTGCTAAAATATCATACACAAGCAATAACACAATTCTAGGGCTGCAAGTTTTCAATAAAATTGAGGATTATTAATAAACCTTGAAGAAATTTCTTAAAGAGAGAATTATTTGTAAAGGAATAAAAAATATTTTTAAAAAATTTAATTATAAACCCTCGGTGCCTTAATTCAAGCTTAAAAGAAGATTAACGTGCAATAATCAGAAAAACTCAAACTCACAATTGAATTACGAATAAAATTACCGAAAATTAGGTTTAGAACAACAAATTGCGAACTGTAACCAACAACATTAAGCAAAAGATTATGCAAAAAAAAAAACCGTAATTCAACGAATGCGAAAAGGAAAATTGAAATCAGGCGAATAATTACCATAAATTAAGTATGAAATTGAGCTCAGAAATTGAAAAAATTTCAACTTACAGATTGATTTTCATGATTTGATCAAGAACTTTTGCAGCCGAAGTTGCTCAGGCAGTGAAGCAGAGAGAGAAACTGCGAGTGTTGCCATTGGCGCGAAACAGAGGGGTAGAAGTTGGACTGGACCATATATAACGGAAGAATTAAGACTGGCCCAAAATATGGTGACGGGCTGAAGGATATCTCGTTAGGACTTGGGGTAACGTTACGGCCAAAACTAACAATAGTAGGTAATTTTTAGGTGTCGAGCCATGGGTAGTTGTCGAACTTGTTAGAGTAGTTTGTAGTTGTCAATTAGTACCGGGATAAAAATAAGATGTCAAAATACTTTTTGATATTCTTATTGTTTGGGAGGCTGCCCCAGTTTCTCAAGATGAGAAACATCTAATGTTTCTCAATATGAACAGTGGAAGACGTGTGCGAGACACGTGTTACATCTTGACTTTTTCCAATTTCCTTCTTCCTCCTCTTTCGTCTTCTACCTTAGATCTCCAGCTATAACCAACCAACCTCCATCTTCTTCCAACAATCCCAACCCATGACCACCTCCATTAAAGCTGCTCAAGCTTTCCTCTCGAGAATCACCCATTCTACCGCCATATTTTCAGCGGCTTCGCCGCCAAATTAAACTAAAACCCTAAGAAAAAAATGTGGGGGAGGGGGAGGGGGGGAATGGCGTATTTTACCCCAAAGGGTAATTATATCATCCTACTCCATTAACGAATCTTGTCATGTTCAATTTTTCCATTAAAGTTTCCTTGTTTCTGCATTGGCGTTTTTCAGTTTCCATTGAAACCTTGGATTTGTGTTTCCTTGAAAATTCAAAATTTTTATACAAAATTCCAACATTACCCCAACTCAAAGACTGAAAATGACGAATTTGCCCTTTTTGAAATACAATAATCATATACTATAGTTGTAAACTTGTAAATAAGTAATTATAATTTGTCAAACATTACACACTACCTTTGAAATGCTAATAGTAAATCTGGCGTTCGAGAAAAGTTACGTCTACGCTAACCGCTACTTTAACTACTACCTAACAAGTTACTCTTTCGTTTTCCAGCTACTATTGATTACTACAAAACACTAATGTCAAATAAATATGATGTTGTAACGAATGCAAGAAAGAACAAATATTGAAAGCAAAATTAACAAGAAAAACACACACATATTTACGTGCTTCACCAACAATGTGTTGGCTACGTCCACCGGCAAGCGAGGGAAAATCTTTATTGAACTTGGGAAAAATAGATTACAGAATCAAAACAAATTTGAGACCAATCACAAAATGCAGATTGATTGTCTCTCAGATTTCTAATGTTATCACTCTCAGATCTCACAGATGCGAAATACTCAAAAGACTCTCAGTTTTCTAAAAAATCACTCAACTAATGATCATACGGCTACAAATAACCCTATGGGTGTGTGTGTGTGTGTGTGTGTGTGTGTGTGTGTGTATATATATATATATATATATATATATATATATATATATATATATATAGCACTCCATAATAAGATAGATAGACCCACTAAAAAACGTGAACCGCCTCAGCATTAAATGCTGCCGCGCGCAACTCACATAGTTGCGCTGACCCTTTATGCGCAACTTTCAGACTTGCGCACGCCAGCCGCGAGCACTCCCAGTGTTGCGCGCGACCGAGCTCTCGCTCAGCTGCACCTAAATACCTCTACGAGCTATAGCTCGCTTGCCTAGGAGCTATGGCTCCCCTTTTCGTTGCAATCTTCAACCTTGTCAACGAACTACTAAGTTACCTTGCGACTAATCCAAGACCCGAAAACAAATTCAAGGCATATTTCTAGCATATGAGGCTATTGAAGAATACAACTTTTGAATTATGTTTTGTTGTAGAGATTAAATAAGCCCGGCTCAAGCTAGTTGATCGGGTGTCGGCTTGTTATTGAACATGGTGTAGCTTGAGTCTTAAGCCATTTTTTTCTAGTGTCCAGTGGAATTTCATGAATTTTAAGCTTAGAATTAACTTATGGACATTTTTCCAGAGAGTCTAGTTGGACTAGGAACTCTAGTGTATAGTCCTGGTAGACCAATATGATTTGACCTATGATTGCCTCTATTAGTAACTGTAATTTAACTCTTACAATTTGAGCTAAAATTTTATATCCAAGCACTCTTTTCTTTCTCTATCTTATTCATGGTCTTTTATATACCCCTATATTCATTATAAAAAATCATTTACGTTTTAATCTTTTGCCCTTAAGATTTTTTCCATTATAGTTGTAGTAAAATCTCATTCAAAACTCATTTGTTAATTTAATAAACAAACTTTTGAACAATAATCTTAACTTCTTTCAGTAATTGTGTCAAAACTTGAAGATAGAACTTCATATTTGATTAATTATTGTCCATCACTTCATGAATAACTGGTTTAAGTTAATCTGTAGGTACGTTCATGTTTGATACATAATAATTGGTTAAAACTTGAAAATTCTAATGTGTGACATGCAAAGCTTTCTCAACATATTTAATTTATTTGTTTTTTACAATAAACTAAAGTTTATAGCTATTTTAACATGTCACATGTAGACAGGAAGTTATGCAAAGGACCCAATTAAAGAGTATTTAATTAGTGTCTAACAAAGACACCAAGTGGCGCATGCTCATTCTAGCGCACCAAGCTGGATTGGTGCTTAGTGGAACTTGATTCTAATTTAGCCTCCTTGGGGCAGACTTAATTCTGCTTTATACCTCTTTTTGACCAAAAAATTTACAAATAAATCTTTTATCTATTAGCTACGATGTACTTTTTTTTATCAGGAATATTAACTACTACATCAAATGTAAGCATGAACTTTGGGCATGGCTTCAGTAGTAGAGATATTGAGATAAACTTGAATTAACTTAATGGATTTATGAAAACTTAAGATCATTATTAATAATAGGAAAAATTGAAAAGAATAATCTCACATTTGGCACATCTTCTCAAAACAATCCCACCTTTGCGTATTTCGGGAAAAAAAAATCCCTCCTTTATACCCCATACACTCAAAACAAGCCTTTTACTTGTTGGTGAAATTGGTAACCTGTTTAGAAGGGCTTTTGCCACGTGTCGTCTTATAATTGGTTTTTATTATTTTTTTGAATAATAAAGAAATAAACAAAAAAATTAATAATCCTTAGCTTCTTCTTCCTTACCCTAACGGATCTCCCTCCATCTTCGGACCCAACTACCGCCAGAACAGCCGGGCCAGCCGCCCTCCTTGATTCCCTCCCCTTCTCCGACTCCCTCCCCTTCCCTGTTCCCCCTTCCAGTTCTCCTTCCACGATTCCCTCCCCTTCCGGACTGATGCCGCCGGACCCAGCCGCCGATTCTCTCCCCTGCCGGATTTAGCCTTGGTGTGTGAAGTTGACTTCTCGTTGCTAAGCCGCCCGAATGCCGAGAAACTCCAATTTGATCCGTCGTCCAGTTGGTGTATTGATCGAGTTATGGCCGGGTAAATGTCTAAATCCCTTCGCCGTCGGGCCCATACACCACACCTGAACGAGGTTTCTGATTTAGGTAGGTTTCGAATTGGAGGTTAAGTGGGGATTTGGGGTGCAGATTGGACATGGCAACCCCTTCACCGACAATTGAAATTGAAGGCGAATCACCGAATATTGTCAAATTCTGCCGTTAAAATGCTTGGAAAACAGAGTAACTGTAACACCTCTGATTTAGTAGCTGATAATAAACAGGAATTAAAGGAAAAATAAACAACCTTTACATAAAATTTCGAAAACAAAACACCTAAATCGGAGGTATTACTGCCACACTTGACAACCTGTCAAGTGTTAAGACTTACATAATCCCAATAATTACAACTTAATAAACTAGGTGAGCTATTCATATAACTTTACAAACTCGTTATAAAAATACTAATCGATCACTTGAGCTCCTTTAGCTACGATCACTTGATTAACCTGTTTAAACAATCTTGATTGCTCACCATTAAGGACAAATTCCAAAATAGATCGTCGCAAGGCCACCATAAGAAAAAGACATGGCCGCAAACACAAGTCGCACAACAAAACAACACACACGTCAGCAAAAAGCCGAGTAATCACCACTTATCAAGATACAGAGAATAGTATAATAATTAACATTACTAGCTCAATTAAATAATGTAGTTCAAAACTACATTACGCCTTGTACTATGAAAATAACCTTTATCAAACACAACCTCGAAAAATAATACGAACCTTTACTCAATTAATTCATATGTCCCATAAGTGTGCCATGTTCTTTGTTTTATACCTAGCCTTGGACATGGGTAATTCAAACAACAAACCAACAAGTATAAAAACTTGAATACTCTCAATAACCAGAAAACACATTGAACCAGACCACATATGGGCCAATTCCCACTAGAGAGGACCATAGAAAAATAAATAATAAATATTATACCTCATTCTTAACTCATGATTATCATCCTCTTACCAACATGCCAAGGACTAAGGTATACAACGCCGAGCCTCAAACCAAGAATAAAATAATAATTCTCAACCTTTTGATATCATACTTGATCAAATAACCATTCACTAATTGATAAATAATATCTCAACAATGGCACATGTTCCAAATAACATAACAATTCGATTCATAAAACATCTCAACCCTTATAGGGAAATAATTCTAATACCCAAATATAATCAAATCTCAACCCAAAAAATAATACTCCGCATCAGTAACCCTAAACCTCAAAATAATACTCCCTAAAACAACAACATTAAAACCCTAGCATAATCGATTATAAACATAAAAAAAAAAAAATACAATACTCAAATCCAATCAGATCATGTAATATCATAACAATTCATCATCATATATATATGTACAAGATTTCTAGTAATAAATCATACAATTCACATATAATTATACGAAATATAATATAAATAACTCTAATATAAGGTTCGTGTGATTACCTTCGTAATCAACTATAAATAGCACCAAATTTCATCAACAAAATGTTATTCCTTCGCTGGATTTGGGACGCAATCAAAGTAAACTCGCACAACAACCCTTAGAATAGGAAACAACATGACTGACATGAGCACCACCAAATATATATCCCTAAATAAACCTATAAAAGCACCAAGCATTAAAAAAAAAACACACCCCTTATGAATAGTGCATTGACCATTTTGTCCCTAGAATTTGCCTTGGCTTTGCTTATGAATAGTGTACTTTCTGATATGCCCCCAATATTTTTGCATGTGAAGCACTCGTGGTTTATGAGCTGGGGACAGCTGTACACATGTCTGCTTTACTAGGAGTACACTGTGTGCATCACCTCTCTTTCTTCAATGGTGGAAATTGTAGCTCAGCATGTACTAACCTGTGCATCACCTCTCTTTCTTCTAATTGGATGATGGCGGAAATTGAAGCTCAGCATGCAGTAATCTGTGCATCACCTCTCTTTCTTCTAATTCAACAATTTTGGCACTGCAAATGTGCTTACTCCATGTCCATGCTTCGAATTGGTACTTGCTGCATTTTGTAGTTGTTAACTCTTAATTAATTTTGAAAACCGTTCTTCATAACTTATCAGCTGTTAAATTTGAGATATTTGCGCCTTAAATTGATTAATTTTTTTTTAAGGGATTAGTTGATTTTAATTTTAAAATATAGAGGTTCCAGGTGATAATTCTTTGTATTATGAGTTTAATTGGTTTTAAATTCTGAATTATTAAAAGTTCAACCTTGGAAGTGACGCTTCCTAAGATTAGTAGTTGTTAAATTCTTGCTATTTTTGACTTAATGACAGCTACCTAAGTAACATATATTAGTATTTGTGACCTGAATGGATTAATTTTTTGTTTAAGGGATTATTTAGTTTTATTTTAAAGGCCTGCAGGTGCCAGGTGATAAATCAGTGTATTACGGGTTTAATTGGTTTTAACTTTTGATTTATTAAGAGTTCACCCCCAATTGGCGCTTTCTAAGATTAGTACTTGTTAAATTCTTGCTATTTTGTATTTAAATGGAAACTATTTAAGTAGCATGTGATTATATACCTGTTCAGTGTTTATACAAGGGTATTAGTTTATTTTTATGATAGAGATGCCAAGTGATAATCCATTGGTACTTTATCACTTTTACATTTTGATTGGTCTTGGCCTTTGTCATAGTTATGTGCTTGTTCAACTAATTGCTTTATGCAAACAAGTTTAATGCAGTTCTTTTTTGGTGTTTCAACAGGTTAGTCTTTGGACCAATGGCTTTGGGAGGATCAAATAGCTTGGGTTTAGATGTTGAAACACCTAATTACTCAGCGGTCTATCACTTTTCATAATGGGTAATAGCGTTTCTCTTCTTTTATAATGTGCTTTTGTTTGGGAAGTGGGATTAGCTGCTTCTTTAATGATTATAGGCTCTTTAACTTTGTCATTAGATGGATTTAACATGTTCTATGTGTGCTGGAGCATGCTTGCTTTATTGTAAGATGTACCAGGTACACTGTATTACCTGTTGGTTTTAGTTTTGTCTGGTTTCACTTGTTTTGTCTTACTGTCTTGTAGCATACATAAATACAGGAGGGTTCATTTGGTTTCCCTCATATGCAACATACAAACTTAAATTCCATGGAGGTTACATTAGAGGTAATGCATAATTTAGATTTGGGTTTCACTGGTATTAGTTAACAACTTCACAACATTGGATCACTACACTTTCATATGTCTGACTCTGAATACATAACATTTATGAGCTTGCTTAATTGGAAAAAAACTAGTTCAAAAACATGCACACACCAGAACATTTAGAGTACCCTTGCTATGGTAACGATAGGTTGATAAGGCTGAAGTTGCTATGTGGCAAGGAGATTGTGAATGTTATTAGTGCTTATGCTCCCCAAGTGGGTTTAGATGCGGAAGAGAAACGACAATTTTGGGAGGATCTAGACGAGGTGGTACAGGGTGTCCACCACTCAGAGAAGTTATATATTGGAGGGGATCTAAATGGGCACGTTGGGGCGAGCCGAGAGGGCTATGGGAGTGTCCATGGAGGCTTTGGGTATGGGCAGAGGGACGCCGGTGGTGAAGCTATTATGGATTTTGCCCAATCATATGATTTAATTTTGGCTAATACTTGGTTTAAGAAGAGGGATTCACACTTGATAACTTTTCGGAGTGGAGCAAATGCAACTCAAATAGACTTCCTGCTCACAAGGAGCATAGATAGACAAAGTTGCCTAAACTGTAAGGTTATCCCAGGGGAAAGTGTGGTCACCCAACACCGGCTATTGGTAATGACTATTCGTCTGAAAGAGAAGGCGAAGAAAAAAGTTAGACAAGAAGAACCGAGGATAAGATGGTGGACCCTAAGGGATGCAAAGGCTAAGGTTTTTACAGAAAAGGTAATTGAAGAAGCGGATTGGGATGGAGAGGTGGATCCGGACATGACTTGGTTACGAATGAAGAACTGTTTCCTAAGAGTGGCCAAAGAGGTCTTAGGGGAAGTAAGGGGAAGAACTTCGATACAGAGAGATACTTCGTGGTGGAATGAAGAGGTGAAAGCAGTAATTAAGCAAAAAAGGGAATGCTATCAAGCCTTAGGAAAATGTAGGAGTGATGAAACCTTTGCAGCGTATAAGGAGGCTAAGAGTAAGGCAAAGGCAGCTGTTCGTCAAGCGAAAGAAAAGGCATATCAGGAGGTTTATGAAAAACTTGATTCCAAGGAGGGAGAAAGGATCATTTATAAGATGGCAAAGAGAAGACAAGAGGCAAGGAAGGATATTGGCATGGTGAAGTGTGTCAAAGATAAGAACCAAATGGTCCTAGTGCAAGAGGAGGACATCAAGGACAGGTGGAAGGGGTACTTCGATGAATTATTTAATGGAAGTAATGGAGTTGTGATAGGAGATACCTCTGTGAGTGATGAAGAAATCAACATGGAGTATGTGCGAAGGATTAGGAGAGTAGAGGTGGAGATTGCACTGAGGAAGTTGAAACCTAAGAAGGCGGTTGGCCCTGATGGGGTACCGATAGAGGTGTGGAGGTGTTTGGGTAAGATTGGTATTGATTGGTTAACAAACCTTTTCAACAAGATATGGACGGCTACAAGGATCCCACAAGATTGGAGGAAGAGCACCTTGGTCCCGGTTTATAAAAACAAAGGAGACGCTCAAGATTGTTCTAACTACCGAGGAATTAAGCTTATGAGCCACACTATGAAGCTGTGGGAAAGGGTGATTGAACAAAGGTTGAGGGCATACACAAGCATTTCAGATAACCAATTTGGTTTTATGTCTGGGAGATCTACTATGGAGGCAATCCATTTGATAAGACAAATGATGGAGTTTTATAGGGTAAAGAAGAAAGATCTTCATATGGTCTTTATTGATTTAGAGAAGGCATATGACAAGGTGCCAAGAGAGATACTTTGGTGGGCAATGTTGAAAAAAGGTATCCCACGAAGGTATGTAGACCTAGTTAAGGATATGTATCGGGATGTGTCAACAAATGTGAGGACATGCGGAGGGTTGACAAAAGATTTCCCTATTACAATCGGATTGCATCAAGGGTCTGCATTAAGCCCTTTTCTTTTTGCAACGGTTCTAGATGAATTAACTAGACCATTTCAAGATGAGGTTCCATGGTGTATGTTGTTCGCGGATGATATCGTTTTGGTGGATGAGACTAAGGACGGGGTTAATGTTAAGTTGGAGCAATGGAGGCAAAGGTTGGAATCTAGAGGGTTTAAGCTAAGTCGGAGTAAGACTGAATATTTGGTATGTCGTTTTGGCACTCAGAGGGGGACAAGCAATGAAGTGGTGAGTTTGGATGGAAAGGATTTGACCATGAGTGAATGTTTTAAGTATCTTGGGTCGATCATCCAGAAGAATGGTGACATTGATCAAGACGTAACCCACAGAATTAAGTCAGGGTGGCTTAAATGGAGAGCGGCCACGGGAGTGTTATGCGACCGCAGCATTCCCCTACAGTTGAAGGGAAAATTCTACAGGACTGCCATAAGACCAGTGTTGCTCTATG
Source organism: Chenopodium album (assembly GCF_948465745.1). Classification (NCBI taxonomy): domain Eukaryota; kingdom Viridiplantae; phylum Streptophyta; class Magnoliopsida; order Caryophyllales; family Amaranthaceae; genus Chenopodium; species Chenopodium album. Next base: position 53,183,251 of record NC_137843.1, read on the forward strand.
GTACAGAATGTTGGGCTTCTAAGAAAGAGCATATTAAAAAGATGGAGGTTACGGAAATGCGCATGTTAAGGTGGATGTGTGGAAACACTTTAAGAGATAGAATCAGAAATGAGGTTATTCGCAAGAAAGTAGGTGTGGCAGACATTGCAGATAAATTAAGGGAAAATCGTCTGCGTTGGTTTGGACATGTAAGACGGAGACCCGTGGGTGCACCGGTGCGAAGAGTGGAAGAGTGGGATCATGGAGGGATTAAACGAGGAAGAGGGAGACCAAAAATGACTTGGTTGGAAGGAGTGAGGAAGGATATGAAGTGCATGGATTTACGTGAGGATGAAGTTTTGGATCGTAAGGGATGGAGGAGAAAGATTTATGTTGATGACTACACGGAATAATCATATTTGGTTCATGTTAGCCGACCCCACTTTTGGGATTAAGGCTTTGATTGATTGATTGATTGATTGATTGATCATGAATAATGCACAGACATCATGTTACTGGACTTTCCCTTGCTACCTTACTGATACAAGTTCTCTTTACTATTTGGCTGATTAGCTTTGCTGTGGTTTACTAAAAAGTTTGTGAGCTCAAACTTTGCTTGCATGGGTTCAGTAAATGGATTGTATAATTAAACTGGTTGTGTGTTGCTAGACAATATTTGGACTTTGATGGGTTTACTAAACAACATTATGAACTCCAAATTTGGCTACATTGGTTTTACTTTGATTTTTATGTATTTGTTTTTTATTCTAAAGCATAACATTGTCAAAGTAATGAAGTATTTGGTTCCTTGCTAAGGTATTGAAATACTTTTATCTTTTGGCTGTTTTTATGCAGAGTTATGAACTTGTAATGGGTGAAGATGGAGATTCTGCTGTAAGTGTTTTCTAAAGGACAACTATGTTGATTTGGTGTATTCATTGTGTTGGTTTTGCTTATTTCTGTTGATGTTTGTTGAATTTGTTATGTTCTTTGCACTATATGTTTCATGCTTTAATAAGGTCATCAGATTATTGATATGGTTTTGGTTGTTGTAGTTTTTGTTTGCTGCATTTGTCATATTTTCTTTATTATATGTTACATGCCTTAATCAGCTAACTTGCTTGATTTTATGTTCATTTGCTGTTTGTTTTCTGCCAATATTGTTTGCTATTTTTTTTTAAAATTGCTGCCTTTGTTATGGTTTGTGCATTACATGTTGCATGCCTTAAAAAACTAATTAGTTTACATTATATAGGATAGCTAGCTTGCATGTTTAAATGAGATGCCTTATACTAAATGAGTATAATATTTTGGTACAATTTAAATTCCGATTGGATGTAGCTGAGGTTAAGCTTCCTTCTATATGTAGCTGAGGTTATTAGATGTCGTAGAACTAGGGTTGGTTACATAAGTACCTTTCTCATTTCATGGGTATGCACACATGTGGGTGGACCTGAAACTCGGAAAGTTTCTATTTTCTTTTCCCACCTTCTTCAACAGGTTGTTAAATACCTGAAACTCCCTCTCACTACTCCGTGTTTTTGTGACGCTTTATAAGCTGTTTTTGGACGTAAAAAAGCGTCGAAAATTTTGTTCTCGACGCTTTGCAAAAGAGTCGGAAAAATGTGAGTCAAGATTTCTTTTGGACGTAAAAAAGCGTCGGCAGCCACGACGCTTTTTGGTGTCTAGATAATTCTACAGAACGTCCAAAAATGGGTTGGTTCGCGCTATCTGTTAATGTTTGCGACGCCCTTATATGTCTATTGTGATTTGTGAGTAGGATTGGAGACGCTTTTCGCTGTCCATATATCTTTTCAACGCCTTTTGTTGTCCATAGATTTTGATTTGGGCGACGCTTTTTAGCGTCCACTCTCCCTTTGGCGGGAATTTTTTTTAAAAATGCACATCAAATGTCCTTAACGTAAAAAAGCGTCCACAATGTTTTTGAAGTAATTTTTTATTTTACGATATTAAAATTACAATGCATGTAAATCGAAAAAACACCACAATGATGAACTTATCAACAAAAAAAAACATTATATATATATATATATATATATATATATACATAGTTATTTAAACATAATATATATATACACACACACACTAAAAAGATAAAGCTAGCTAGCGATTAGTTAACATTGTAATTTGTTCATAGTTAATTAAACTATCCGACAAAGTAATTACAAAAAAAAACATCAGCAACATGATCGTCAAAAACAAAAACTTTAATTAGCCTCAACTAATTAATAATTAAAAAAAAGAAAAAAAAAACTAATAACACAAAGACTTAAAACCCCAATTAGCTGCACTTGATAAATCGATGATGATGATGATGATGATGATATCTTGGTAGTCGCTAGTTTTTTATGCTCAAATATCCGCCCTAATTCATTCTCCTGTATTCATCAAATTACCTTTTCCAACCTTCAAGATAAAATTAAAAAGTAATTAGTACATATATATAAATATTAAACATACCGATGAAGTTAGCTTATTTATAAACTTATGACTAAAAATCAATGAAATTTTTTTAGTCATAAACTTATGACTAAAAATTTTCGAAAACCCTGTTGGAATAAAACACCTTAAAAGCCTAGAAACAATATATAACTCAAATTTCTTCTTAAAAGAACAATTAAAACAAAACCCAGCTGCTGTAAATAATATGCGAAAGGAATAATAATATGACAGCAACCTGATCCACAGCTCTTAATCAAACCTGCCATTAAGAATACATCTTATCAAAGCTCTTAATAAAAACTATATCAAACCTGTTAATCCAATACTATATCAAACCCACCATTCCAAATTTATTAAATAGCAATTCAAGAACTAACATAAATTTGTGATCCCAAATTTGCATATATAATGAATTAGCACATATTAAATAAGTTTAATTTGCTTTAGAGAAATTATATACAGATAAAATAAGGGATTTGCTAGGTTCAGACAACATAAGTTGAACCAAACAGAGTATAGTTGGTGAAAAAGCACTAAATCAGCCAGAAGGCTGACCATATCCAACTAAACTGCTAGTGACTACATAAATATAGTTAGTTATTCTCTATCCCTGACAGGGGGGCAATTACCATTTCTGACCCTCTTAATTCACCCTGATTTCAACACTAACATTATCATCTCCCAAGCCAGTAGACCTACCTCAACATCAGCTAGAAAGCTTTGTGCAGGTTCACACAGGGAAAAAAAATTATAAAGAGATGAGCAACAAAAAATAGCAGATAAAGGGAAAATACACAAGTTTTCAACTCAACTCCATATCTTAACCATCAGTCAGATCAAGGAACAAAAGAAGGTTCTATTTTGCATGAAGTATCTATAGTGCTAATAAGCCTTATTGAAACCATGACAACAAATTACTTTTGGCACTAGTAAAAAGTATAACTATCGATCAACTCAATTTTAGACAGTTACTTCATTATAATTGACCAGACTGAAAAGAGATGGAAGATATTACACACCACAACACCAGCAGGTGGCTCACGAGAACTAGTTAACAGAGCTAATACATAGTTCCTCTACAATCATTCTACTGTTCTATTAGTTTACATTGCACTCACCTAGTCTATTGCAGAAGAAAATACCAAGCTGTTATGGATCCAAGCACCCCACACACCAACTCAGGGTCAGCCCTTAGCTTGGGTCAAACCCAGGGTCAAACCCATCCTGGTCAACCACCCTTAGTGGTGTATACGAGGCGCAAAAGAAGGAGCAAGTAGGGGGGCAGCAACTAGCAACAGCAGCAGGGGCATTTCTTATCAACAACACAAATTCCATTAAGAAGATCAAGTGAAGGAAATGAAGGCAGCTAGTTTCTTTCTGCTTTATTTATGTTTTTCCATTATTAGCTTAAGCATCACATGTTTAACTTTAAGGTCAGCTTGACCATTGTAGTATAAATATGGTAGTAGTATTATGCAATGGATCAGCCCAACCCAGCTCCACCAATTCAAGTATGGTAGTAGTATTATGCAATAGATTGACCATTATTAGGCAATGCTTTTTGCTTTTTTCATTTTTGATACAATAATTAATAGAGTATAGTTAAAAGACAAGTGGGGACAACATACTAATAATAGTATGGGAAAAACACAGGGATTACCTTAATCACTGGCAATTTTATTCAAACTAAAACCCATCCAGAAGTAAATCACGCATACAATAAATATTTTCATATGAAGCTACTTGACAGATTTATAACCTCAAGCTATTAATTATCCCATTAGTCTGTAATTCCAGTAATTAGAAATTAAACAACAGGCTTTCCTCCTCAAATTAGTGCAAATTAATTACATTATTGTCAAGTAGTAACTGAGTAAATAACACAAGCAAGCATCACAGACTCACAGTCTAAACAGGACTCAATTTTTCTTATAAAGACGACCTTGAAATAAGTCTAAGATGAGTTTTATTGTCAAACTAATCAAGAGAGATCTTCAAAAACTAATACCTCAGTTCATGTAGCCATAAGTTTATAACAGTAACAACTCTAAATATCCATATCAGGGAAGAAATAATAGTACCTGTTGGTTTGCCATACCCAAGAATTGAGATGTCTTGTTAAGAAGATCTGGAGAAGCATTCCCCTGACGAATGGCACCCACAATATCAGAAACTTGTCCCATAAGCGTTTTAAGAAGTAAATTATTTTGTTCGACCTTGTCTTTTAGCTTTTCATTTTCCTTTTCAAGTGTGTCATTTTTTTGGTGCAAAGCAATAACTTCTTCTTTAACATTGTGCATTAAATTAATCCTCCTTTGAACTTTTCCATAACCTTTCTTCCTTAAGAAACCACGCACCCCGTAAATGTCGCCCTTTTATACCCCTAGTCCGTAACCTAAAGGACGATCCAGAATCTCATCGCGATACATGGTATGGTGAAAAGCTTCATCTTCGAGCTCTTGTTGTGACTTTTTAGGATACAACATCCTCAACTCTTCAACCTTAGCACTTACAGCATCCTGTACCAAGTTTAAATAATGAACACGGGGATTAAAAACAGAGCAACATATTTAGCAGACCATCTAGCATAATCAACAACAAGAATAATGACATGAACTTTATTAATTCATAATTTCTGCAGTGACTATGTCAGGAATCATACCACAAAATCTGCAGTGACTGTGTCGGGAAGAAAGCTTCCGTCCTTACCCGTATGAGCTTTTATCCAAAGAGCTAATAAGCTCATTTTTTGTCCATGTTCATCTTCCTATTAACAATAATGTCAAAAAGACCATAATAAGAGAAATCGACAACATAATGAGATGCATCATAAATAACACAACGTATATGAATAAGAAAAAGAATTATATTCATTTATACGTACTTTATAAGCTTATTTATGCTACAAATCTTTATTGTTATTTATTTGATTTTATATATTTTGAGACTAACACTCTTTTAAGTGAAATATAAAAGGCCACATATATAACTAATCCATACATAATCAGCTTGTTGCTTTGCAAAGCTATTAGAGCCAGATATGTGAATCTGATTCACGAAGGCTCGTGCTTTTTTTTCCAGCTATAGACAAATTCTGCACTCATATTCAAACAGTTAGTATTTGTCAAATAATTCAACCAAGACTAATTAAAGCCTAATATATTATTAGTAGTGAATATTTTGTTTACTTTCGCTTTCTCTGAATCCCAATACTTCACCAACTTTACCCAATTGTTACTGGTTATTCCATGCGGTGGTTCCTGATTACACATCTCTTCCACTGTTTTCTCATATGGCTTGTAATGCTGTTTTTTCAAAAAGAATTTGAACTGTCTCCAGGCTTTATTGGCACGCTTGAGAGCTTGGCTGTCATATTCCACACCATTAGGATCACAAAGTGGTCCTAATTAGTAAGAAATTATGAAATTTGTAAGTAACTTGTAAGTGGTCTTACTTGAAAAAAGCTAATAATTGGTTAGAATATTTTATGCAAAGCTAGTGTTCAATGTACTTACTTCCTTTTATTTGGTTGTCGATTGCATGCCAATTTTTTTCTCCAACTGGACAATGAGTCTCCATCTTTGCCATCATACCAATGAATTTAACCAATATATGTCCACCTTTCCTAATCGGTTGGCATAGATCATTGAATTCAACATAGTACTTGACGCCACTATTGCTCCAAACGTCAATTGGCAGAATTATACCACTCACCAATGTAGTATTACCATTGGCGTCTACAAAAACAATAAAATAAAAAACCATTAGTTTACTAATTGGAAAACATGATTTAGGGCTCTTGAAGAACTAATTTTGCTTTTAATTAACACCATGCAACTAATACTCATCTATTTTATGCAACCGCAAATAGAATCTCAATGATAAAGTAAATTAATTGTTGAAGGTAAAAAGATTACCTATGGTCAGAACCTCCTCCTTATCATCAAAATCTATGTTTACAGGCCAATCGAGAAGTGACTTTGGTCGTAGAGACTTAGTTTTGTTCGGGATCTCATTGGAATTTTCACCACTTTTTTGTTGTGTTTGATTAAACTGTGGAGTTGCTGCTGAAGTTTTCACGGCACTAGTACCAAGGTTCTGAGAACCTCCCTTCCCAGGTTGAGGATGCTGAAGTGGTTGGTGAGAAGTAGGAAAGGAAGTCGAAGGGTTGTTAAGGGAGTTGAGTTTATTTGAATGTGGTATATTAGGTGGAACCCTGGAAGAGAGTTGAGGTGGGTTCTTTGACTGGTAACATGAAGAATCCTTAACTGAACTCAATGTTGATCCAGTTGGAGGTTTTTTCCAAATAGATCCTAGACTATTAGGTGGTGGTTGTGCACATTTTGTAGTTGTATCAGGTGGAGAAAATGGCCCCCACTTTTCATTCTTAAGAACCTCAGCTGGTGGTGACTGAATAGCTTGTTTTTTGGTTGGTTTGGAAGCAAATTCACTTATAGATGATAGTGGATTATGCAACTTAGATGCGGTTGTATTTAGTGACTGATGATTCTGGATCTTGTGACTTAGCTGTGGCAGCAAGTATTTCCCTTGCTCTCTTGCTTCGATAAGTCATCTTGTACTATATATAACACTGCAAGATAATTGATGCAAAAAGATCAATATATCTAAACTGATATGAGAACGATGAATAAATAGCAACATATCAGAACTGGAATAAGAAACCAGAATGAAAAATACTATATCTGAACTCCAAATTAATCACAGAAATGACAATAATCTGATAATTTTGCTCATTTTTCCCACAAAAAAAAATAATAATCCACTGAATTGCACATTAAATCAGTGACAATTTATCAATCTTTTAATTCAAAATTGAAATAACAAATAAGAGCAGCAATAAAATCTATCCACAAGAGTTGAAATAAGAAACAAGATTGGCTAAAGAAATTTATTCCATTAACAACTTTGACAAATTTCAATAAATAAATCAAATATTACACCTAATCGAAGTTGTGAACTCCAACAAAAACAAACACACACTAATAGAAAAAATTCTCTAAAATGTTTTAAGCCAATTATTCAGGTATATCAAACAAGTCCCTAGGCTTAGTCTTCACAACATGACACCATCCTTTTTGTATCTCATCCTCAACATAAAAAACTTGCTTTTCTTGAGATGAGAAAACAAATGGTTCATCATGTAAATATCAACCGGTGTGCATCAACTTTGAGAAATTGACACGAACACTTCCATTCGGGTTTGTTTTGATACCCCTACGAATATCGACCCAATCACAACGAAACAATAGAACCTTAAAAGAACCATAATAATCTAATTCAAAAATTTCTTTGAGTTTTCCATAATATTCGTGGCCCTCAGCTTCCACCATGATTCCTGAATTTTGAGTTGTTCGAAATCGCTCGCGATCCACAATATCAAATTAGTAACCATTAGTAATAACACTTTTCATCCTTTTCCCGCAGTTACTCAAGCCACCTGCTAAGGCTTTTCTTAACTGTCCTTCTACCGTGCTATCATCTAAATAATGGACCTACAATTCGGGAATATATAGTTAGACTAAAATTGTTGTATAAAATGAAAAATAGAAGGAAAAAAAAAACCTAAAAGTAATAGCATATAACCTGGTTTTGCAACCAATCTGGAAATTCATTAATTATCCACTGATTTTCAATAGACTCATTAGATTGACTTCCTCCAACGCCATTCTCTTGCTGTTTTTTGTTTTAAAAAATCACTATCGAGATTGAAAATGTTATGTTATAACAATTAAATATTGGACGCTTTAAAGGAACACATAATGCTACATTGCTACTTACTCGAGCACCGGTGTCAATTCATCAGAATGAAGTAAAACATAGCGATGTGCTTGCTTTAAACTTCTATTATCTACACGAACATTTTCTTTCTTTCCAACAACACGACCACCGGAGTTATATAGATAGTTGTCAGTGTTTGATACACCGTCTTCATTCCTTCTAGGTCTATTGAATATAGTTTCAACACTTTCTAAATATCTCGAACAGAATGCAATTGTCTCCCACAAAAGGTAACCTTCCGCTATAGAACCTTCCGGTTGTGCTTTATTGCTTACATGGGATTTTAAAAAGGCCAAGTACCTTGAATTATAATAACGATTATGTATGTGAATGTGAAAAAATAAGGAAAATTATCATTTAAAATAAATAAATAAATAGATAATAATAATAATAATAAAATCACCTTTCAGTGGGATTCATCCATCTGTAATGAACCGGTCCGCCAAGTCTGACCTCATCCACTAAATGAATTAGTAGATGAACCATGATCGTAAAAAGTGTTGGTAAAAATTCTATCTTCATCTTACAAAGTTTCAACACGAGCTTTGATTGAATGGTATGTAATTCTCTGGTATCTATAGCAATTGAACATATCTTTTTAAAAAGCCTGACAACTCCTCAAGCAAGTCAATAACTTTTGTTGCATTCGACGCCCTTAAAGCAACAGGTTAGATATCTTGCATGAGAATATGATGGTCGTGACTTTTCATATTAATAAGTTTTCGCTGCTTTAGATTCACACATTTTTGCAAATTAGATCTGTATCCATCAGGAACTTTCATCTTTTTTAAGACTTTCAAAAATCTTTCTTTCTCCTCATTAGACATGGTGTATGAGGCCGGTGGGATGTAACCTTGAGGGTTGATCCAAAGATGAGGCTTTATATTCAATTCCTTTAGGGCTTTTCTGCCACTCTCATCATCTCTACTATTATCCATATCTAAAAGAGTTCCTAATAAAATATCGCACACATTCTTTTCAATGTGCATAACATCTAAATTATGTCTAAGAGGATTATGCTCCCAATACTCTAATTCAAAAAATGTACTTTTATTTTTCCAAAGAACATCATCACCATCTGGATCCCAATCATCATCAAGTTCATTGGCAGTTTTTCTCCCTCTTTACTTAGTAACTTTTTTAGCCTTCCCATACAAATATTTTACCCCTTCTTATTGCTTCAAGACTTCGGTTCCGCTGGTACGAATCGGAGCAAGACCATATTCTTCTTTCCCATTAAATAAATTAGCTTGTGAACGATATGGGTGATCAATTGGCAACCATTTTCGATACCCAGGGTACACAATTTTTCCACCAAATCTATCTGAATTCGTAGAATGAGTGCAAGAAGGACAATCTTTGTAGCCTTTTGTACTCCAACCTGACAGCATAGCATATGCAGGAAAGTCATTAATAGTAGAGTGTTGGGCTGCTCGCATTTTGAAGTTGCTTCCACTATAAGAATCAAAAGCATCAACACCTTCCCACAATAATTTCAATTCATGGATTAGTGGTTGCAAGTACACATCAATATCCATATCGGGACCAAATTTACCGGGAATAATTATAGAAAGAATAAATGATGATGACTTCATGCACAGCCATGGTGGTAAATTATAAGGAATGAGGACCACCGGCCATGTACTATAATTTGTGTTCATTAGACGATATGGATTAAAACCGTCACTAGCTAGGCCCAATCTAACATTGCGAGGATCAGCAGCAAACTCTGTATATTTTTCATCAAATTTTTTCCAAGCCTCGCCATCCGCAGGGTGTCGTAGAATCTTATCATCCTTATGATTAAGTGTCACCTCATCTCCTCTGCAGTTTTAGATGACATGTAAAGCCTCTTTAATCTAGGGATAAGGGGAAAGTACCGCATTACCTTAACCGCCTCGCCTTTCTTACATACTTCTTTTCCTTTCTCATTTACATCACCCTCCTTTCCTTTCACACTTTTCCACCTAGATGTGTGGCATATATGACACTCACTTTTATCCGCAAATTCGCCCCAATATAACATGCAGTCATTTGGACATGCATGGATTTTCTCATATCCCAATCCCAAATCATTTATTATCTTCATCCCTTCATAATAAGACGATGGAAGATCCTTAATAATGGGAAATGCATCAATTAGAAGTTCAAGTAATTTATTAAATGACTCAGCGGACTAATGGAACATACACTTTAGGTGAAACAAGTGCAATAGAAATGATAGCTTTGAAAAAGTAGTACACCCTTCGTACAGGCCTTTTTCAGAAGCTTCCATGAGTTTTTTTATACTTTGTATGCTCTTCATTTGAAACTGTTGATTGATACTCATCATCTACCTCGCAACGAATGGTAAACCCATTATCCATGTCATATGAATTGCCATCTTCAATACTTGGTTCACTTGAAGATGGATTGTCAGTAGGTTGAGTATCAACTCTAAAAGCTGCTCTTAGTAACCCATCCATATCATCTCGACCTACTGCCTTTGCTTGATCATTACTTAGATCATGAGTCTTACTCCCTTTATCTTTACAATGGAATATCCAAATTCTATAGTTTTTATAAAAAACCATTAAATAAAATATGCCCTCCAACTTCTTCTACAAAATCCCCTTTATTTAACTTCCACTTGTTACATGGGCAGCGAGTTACCAATGTATCTTGTGAAAGAGTCTCTTTAGCAAGGTCTAAGAATTTCATGCAACCTTTATAATTACGAGGATCACCTTTTGGTAAATCAATCCAACTAGTATCCATGTATACAAAGAAATATATAGTTAATTACAAATTATATATATGTACATTATAAAATATCATTTTACAAGCATTCTTTCTTATAATCTACCTCCTAGCTAGCATAGATGCCCTATGCTAAGATAGATAAAAATGTCCCTAAAAAAAAGAGAAAAAACAAAAAAGATAGATTTTAATGTGTCCTTCGATGTTAACTAAGGACACATAGATTGCTACACATGAAGCTTGTCAACTAGTTAAAATTCTCAAGCAAAAATAAATTAAACCAAATCCACCATCAACCTTTTTCACATCCCAATACTCATAATGTGACCAATTTACCAACCAAAATAAATGAATGTTGAGTAACTGTAGAAAGCAAACAAACACCCAAGGAACAGTACAAGAAAACTAAATTGAACCAAACCAACTCCAAGATAATCCATGAAAAAAAAACTAATCAAATCGAGAATGTGTCACTTGCATACATATCATTCTGTTGTGATTCTAATAATGCTGAAAAGAAGGAATGATTCAAATAAAAGTTTCAACCCCGTACACTACAATTGCACCACCAAGGCTATCAAGAGGTTGTATTAAATTAAACTCTCATATTTCAGCTTCCGAAACATTTTAAAACAGAAACATCAGCCTAGAGAGTGTATTTATGAGTAAATTCACCCATATATAAGCAGAGGATAATATTAATGAATTAAACACCCATTATATACACAGCAAAATACACTAAACATTGATTTATACATTAAACACAGCCAAATAAATTCACTATTGATGAGAAATTGCTTTAAAAAATATGAAGTATATTTTATCTCAAACATGGAGTAAACATACCTAATTGTACTCTGTCTCTTGGCCTCTTTCTTTTTGAAATGAAGTTTTTCCAGTGCTGCTTACATAGACAACAAATAATAAAATTCAATTATAGATGAAATTGAGAGAAAAATCAACTTATTATGGGGAGAGGAACTTGCCAGACAATGATTTGACTTTAAAGACCTCCGTGGAATGTTCGTAGACCAAACTTCCAAATAAATCTAAACCTTCAAAGAGCTTCTAAATTCAAATTTTGACTACTCAAAAAGTTCTATTTATCCATCTATATTAGGCTGGATCTATTGTATTACTCTGAGTTTATTTTTTAAACAAACTTTAGAATTATTACTTTAATTGCATGTGTAATACCAACGTTCTGCCTTTGCTTCAGAGAGTGTTCGAAATCCATGGGTGCAAAAATGAATGCAAGTATTATAATGGTAAAAGTACCGTAGGAATTAGGCAGTATAGATCAAATTGTTTAAAATGCAAATAGATTTAGCCACGAAATTCAACAAAATTAAGCAGAACAGAATCGAAATTGGCAGAATAAGCATATAATAGTGAGAAATTGACAAAACCCAAAACATTCATTAAATCGGTTGCCTGAGTTATAGCGAATCGGATGAAAATTAGGCAAAATTAAAAGGGGAAATTAAGCTAAACTAAAAAATTAATGATAAAACCTTTACCTTAGGCTGAAAAAATTCAGAAAATCCAAACAAACAAGCCATAAAAATCGCCATAAAATTTCAGAACTACTAACGACCCATTTTTATTATTTAAAAAAAGGAAAAACTGAGGAACAACAAATTTGGAAGTTGAAAGCACAAATTATGAACTGAAAAACGTTTAAGTATCTAATTAAGTGCAGAAAATTACCTGATGCGCCGTCAATGAATTCTTCGAAGTATCGGTACTGCGATTCTTGTTCTCTTTCAATTCAAAACCGTAAAAGGCTAAAGATTTTCCGATTTCAACCAGAGATTAAAGAAAATTCATGAGAAATTCGAACATTATACTATACCCTAGATGAAATTCGAACCAGAGATTAAGGAAAAGCAAGAAGGTTTACCTCTATAAATCGATAAAATTGACAGGTTGAAGAAGAAAATTCCCGCAATTTCCAGAACGAATTGGGTGATGAATTTTAGTGGAGAACAGATAGATGGATGAGGCGTAGCAAATTAGCAACACTGGTCGATGACTGACCTAGGCGGTTTAACTCTAGGGACTACTAAATTTCTTCTAACCCCGCTTTTTTTTTCCTTAAAAACTTAAATCGCAGGCAACCAAAAATAGTAACGTGCAGGTCATGAGACTTTGTCGATGCTTTTTAGTGTCCACAGACGACTTCGAATTGGAAAAGCGTCGATAATAAGCGGAATATAAATCCGTACATTGACGCTAGTACCATAGTGTCGAGATAAAAGCGTCCATAAATACGAAAATTGTAGTAGCGTCTTCCAACTTACTATTTGGTGGATGTGGGAAAAAATGCTGTCACAGTTATCATGGAGACTGACCCAAGCTTGGGGCCCTCTATATATGAAGGTGGTCCAGCTAAAACAGTTGGTGAGTCGCGTGAAAGGGCTGCTGAAAACGTTGTTCGTTCCCTTCGGATGGATTTCAGCATTCAGGTTGAAGACTTGACTTCAAAGAAAATCAGCAAGCTTGAGCGCTGTGAATTTCTATATCATATGAAACGCATTGAGTTAGAATCAATGGAAAGAGAAGCAGGACAGGTGCCAGTGAAGTGGCCAGTTGTGCCTGATTAGAAGCGCCGCAAGAAATATGTGTGCATTGACTACATGGATGTTTTTGCACATTTTAGCTTTGGAGACAAAAGCATGGGTTTCAGAAGTTGACACCTTTAATCTTGGGCCAGGGAAATTTTTATCATGGGTTACAATTTACGCTCCTTCAATTGCTATTGGAATGGTGTGGATTTTCAGCACTGTGCGCGCTGACTCTAAAGCTACCAAGCAAGATGCAGCTAAGAAGGCTGTTTATTTCCTGTGCACTGCATACAATCTTGACATAGTTGATCTGAACTATGGCAATGGGGTTTATGCTGGCATAAAATGTTCTTTAGCTAGAGAGAGCTACTTAGCAGCTAAGAATCGTGTGCTTGGGATTTAGGGTGCTCTGCATTTAGCTCCTTTTTTAGGTGATGAAGGTTGCATTACGTCTAGGTTTGATGTCAATAGGATCCCAACACCTACTCTTCCTCCGCCTCCACCTCACAAGCCAAGAGCTAAGCCATCTTTTGGTGATCGCTATGGTGGCCAGCCATCACCAGTCCCAGCTGAGTTGGACAACTTCTTTAAGCATAGGAAGTTTGATTAGTTTGCAACGGCATTTCACATAGAGCCCTAGCTTTGTAGTCTTTATTGTTATGTTTTCCTTGTTTGTTTTAGGTTTTTTAGTGATGGTGCAATACCATTTTGCCCTATTTATGTTTCCAGTTAGCTTGTACTGCTCTATGTGTTAATGTAAATTGGCAAGAAATGTTGGAATAGTTTTCTAAACTATGATGTTACTCATCCTTTTGTACTTGATGAATGAAATATAATTTCCTTGCCATGTTTTCCATTTCCAGAATTGTTTATTTTTGGATAACCAGAATGTTTTTAATCCTCACTGTGCTATTCAAGTGCGCTTTCATTTACATGTAGCATAATTAGCTATTATTTTTTTCTGCATTGCTTTACTTGGCCACTGGTGTCAGCCAAAAAATCTTCCTAATTTGAACAGTCTGCATTTTTTCCCATTGACAGGTTTAACTAGCTACATCACTGCCATTAGATTCAACTAACCTGGTAGCGCACATTGCGTCACTTATTTGTTGCTGTTACACCGAATTTAAATTGCAATCATGAGTAAATACAAGTTCTCTTTCCTTTTCACTTTATTTGTTAAACTTTCTGCAGCAGCTTATCAATAGACCAACACCATTAAGATGCAAGCCATTTTTGTTTATTAAAAAACTTTTACGCATTATATTCCAGATCGTTGCTTACTCTCTACAAAGCCCCCTCCAAAAACTCGGACTAGCAAACGTTTACAAGGCCTCTAGGCTATGTCTCAGTCACCTGTTGCAATAAGGTGTTTATTTGTTGTTGTTATCACATTGTTTATTAGAGTGGTTCTTTATTCATATGGTTTTGTTCAGTTCCTTTTTTTTTTTTGCTTTTCACTTTTATCATACAGAGAATTAAATGAGACAAACTCGGCGATAAATCAACAACAGAATCATGTACACATTCAGCCAGGACTTGTTCATACAGGGAATACTAGCAATCAGGTGGTCAACAAACCAGTGACCACCATTAATAGTAAGCATGGTTATATTTATTTTGTTTAATCATTGTGACCAAAAAAAGCATCAAGATATTAAGATAACTTTTTTGCTGCGCTCTAATTCCATAAGCCTAAATGTTTTTACATCTCTGGGATCTGCATATGTTACCAATAAAAAGGGTGCCAAGTTCATTTAACATTAGGTTATTTAGTCCTACATTTAAATAACAAGGTGTTTGGTTACAGGCCCAAAAATCTTGCATACTAATGCAGCTGAAGCCAAGAATAGACAGGCTAGGGAAACAGATACTGGAAACACACTTTTAGATTAGTTGTAGACACCCAAATGTGTCTCCCCAAAACCAAACCCAGTGATGAATATCCTTCACGTCTCTTGATTATCGTGCGAAGTGAAAGTTTGAAAAGTCTAGTGATGTGGTTGTTTTTATTAAAATATCTCTCTTTCTGTTTTTTAAAATATTTCTTCTTATACTCTATTTATGAAAACGTCCAATCCAGTTTAGTTTGGTCCATGATAAGGGTCCAATAATAGTGTAGTTGGAAACGATATATTATAAGCCCAATTCCGATGAATAATGAGGAAGTTATTAATTAGTGAACACTAGACCCTAGTGTAAGGTCTACTACCTACACCCCCATGCAAAACGGTACCGTTTTACACTTCCTCCCACTAACTCCTCACTTCTCATATACTATCCACTTGCAAGTTGCTACAGTAACCATCTATACCCCACACACTACATTATTAAAAAAAAATGAACCACCATTCAAATTCTCTCTCTTCATTCTTTTCATTTTATCTCCCCATTTTCTCTCTCATCAAAATCTTCAATATTTGCAAATAAATTTCAGTAAAAAGTTATAATTCTCTATAATAGTCAAGCACAATGTCTAATACTACGTATATGAGACGAATTTACACAATCGCTGGAAAAAAATACCAAAGCAAAGTCGAAAATCAAAATTGTAAGTGTTTTTGTTGATTTTTGAAATGAAAACACAAGTATAATGTCCTAGTTTTTTTTTACTAGTTTTTGTTGCAATTGTGTTTTCAAGAAAATAAAAGAAACATCCAACTTGAAAATGTATCAACGTAAGTATGATGATATAATTTTACTTATTTTTGTAAAAAAACAAAAATGGGGAAAAAATGTAAATTTGTGGTGTGTTATTAGTTTATAAAATTGTTGGACTCAAAAAATTAAAAAAAAGAGTTTAATTGTCGCAAATTTCTGGATGATTTAATCTATTTCGTATGAGTATAGATTTGTAAATTTGGTTCGTAGTGGAAAGTTCTATTTTTTATGAATGTTCATTTTCAATTTGGTAAATGTTCATTTATATATTAGTATGATGTTATTCACATGTTAATAGATTATTAATATAATTAATGTTCATTTATATATTAGCACATGATCATTCACATATTAATGTTCGTTCTTTTTATATTTTGAAGTGGAAAATTCTTTAATAAATGTTCATTTTTAATTGGTAAATGTTCAATCACATAATATTATATGACCAAATACATATTAAGATACATTTATTAGAATTTTGATATATGATAAACATATTTTTGTATCTTTTTCAAATATTTGCTACAGATTTAATAAGGAATTTCAATTGGAGTGTGTGATTTCTTGTACTTCTCATGGAAGCGATTCTTACAATTACAATTGAGTTATATGATTGAGTTTGTGGTGTGCTCTTAAATTGTTAAAATGTTCTAGATTTTGAAATGTAAATTGTAAATAATAGATATTCATTTCAGCTTTGAATTTCAATATTTGTCTTTCTCATATGGATATATGATCAATCACATGCATATTGATAGTTTCAAAAGTTTATTCACGTATATATATTTCATGTTAGCTAATTAATATCTTTAATTTCATGGTCATTTGCAATATAATATATGTTCATTTATATAATAATAGATGATTATTTCTATATTGAATTACTTTAATCAGTATCATGTCGATTGTCGCGTCATACTCATCCGTGTTCATGTTACACATGAAAATTGGTTTATTTCAACACTAATTCTTGTTTAAATCCAATAGTTTATATATTTTATCTATTAGGTAAGAAATAAATCGTGGATATAATGAGTTAGACCACACAATAACAAGAAAAAAATTGAAGACGACAAAAAGAGGGAAATCAAGAAGGCATGGTGTCGCCAAACAACATGAATCAGTATCATCCATGAGCTTGAATTTTTCGAATTTGGATCAAGAAGCTTGTCATGTTTGATATTATGTGTGGAGTTGTATTGTATATTTTTATATTCAATATATATTTCAATTTTTGATGATATACAAATTCACTTAGCTTAGATTTTATTAAGAAGAAAAAATCCTTTTCTTTTTTTCTTGATCCCTACATACTACAACCAAATCCTTCAAAAATAAATATCTAGTGATCTAGCTAGTGCCTATTATATATATATATATATATATATATATATATATATATATATATATATATATATATATATATATATATATATATATATACAATGGTCATACCAAAGAAGAAATTTGTTCATTAACAAAAAACTAAATGTTCAAAATAACTTAAAGTTGTGATTGAGCATTGCCATTTTAAAACAATTGTCAATTATAAATCTTCAGCTAATTGGAAAAGAAATCACAATTAAGCTCCCATCATCCTTAAACAAATTTTATGTGATATTTTGTTCATTAATTAACAGCAATTTGTTCATTTTTATTTTGATACTTGTTCATTTTTCATATAGATAAATGTTTGTTCATAAATAGTAACACATATGTTCAAGGATTAATAATTCCTAAAAAAAAAATACTTTTCAAGCATTAATGAACCATTTTTATAACCCTCATTGGAACAAACAAATCTTTTCATCTGCATTGAATAATCTATTCGCCTCTTACTCTTCCCAACTCTAATTCCAAATCATTTTATAATTAAATACATATTAATTATACATTTCATAAGCTTTTGCATCAAATTTAAACTATTTTTCCACTAACTCAGACTGACTTCCTTCTTAAAAAGCAATATCATTCATTTTTCCCACTAAATAAAATACAAATGAAACAATGTTATAAACTTATAAATGAACAAAAACAGTAACAAAAATGTTCAATTACAATAATACATTTGATCATAAACAAGTTTTAAAATGATCAATCATGAATACCTAGAACGAATAATCAATAACAAAACTGCACATAATCAAAATTTAAAATTTTAACATATAATATTATCAAAAACAAAACTATATGCACAAATGATCATTTATCACTTTAAAAATGAACAAAATCAATTAATATATCACTAACAGATGTGCATATGATAAAATATAAATGATTATTTAGCATTGTAGATTTGATCACAAAAACAACAAATAATAAAATAAATTAAAAGTATCAACGAGAAAAAAAAATCTACGCATTTCACTAACACAAGTTGAAAAAAACAACAGCCAAAGAATGTTCATCATAATAAGCCATAACAACAATAAAATTTATGATCTCTCAAAAGGTAATTTTAATTATCCATTAGCGAACACGTAAGCTAGTTAACATATTATAATCACGAAATTAAAACTGCAAATATAAATCGAATAACAAAATGAAGATAAAAAATTGAAATATAAACAAAGCATAACACAAAAACAAAAACAGAGAATTGATAAACAAAAATAACCAAATTAAGATCCTAATATCTCACATTTTTGAACAAATGAGTCTACAAATCCAATACCATATGAAAATACAACTTCACAATCACGATCGAAATCCGCAATCGAAAAATTATCCATTAATGAATTACGTAAAGTATCAAAATCAGAAGAAAAATTTAGTTAAAAAATTAGATGAAGTCAGATGAATAATAGTGAAAGACAACCACAAGAGAGAGAATATAGTTAGTAAAATCAGATGAAGATTAATTGAAGAGAGAGAAAAATGTAGGAGAGAGAATATAGGTAGTAAAATCATATACATAGCTTTAATGATATGAAGAGAAAGTAATTCAAAAAAGAAAAAAAGTAATACTCTGTAAAAATATAGAAAAGAAAAGGAAAAAAAAAGATAATGGAACAAATAAGCTTACCATCAAAACAATACTGGAACAACGATAAAACGACGTAGCTTCGAGGGGTGTAGGTAGAAGACCCTACACCCTGGTGTAGGGTAAAATTTGTAGGAAGTTATGGCCTAAATACTAAATTGGGCTCGAAATAATTTTTATATGCGGCCTAATGATCTAGAGGAGGGCCTATATTCCTAAAGTTATTAGGATTGAATTTAATCTTCTAGAATAATCTAGAAGGTTCTTTTAAATTCTAATGGGATTAGGATTGATAATTATATTTTAAGAGTTTTATTTGGAATAAAACAAGTGTTTTATGATAAACTTGATTTTAATTTGATAAACACGGAATTTGTTGCTTAATCATGTACAAAGCGCGTTTTATATTTTAATTAGCGCCAAACTATAGAGTCTGTCGCCTGGCGCTAACATCTGTCGCCTGGTGCTGATGTCTGTCGCCTGGCGACAAATGCTAGTTTTATTCCGTATAGAACTTTAAGTATTTTCTATCGTTTCCGGACTATTTTTCTATAAATTGGGGTCTTATCTCCTCGTTTTCATGGATTCACCAACAATCAACAATCATCTCTCTCTATTCTCTCTCTAAAAGCTAGAAGCTTTCTCCCTCTATTCTTTTTCTAAACCTTCCCTCGCACAAAATTCCACACTTACAAGTTCTAGACACACCTAGCCAAGTTCGAAGTTGCCTTCGCCCTAGACGTGAAAGGTTTATAATTTCTGAGGGTTTGGTCCCAAATCCCTATTTCAATTATTTAATTTAATTGATTTATTATTTTCCTTGAAGTTACTAACGCGTGTATTTTGTTATTAGAAAGAGATACGAAGCATCCAAGTAAGTAATTTAATTGTTATTATTTTGATATAGAATTCATGCTTTGATTATTTTGATTCCTAGTATCATGTTAGGATGTCTTTATGATTCCTAGTATCATGTTTAGGGTAATAACTAAGATTTCTAATATCGCCTATGTTTCTATGGGATGCTTCCTATTCTTTCTTTATATCATGTTAGTATCATGTTAGGGATAAAGATTTGATTTTTATTGTTTAAGACATGCTAGGGTTTGTTATTAATGTTGTTAGTATTATGCCTAGGATCTTGCTAATAATATTATTCTTTATTAAGAATATTATTATGATGATGATTGTTATTATGTTGCTTGATATATATTATTTGTTATTGTTTGATCACGCCTCTCTTGCATGTTTAAAGGGAATTTGTACTTGTAATCACGCTTAATAAGATAATTAATAATCTTGTTTAGGCTAATATGATTATAATTCAAGTGATCGCCAATAATAGATTTGTTTGTGCATTAATATTCAACCAACATAGATAAACAGGTTTAGGGTTAATCTATTGATTGCATGTTAGTCAGAAAGCGCACATGAATATGAGAAGAATAAAGTAGATGCCTATTTAAGGCAGGTTCAATCTCTTTTAGGTTGGATTTGTACCTTCATCCCCGAATATCCAGTCATGGTTCCGTACCACTATGGAGTTAGCGATCTCATGGATCATGAAGGGGTGTAACCTTCACCTTTAGATGGTTTACAAGTTCCTAAAACTTGTTGGCGACTCTTTTACTCTAGCTTCCTTCCCTTTGGACGCCACCATGCTTAAGTGTATGATCACAGTGGGGCTCAAGTGTAGGATACTTGAAATATTCCCTACACTAGTGCATGTTGTATCAAGAAAATACTAACCGCACACGATCTAGCAAACGCAAGCGAGCACTTGCCTCTATGTGTGAACCACCTGTTCCTATAAGGTTTTTCCACTTTCCTCTGCTACCAAAACACATATTTTATTTTACTATATGGTTAGAAATAATATTGTTCTTTACTGTTTTCCCATTGCACATGAAGGGAAATAGGTGAAACAAGTGAGCAAGGCATAACAAGAAATCAAAAATTGAAGAAACCACAAGCTAAGAAAACCAGTAAGCATGCTTATTAGAAACAACGATCACATATCATTATGACTAAATAGTAACCAGATTTATTTTGCATTTCAATATGTAAAAGGTTCATGCATTACAACAAAATATTCATTCAAGCTACTCACAACTAGCAATACTACCTATATTAGCAGCCATTACAGATCACCAAAACCAATAAGCATTACCTACCACCACATTGCTATCAGCATTTTCACTTACAGCTTTTTTAACATCTTCACTTCTTTAAATGCTAGAAAATCTTTAGCAAGATTAGGTTCACCAATACTAGCAGCCACTTTATTTTTCCATTGTTTAGTTTCGCCTACTTGAGTCATAGCCACAATATCATCAGGGTTTTCTACATTGCTCTTTTTAACTCTTTTCCCTTCATTACAACTTCTGAACTCTGCAATCTCACTTGACAGTTCAGCCAGCTCCCTTTCTATCTTCACAATCCTCTTTTCCACATCAAAGTGAATGGCTCTTGCATCTTCTAATTGGCCTTGTAAATTAGCTTTTCTAAGTTCAAGAAAGTGTAACTTAGATTGCATGGCACGTTTCTTAAAAGCAGTAGGTTGTTTTGAATATGTGTTGCTATCATTTTCTGCCATAGTAAACTGCAAAACTAACACTAGAAAAGGATCAACTCTAAGCTTCACATTTAAAAACAAGGAATAAATAATATAGGGTTAAACTGAATAGCCTTAATGTACAGTGGATAGTACACATTGTATAAAAAGTAATCCCTCATTAATGCCAGCCTACACACACAACTTTTATAGAAGCATGGAAAGGAAACCTATGTTCAGTAAAAAAAACTTCCTTACTTTTTATAAGCTTACTTATAATGATATGACTCAACATTTGTACCTATAATGCTTATTTAGTTACTTATTTATAGCTAATCTCTTAAACCTGAGTGTGAAGTTCTCATATCACAGAACCTGCTTTTATACCTTTAGTTTGTTAACTATAAATTAGATTGAAAGTCACATATCATTAGCACTGAATAGTAAATACATTAACTTTGCATTTCAAGATATAAAAGATCCAAATTAAATTGAAAGTCGCATATCATTAACACTGAATAGTAAATACATTAATTTTGCATTTCAAGATATAAAAGATCCATGCATTACAACAAAACACCCATTCTAGCTACTCACATCTAGCCAGACTAACTTTATTGTCAACCATTATCTAGCACCCACCTAATAAGCATCACATTGTTTCTAGCATTTTCGCTTACATTTTTTTCAACATCCTCACCTTGTTTAAGTGCATATGATCTTTAGCAAGCTCAAGTATACCAACACTGGCAGCCATTTCATCTTTTCATGGTTTAATTTGGCCTACGTTAGATATAATATTTACTTAGTTATTCAGTTACACTGAATTTCTTAAAAACCTAAATGTGTAATTCTTATATCGCAGAAAATTTGCTGCTTCTCAAAAGCGGACAGTGAAAAAGCCTACAGTTAAAAAGACCAGTAAGCTCTGTTGTTCATCTCTGCTTGTACTTTTTTTTTGCATTATAACATACTAATAGATTGCTGCAGCATTCGCTGGTTGCATAACAGAACCCCCAGCTGCTATGGTTGGCCTCAAATTACCTATTGCACCTTTGAAACTAAAACCGCCTCACTTTTGTGCACACTGTAATGCAAAGAAATTCCAACATGAAACACTTCATTTCTTTAGTGGAAACGGATCTATTGAATTAGCCACAAATGAATATCCCCCTGCCCTATATAGACTTTTTACATCTGACGAAGAAGATGCACAACACTTTAGACAATATAGTCGTTTATATAACAACTTATTTGCATTTAGCTCATTGGGTAGCAAATATGATGCAGACACACATAAAGGAATTTATGTCTTTAAATTGCATGGCCAGATTTAACATAACTTGCCTGATTTAATCCCTGGTGATGATGGCCCTAAATATTTGCAACTCTATTTTTATGTTGGTCATTTTGAAACAATTGCTAGAACAGAATGCTTTAGACAAATTAAACAAAATATTATAGACATACTTATGGAAGTAACTGAACATAATCCCTATGCTCGCTTTTTCAGATCCTTGAAAGAACTTGACATTCATGAAGACACACAAATTGTCATCAATAAAAATAGTGTCTAGAGCAACGGGTTTATAATGCTCCCACAACAGATGAATTAGCTGCAATCTAGCCTGACAATACTTCATCAAGTGAGTCCAGTGGCCCATACATTACTGTAAGAGGAAGGTCACAGAAGTCCCATCGTATATACCATAATTATGGATGGTATGATCCTCTGCAACACCCACTTTTATTCCCTTATGGTGATTGTGGTTGGGGTTAAGGCTTGACAAAAAACAATTGTGCAGCTCAGTAGCAAACAAATCCTGTTATGTCATCGGAAGTACATACAGAAGAAGATGTACTTGAGCAGGAAGCAAACCGTAAGTTTCTAAGCTGAATATAAGTATTTTACAAAGATTACAACCTTCATTTTTTATGCTTGTATTAACATGAATTGCAACCACACTCATTCCAGGCTTAGCAGATGTAAGTGGTAGTTCAGTCAGGCATGTTTCTCCTCGTGAATACTATGCTTACAAGCTGAAATGCCGACCAAACAACATGCTATTGCGTGCAGGCCGGTGTTTTCAACAATACATTGTTGATATGTATGTGAAAATTGAGAACACTCGTCTGGACTACTTCCGCAATAATCAACAAATAATCAGGGCTGATTTATATCAGGGGATTTTAGATTCTATTGATAATGGTAAAACAAACCCCATAAATGTGGGTCGCCAAGTTATATTACCGCCAACCTTTATTGGTGGCCCACGAAACATGAAGCGCCGATAGTTAAATGTAATGTCTTTAGCGCAACGCTTTGGTAAGCCTGATTTGTTTGTCACAATGACTTGCTATGCAAACTGGCCAGAGATCAAAGCAGAGCTAGCTCCTGGGGAAGCAGCTCAAAACCGGCCAGACCTTGTTGCTTGTATTTTCCGATTAAAACTGATTTGCCTCAAAAAACAAATCATGAAGAAACATGTCTTTGGAAAAGTGGCTGCCATGATATATGTAGTCGAATTCCAAAAAAGAGGACTTTCTCATGCAAATTTCCTTATCATCCTAAAGCCAAACTACAAAATAAAATACCTTCAGATTTTGATCATTTTGTCTTTGCTAAATTACCACCCCATAGCTCCCCAAACCTACGAAAAATTATAGTTCGCCATATGATGCGTGGCCCCTGTGGAGAGGTAAATCCTGAGTGTGCATGTATGGTTACAAAGCATAACAGTTCTGTGTCTTGTAAATATAGCTACCCCAAAAAATTCTTACAAGAGACAACAAACCATGATGATGGGTATCCAATGTACAAAAGAAGAGATACAGGAGAAAGTGTACGAATTCGAGGTGCAAGCCTTGATAACCGTTCGGTTATTTCACACAACCCACAACTCTCTATGCTGTTTGATTGCCATTTAAATGTAGAAGTATGCTCGTCGATTCATGTTGTGAAGTATGTCTACAAAGGGCATGACAGAGTTTCTTTTAATGTTGTCGGAGAAGAAAAAAATCCTGAGGATGAAAATGAAAGGTTTCAATCTGGTCGATGGGTTTCACCTTGTGAGGCAGCTTAGAGAATTTTTGGCTTTGATTTGTTTGAGATGCACCCTCCTTTGCAACACTTTACAGTGCACTTAGAAAACATGCAAACAGTTCAGCTTCGGGCTCATGAACAACTGAACTTTGCTGAGTTAAATGAACGAAGATCCAAAACTCAACTGACAGAATTTTTTAGAGCAAATGCAGCCTCCCCTGAAGGTACAGGATATCTTTACGGCGAATTTAGTGAGCATAATAGATGGGATGCCAGTAAGAAAGCATGGTTTCAAAGGCGTAATAAGAAAATTGTGATTGGTTGACTAGCATGTGTTACACCAGCAGAAGGAGAACGATTTTACTTGCGACTGCTCCTTATTAATTTACGCAGTCTTAAATCATTTACTGACCTTCGGATTGTGAATAGGATACTTTATGCCACTTTTCAGGAAGCAGCTATTAAAAAGAAGGCTGTGAGAAGAAGACAATGTAGTTTACTCATGCTTGGCTGAAGCAGCAGAAATTCAAATGCCAGTAGCCTTTCTGCCGCTTATTTGTAATTGTTTGTGTTTTTTGCACATCTAGAAACCCAAATAGACTCTGGCAACAATTCTACAATGATTTATCTGATAATTACAAGCATATCTTTCCACAAAATGAAGGTCGTGTTAGGTTGCTAACTATAAAGTCGATTGAGAGCCACTTAGAGTCTATTGGCTCATTTCTAGCTTGATCACTTATATGAAGAGATACCAGAAGAGCTGAACAGAACTAAAGACATCAATGATGCTTTAGATGCACCTATTCCTCAAGAATGTATTGACTGTAGGGGAAAACTTAACTCAGCTCAGCAAATTGCCTTTGACAAGATTATGTCTCATGTTTAATCAGAAAAGCCTGCATGTTTCTTTGTTGATGGCCCTGGAGGAACTGAAAAGACATTTTGTACAACGTTCTATATGCAGAGGTACGTGTAGCGGGGAAAATTGTACTTCCAACAGCAACATCAAGCATAGCTGCAGCAAATATACCTTCTGGCAGGACAACACACTCCAGGTTTAAAATTCCACTTGATTCAGAAACATCTCTTACTTGTGATGTGCCTAAACAAGGTAGCATAGCTACTTTAATTAAAGAAGCAGCTCTGATTATTTGGCTTGAAGCCTCGATGGCAAGAAGGGAAAACATTGAATCAATTGAGCTCTTACTTCGTGATCTCTGTGACCCGGCACAGCGTTTCGGTGGGAAGGTTATAGTTTTTGGAGCAGATTTCAGGCAAGTTCTGTCAGTAGTTCCTCGCAAAACTCAAAGAGAAGCTGTTGCAACAAGCTTGATTAATTCACGTATATGGCCTTGGTTAGAAAAATTACACCTTACTGAAAACATCTTAGCAAAAGAAGATCTCCCATATGCATCATTTCTGCTGAGTTTGGGCAATGGCCAGCTGCAGTCTACATGAAATGCTTATGTGCAAGTTCCTCCAAACATTGTGAGTTATTATCAAGAAACCGATGAACCTATCAACCATCTAGCTACTACTGCATTCCCTGATTTAGAACATGTCGGATTTTCACCGCGTATTTTCACAGGGAGAGCCATACTCACACCATTAAATGATGCAGTTGGCTCCATCAACACATTTCTTATCAATAAATTTCCAAGAGAAGCTATTGTTTACAAAAGTTTTGATAGTATTCTAGATGATAACTGTGCAATTTACCCAACTGAGTTCCTTAACCAGCTTGCCCCAGGTGGTATGACTCCACATGAACTTGTTCTGAAAATAAACAGTCTTGTGATATTGCTCAGAAACGTTGATCTAGCAGATGGCTTGTGCAATGGCACACATCTCATATGCAAGTCCTTTAAAAGGAATGTCATCGTTTGTTCTATAGCCACTGGTCATCGCCAAGGAGAACTTGTATTCATTCATCGTGTTAACCTCCGCCCTCCATCATCGACAAAATACCCTATTCAGTTTGAGCGAAAACAATTTCCTCTCAAACTAATTTTTGCAATGACCATCAACAAATCTCAAGGGCAGACATTAAGCCAGGTCATGGTTTACCTCCTACAACCATGCTTTTCACATGGGCAACTGTATGTTGCATTGTCGAGGGCAAAGAAGTCGAAAAAGGTTACTGTAATCACACCCCAGCCTACTGAAAATTACACATCACCAGTACTAAAGAACATTGTAGCCTATGATGTCTTACAGTTATCTGGTATAACATGAAGCGGATTTTAACAGGTATTAATATTACTAGATTTAACAGTTTTGATTTTGGTGAAATGTTCTTGCCATCTCAACTAATAAATTCTTAACCATGTTATACATGCAATTGCTATGCTGTTTGATATATCATTGTAATTGAACACACCAGTTTAATTGTTCAAAATCCTTGTAACAACATTTTTGGTTAAAAAATATTCTTTTCTGTAGTGCCTTCTCTTATATTTATATTAAACAAATAATATTTTTTAACCAAACAATGCTTTCCTTATAGTTGTTATGTTAGTTTATTACAACACTCTTGCATCTAATACTTATGACTCTTTTATAACAAAATTCAGGTTAGTTATGCCACACCACTCTTGCATCTATTACATGTGAGCATTTTATAACAATATTTAGGTTAGCTGTATCATTTAAAATTATTTAAAACTAAAAAGAACAATAATAGCAGCATCCTAGATTTTCCATACTTATCACAAAATCTGATTTTGTAAAAAGGAACTCTTACCTTTTCTTATTTGGTCAGCATCCTGACTTTTGCAGCTGAATTGCAGCGATAGCCATTTATTCTATTATCTAGTAAACAAATGTCCTTTATTCACTTTTACTGCACACACCTTATTAACTGCTGGACAAAACAATGTTGCAAAGTTTTCTTAAAATCTATCAGAAGACTTTTCATATATAATGATTATATATATTGAGAAAACTAACAAGTTATGATGAGTTTGTCCAGTCTGAATAATTTCTACTTACTTTAATCTACTGCAAAATCTACTTTCTTAAAAAAAGAATCTCTATCAATTCATAATTGGCTTACATAATTTCTATTTCACCATCATAATAAAAGTACCCTTTGTTAAAATTAAGCACAAAGCAGATTTCTTATATTTAATTTCACTTTATACTCATTCTTATCTGCTGGACAATAAAATACATCAGGCCATAGTAAAATACATTGGATTTTATAAAGACACTCATGTTTCACCTCAGAAACTTCTCTACTATTAAATCTCCTTACAGTTCAAGTAGAACATTTACTCCACTTCTTTTCTCCCTGCTCCTTTGCTTAGCTGTTGCTGTGTGCTAGCAAAAACTGCCTGCACATCCACTCTAACAAGGTACGTCCATTAATGATTTAGCTCTTTACTTAACAACTGCCATTTCAATTATTTATTTCTATGCATTTTAACTATCTTCTGTAAAAGTCTTAACAATGGCATGTTGACTTCTATTTTCTGTTACTAAAAATTGACATAAATCACTTTGTACATTATCATGCCATGTTATCTATATACCATATTCTTTTGAACCTGTCAAGTTTCATCCAATAATTAAATGTAGCTAGCTCCTTATTCGTTAAGAATATAGTTTCATTCAAACACAATACCTGGTTGATAAATTAATAATGAGTCATGACATTGACATAAACTTCTTCACTTAGTACCCTTTATCAGTTAACAATATTCAAGATCTATAATTATATGAACTGAAAAACACTTACTGCCATTAATTTTCACTATGTACAATGTATTTTACATCAACTGCTAAAGTTTATGTGTTCTTAGGGCTTAGTTAAAGTGAGTTATAATTTTTTGGAGAGAATTTTTACAGAAAAGAAAAAGTTAGAGAGAGTAGATAATTGAGAGATGATGATGGAGCTTTGGAGGCTCCTAATATCTGCATTTTTTGTGTATCCAACCTTTATTAATGGTGACATAGATCAATCTGATAGTTAGATCTTTTTTTGCTTTCACTCTAATTTTGTTTTTATCTTATTTTGCACTTGTTTTGTTCATCTGAGTTGCTGTTAATTTTTAAGTCGAATGATGATAACCTAAAATTAAGAAGAATTAATTACAGAATATGTGCTAGAAAATAAATAGAAATTTCATAACATCCACACATCACCAGTACAATAATAAATAAACAAACACAATGTACATGTTGACTACTAAAGCAACAGAAATCTAAAAATGCTTAGAAAACACAAGTGATAACTGCTAATACTTAGAAATTAGCAATATTAGGCTGCTATTACTTAGGGATCAACAGTAGATAACAACAGATACTTAGAACAAGTGCCTAAGTATTAACTAATAGCTCTTTTAAAAAGAACCACCATATGAAGCATCACTCCCAGGTGAATATGAAGGGCTTGAATGGTGGTGGATGTCATCACAACAGTAATTAAAGGGAAGTTTATTGGTCCCTTCTTTTGGTGTTTCTTTCTTTGGGCTGGGCTGCTTATCTTCCGACTCAAAGCAAAGCGCAGCCACCACTTCCTCTAGGTTCGTTACCTTTTTCTCAAGAACAGCAAGCGTTTGCTCTAGAGCTTCTATGCTAGGCTGGTTAGGAAGCTCAGACTTCCCACTGCTTTCCATCTTAGCTTTGCCTTTTCTTGCCATTGCTTACCACCTTGTTTTGAGAAAACTACAATAGAAAAATGAGTGAGGAGTAGAAAATAAGACTTGTAAATTTTAAAAAACTTGCCTTCTGTAGACACTTTATTGTGTCTCCCCAAAAACCAACCCCAGTGGTGAATACCTTTCACGTCATTGATTATCGAACGAGGTGAAATGTGAAAGAGTCTCGTGAATCAATCTGTTTTTAATAAAAATACTTCTTTCTGTTTTTGAAAATCTTTCTTTTCGTACCCTATTTATGAAAAACGTCTAGTCCATTTAGTTTAGTCCATAATATGGCTTCAGTAATTGTGTAGTTGGATGGATCTTGAAAAGACTTTTCCAACGATATATTATAAGCCCAATTCCGATGAATAATGAGGAAGTTAAGGCCAGAATACTAAACTGAGCCCAAACCGGATTTCACCTACGACCCAATGATCATGTGGAGGGTCCAAAGGCTTTAATCCCATTCCTAAACTAATTAGGGTTAATTAGAAGATTCTATAAGTTTCTAAGAGATCTTAATTATCTTTTTTGAAAAGATAAGATTAAAGAATTTGAAATTGAATAAAACTCCTCCTTTTGAGAGTCTTTTTGAAATGGAATATGTTCAGATATTATTTTTGTGCCTCATAATTTTTATTCAAATATTAAATGGTTGGATAGATCTTGAAATTATATTTCCAATGATATATTATAATATTAATTCTGAGCTATAACGAAAAAGATATGAAAGAAATACGAAACTCTATCCAAAACTGACACCCTTCCACTATTTCGGCCATATCTTTTTAACTACAAAAGATATTATTCTGATTTCAATTGGGTTGGAGAGTAGACTTCAAGATATTTCCAAAGAAATATTATATAAATTATTTAGACTTCTGGATCAAAAGTTATGATAAAAACAAAATCCGCAAAAAACTGTTTTTATCGCGACGCGATAATTCTATCGCGTCGCGATAGTCCTTATCTTGCCGCGTCAAAAAGAATTTTATTTTGATTTGAATTCTAACTCTTTTCTAATCATTTCTGGATGTTTTTCTCTATATATAGGGTCGTATTTCCCCGTTTTAATCACCAACAATCATCAACAATCATCTAATTCTTTCTCTCTTTAAGCTAAAGCTTATTCTTTCCTTCTCTCTCTTGATTTCTAAGCCTAGCCTTTTCAAAATACAATACCGCATTCACGAGACTTAGACACACATAGCCTAGACCAAAGTTATCTTTGCCCTAGATGTGAAAGGTTGATAATTTCTGAGGGTTTGGTCCCAAATCTCTATTTCAATTATTTAAATTAATTGTTTGATTTAATATTTTTATTGAAGTTACTAATGTGTGTATTGTTTTGATAGAAAGAGATGTGAGGAAACAAAGTAATTAATTTTATTGTTTTATTTTGTAGAAAGCATGTTTAGATTATTTTAATTCCTAGTGTCATGTTAGGACGTTATTTATTGCTTTCTAGTATCATGCTTAGGTTGTTTTCTATTTCTTCTATCATGCTAGTATCATGTTAGGGCTAAAGCTTTGATCTTTTATTGTTTAGTAACATGCTAGGATTTTTTATTAATCTTATTTGTATCATGTTTAGGATCTTGCTAATAATATTATTATGCTTTGATTGAGAATATTATTATGATGATGATTGTTGTTATTATGTTGCTTGATATCATTGTTATTGCTTGATCACGCCCTCTCTTGTAAGATTAAAGGGAATTTGTACTTGAAATCACGCTTAATAAGATAATTAATAATTTTATTTAGGCTAATGTGATTTTAATTCAAGTGATCGCCAATAATAGTTTTGTTTGTGCATTAATATTCAACCAACACAGATTAAACAGGTTTAGGATTAATATATTGATTGTATGTTAGTCAGAAAGCGCACATGAATATGAGAAGAATAAAGTAGAGGCCTATTTTAAGGGCAGGTTCAATCTCTTTTAGGTTGGATTTGTACCTTCATCCCTGAATATCCAGTCATGGTTCCAGACCACTATGGAGTTAGCGATCTCATGGATCGTGAAGGGGTGTAACCTTCACCCTGTGAACAGTTTACAAGTTCCTAAAACTTGTTGGCGACTCTTTTGCTCTAGCTTCCTTCACTTTAGACGCCACCATACTTAAGTGTATGATCACAGTGGGGCTAAAGTGCGGGATGCTTGAAATATTCCCCACACCTTCCTTTTATATAGAACTGAGCCACTACTTATTACCTGAAAGGTAAACCAGTGACCTAAAGTCCTTATTTACTCATAGTAAGCTCTCCCATGTGCCTCACCATCGAGTAATAATGAATAGAAACTTATAAAGTACAAACCACATCATCTAAGCCTATTTGTGGCTGGTTTTTTTTTTTAATTCACTTATAACACAGTGTATAGTTTTTGTACAACATCTTAAGCTGTTTTTTGTTGCTAGCTAACAACACAAAAAACTATAACATTTGTGGCTTTACCTAATGTTTACTTATATGACAACCCTTTTTAACGTTGGTGTCCCGCATATGAAACCAGAATACACACCTTTAAACAAGCTTTCACCTATAAGCAAAGCACACAAAGTTCGAGTCACTATGAAAGGAAATCTCCTATCCGAACTCCTTCCAACAAAAAGAGGTTTCAAAAACTGGTTTTTGAAGATGAGGAGGTATATACCAAACATTTTAAAGTCCTATATTCAAGTTTCTATCTTATAGTTGCTTTGCATGACTTTATCTGTCCTATATTACAGGGTAACAACATGAAAGCAACTTTGTTTGGAGATGAATGTGATCACTTCAAAAAAATTCTTTGAACACAAAAAAAATATGAAATAGATAATGCTCCAGTCAGAACAGTGAACCTAAAATTCAGCTCATTTCCAAGAGAATGTGAACTAACATTTGGAGGGATGACTAAAATCCAAGTTATCGATTGAACTGAGGGGCCTATTTTACCATAATACATTCCTATTACTGATGTCCCTAAGACCAGTGGTCTTGATGACCGGTTTAGTAAGCTATTAGTATTATTTAGATTACATGTTGCTGCTCCAAAAATTACCATGTCTTAAACTAATGTATTACATTCTTTATTATTTGCTAGATTTGCTTGGTGTTGTAGTCCACATGGAAGAAGTGTGTCAAGTGACATATAAATCAGGCAGGGTTGCTGATGTGCGTGATATCAGCATAGTTGATGAAAGGTAACAACCCTCTTACTACTTCAACAACACTCCCACCACTATAATCACAGCCAATGTTATGAGTACTCTTTAATTCTTTTGCAGCATTGGTACTCGACCAATGATCATCTCTGCATGGGGACAGTTAGCAACTTTTGGCTGTGAAAACCTCAAAGATTGGGCATCCAGCTCCTTGGTTGTAAGCTTAACTTCTTTGAAGCCTGCTACCCACAGAGGTTACACTCATTTTCACAGTGTACTATTTTATATGTGCTACAAAAATAAGTATACTAATGCTACCTTTCACAGGTTTTTCGCTACAATTAAGCATGTCTACAACAATTGACCCGGCCCCTGCTGGTGAAAAAGTTGATGCTTTAAGATCTTAGTAAGAATGGAGCCTTATTACTGATAATCATTTACAATGATGAACTTAAATATTATATTACAATTATAAAATCCCATGTTTAAGCTCCCTTACTACCTTTGTTTATGTCATCAGGGCCCATGCACATCCAGATGTCATAGCTGACTACATGGCAAGGCAGCTTGAATTCATGACTGCAAGCACTTAACCAATTCCTACAACACTTGATCAAATCATCAGTAAAACTACGAGCTCTTCTGTGAACTATTACTTATCCCTTTGCTACCTATACTCTCTTTGTTAACCTACACTAATTCATATAGGTTGACAACACTGTTCAAGAAGAATTTTACACACTCACAGTCACAATTCCAGATGCACAATTGAGCAATATCATTGCTTATATTGGCTGCGATAGTTGTGGGAAACAATGAGGCGTTGTTGTAAATGTGCCATTTTTCTACCCACATTGCCCTAACAAAAAATGCACTTCCATTGAAAGGTGCATTTCAACATCCTTGTACTATGCAGCTAAATACTACTCTTACTTAATATGCACTAACACCAATACAATGCAGAGTCGACTTTACCTTTGATGCTGCGGATGATGAAGGATTTATGTCTTCGTCAAGTGCAATTACTAGATATATAATGGATCAAATTATGGAGATAATTAAGTTCGTTCTTTTGGGTCGTCGTATTATCATAGCTAGAGGTACTTACGATCTTTGGGCTAGTAAAATAGCCTAAAGACTAATTAAACGGATCCTATAAGGTCACACAAAGGGCCTAGATTGAGCATTAGAGGAAGAGGCCCATGATAGGCCTTCTCCCTCTAGGTGGCCGACCATATAGAGGAGTTTAGGTGGATTGGGCTTGCTTCCTAGTCTAGTTATAATATAATTATAAATAGACTAGGTGCCTAGGGTTGAACATAACATTCAGTGATCATAGATCAAACCTTAATCAGCAAACACAAGCCAAAAGTCTCAAAAAAAAAGTTGTTTAATTTAATTTTACAAAAGTTGTTTAATTAAATTAAATCTAAAAAAAAGGGATAATTTTGAGAGGGTGTAGCAGTGGCAGGGTAGTCAGACCACCGTCGGGTGGGCCACAGCGGTTGTCCAGGTGGTCGAAAAGAGGGGTAGTGAGGGCGGTGCCTGGTGACGTGGATGTGCATTTTACCTGGTTGCGCGACTGGCCGCGGCTGCGGCTGGGCTCCGGCCTGGCTGCGGCAGCTGGTGTTGTTGAGGCTGGGCTTCGGGCTAGTCTTGGTGGCAGGGCTGCTCTTCCAGCTGGGCTGTGAGCCTGGCTGCGACAGTGGCAGTCACCTAGCTCAGCCACGGTTCAGCCCCATTTTTCAAAAAAAAAAAAAATTAATTATTATTTTTATTTTAAAATATTTTAATATAAATATGATTTATTTTGGGATAAAATAGAATTATTTTGAAATAAAATCTTTTATTTGGGATAAAATCAAATCTTTCAAAAGTTGTTAAATTTGATATTATCCATATTTAAATTTGTTGATTTTGATGATTATCCATAATTAAAGTGGTTAATTTTGGATAGGATTTGTTAGGATATTTTGAGCATATTCCAAAAGGATAAAGATTGATTTAAATAATGTGATTATCCAATAATTATTTTAGGATATAATTGATTTAAATTTGGTGATTGGCTAGTAATTAGGATAGAATCTCCTAATTTTGTTAGGATAACCTTTGGGGATAAATATGATTTATCTTTTAAGATTAAAATAAGATTTGATTTTTATCTCATGCCTAATTTAAAATATATGATATTTTATCGATGGTCATGAATAATATATGATATTATCTAATTGCAGTAATTAAAATATGAGATATTTAGGTGCCATGTTTCCTTAATTATGAACATTCAATGTTGTAGTTTAGGAAAGCATGATGAGTGATTTATTATGTGGCAATTTTATAATATATGATATTATGTTGCTATATAATGACTAGTATGGCCCAGTAGATTGCTAAATACGATCTGCGCATCGTGATGTATTTTTGTAATCTGAAATACGATCTACGTACCGATAAAGTATTTTTTGTAATTTTATTTATTTTATTTAAGTAGTAAATAGAATAGAGTAGAATTACATGTTGCATTTAATCCAAGAAGACCATGAAGTGAAGGCCCAAAGGAGCGAGGTGGATGAGATCCATGAAGGCTCAAGTGGGAGCATTTACTTTATTAGTTTTCTTAGGATTAGGGGTCATGCTATGTCTTATTTATGCATTCAGTATTTTATGCATGTTATATTTTATTGATGTTAATGATGATGCGCTAGAGTTCACTAAAGTAATCATAACATAATAAATTTAAGTCCCGGTAATATTGAGATTACTTTTCCAATTAGATACCCAACAATCCTTCGATCGTGAGTGATGGGTCGGCCTCAGCAGAGTGTCACTTGTTATCTTGGGTAATTTGGGGTAGATCACGTTCTACACATTTGATTGGTTATGCTCAACAAGGTTACCTAAAGCGTTTAGAACCTTGAAGCAAAGGGTAATAATTAAACATGAGATGGTTAATTATTCAACCAAGAGTTGCAGGAAACGCAATTAGTAAAGAGTTTACTCACCTTGAAAATGTAATGCTTGATGGTAAGGCCTCAGTCCGGTCAACTATTACATGAATAAAGGATCTTGGAATCACTAAATTCATTTGGGACACATATTGTGAATAAAGTGTTCAAGTAACTTATAATTTTAATTTAGGTACTTCATAGATAAATATAATTGAATTTTGCGTTTATTTATAAGTAATATTTCGTTCTAATTTTTTTTTATATATATAATCTCCTCGATTGAAAATAAAGTTGAGAAATGTTCTCAAAAGTTTAAAAGATAATCCATAAAGCTATATTCCAATTTTGCTAAGATGGTTCTAAAAGACAAGTTTTAGAAACCCATGTCACATGTCTAAGTTGGTTTTATTCAAAATGTTTGAATAAAATACTAACATCATCTTTATTTTGAAAAGTGTTTCAAAGGTTAGAATGATATGATAGGTGAAAATCCTCTAAAAGACAAGTATAGAAGTCCAATAAAATCTCTTATCTTCAATATGATTGAAAATAAGAAAGTGATTGGAAATCCTTATGATCAAAAGTTGATCAAATGACATTATTCTTCACCCATTTCATATAGAGTTAAATAGTAGATTAAACTCAAATATGAATAATGAATAAATAGACTTAGTAAAATCATGAAAAGTCCTTAAAAGTTAAGCAAAGCATCATTTTGAACCTAAGAGAAATGTTCTAATTGGCTCAAATGGAAAGGTTTGAAGAATATATGAGGATTGCATTAAGAATTTATAGACCAAGAAATGCAAACAAGTTGCTACTTCTCAAACCTAAACTACTTACATGCTAAAAACTGTTATGAACAACAAATGTTTCCAATTGAATGGACCAATTCCAATTGATTAGAAGCAACCTCATTCAGTTGGAAGGTAAAAGAATGGAAATGTTCCAATTAAAGAAATATATTATAGAATTGATTTAGCACAATATTACTTCTTGGATATGTGATATCATGTTTAGTTCTCTCTCATTGAGAATGTGGTTGAACTAAATGAAGAAGTATGGCTAAGGAAGAAATGAATCTACAAGTTTAGAAGCAAATGTTGCTACTTCACAAGTAGAATCTACAAGTCTAGAAACAAATGTTGCAACTTTACAAGTAGAAGCTTATTTTCACCTTACCTAGTTATTTGCTAGAATTAAATAAATGTTATTTATTCTTTCCATTATCAAAACACCATTCAATGTTAGTAATGACTAAACATTGAAGATTCAAAAAACATGGAGTAAATGTTATTCTATGCTTTATTGAGTCACAATGTGTTTTGAAAAGCTAAATAGGTTTAAAAATTCTATATGGTAAATATAGATGAACCAGTTCTATATATATATATATATATATATATATATATATATATATATATATATATATATATATATATATATATATATATATATAATTTGTCTCTAAAATGTCAATAAATTCGAATGAAAAATGAACATTGCATGCGGAAGCTCCAAAGGGATGGACTTTTCAATGTCATTAGATTGTGAATCTATTGATATATGTGAACTTCATTCTAATTTGAAAATTTTGACAAAGTCACCATTTAGAGAAATGATGATATGAACTCAAAGTTGAATACATATCGATGTAAGAAAACCAAAGGTTCAAAGGCAAGAGACGGACAATGAAACTTCATTTGTGATATGATCACTTGTGCTTAGTTAAAGCTACAGTGTGAAAATTTTGAAAAGTTCAAAAGGTTCAGTATGAAGTTCAGTATTAACTTGACAAGATAATGATTACATTACAATATGATTGTAATTGTGAAAGTTTGAGTCAAGACATTTACTTGGCAACATATATTCAATTTATTGCGATATGATCGTAATAATGAGAATTTGAGCCAAAACCTTGATAAACATCCAAGAGTTGTGAAATCGTTTTATAGCAAATTCCGATAGAAAACCTTATGAAGTGTTTATAAAGGAACTATCAATGTATATAAGATATATTTTGATAATGGATGAAAACTACCTATCTTCCAACCATTATTCAAGGGATATACTTTTAAGATAAGCTACAAAACTACATATGTCAAATCAAAATGTAGAAAAGGCTTCATGGATAAGAAAAGTTCTTATAAAGTCTTTCTACAAAGCAAGGAATGAAAGTTGTATTATATCGTTTAATGCACGTTCAAGTCCTATATAGAGCACGGGGTACTACTATACAAGTCATACTTAGCACAAAATGTTTGTTGCTTAAGTAGGTGCCCTTAAGGAAAACATGTCAATTCCAAAAGGTCAAGTGGGAGTAGTGTAAATCTCGAAAGAGTTCGAGAAAAGAAACAAACAAACATGGTTCAAACCATGGTTGGTTCACCCTATGCTAAATATGCCTCTTCAAAAGGCAAGTGGGAGTATAAGCTAATTCGAAAAGTTTGAGAGCCTTGAAAGAGTTCAAGAAAAGTTAATTCGAAATTCGAGAAATAATCTTATAAAAGCAACAATATGAGCATGATTCACCTCATGTTACAAATGACAACGCGTGGTCTCATTAAGTGTAATGGGAATAATAACCATGTTTCGAAGGTAGTACATTCCAAGTGCACATCCTTTATTGTCGTTTCTCATTGAAAACTAAACAAAGTTGTTGTATAAGTTTCAATTGTTGCATAAAAACCCACAATGATGACTAGCATACGTAAAACTTAGCCAAAGATATATGATTTCATATTGACTAAGAGTTCTAAAATATTGATTTTGGAACATGAATATAATTATGCATGTAATACAGATGATTTGACAAGTTATAACTCCGAGTGGTTTAAAAACCATGGAAAGCTTAAATAGATTCTAAGTCTGTAAGAAAATGTATGACACTTGATTAATTTGCTTAATTGGGTGAGACCCATTTTAAGC
This sequence comes from Chenopodium album, assembly GCF_948465745.1. NCBI lineage: Eukaryota > Viridiplantae > Streptophyta > Magnoliopsida > Caryophyllales > Amaranthaceae > Chenopodium > Chenopodium album. Next base: position 53,221,714 of record NC_137843.1, read on the forward strand.
AAAACAAACAAGAAAGAAAAATGCTTTCTAACCAAAGCAAAGACTTGTTAAAGGGTTCAACAAAGTCATAGTATGACTATGACTACGATGAAGCCTTTACATTAGTCATGTTGCCAAGATCTATTAAAGATATTTTAGTGAAATCTACCTTATGAGATTTGGTAGATGGATTTTAAAACACTTTCTTGAAATTGTTCATGAAAGAAGATTTGTATACTATACAATCAGAGTAGTTTTGAAAATCCAATAATCCTAAAAGATGCATAAGAGGTTCATTTAAGGATCAAAGTAAGCATCATGGAGTTAGAGTCTTCAGTTTAATGAGTTAATCAAATCAGTTGATATTCTCATAAAATGAAGATGTTATGTATACAAAATGTTTAGTTGGAGCTATGAAGTCTTCTTGGTCTAGTACAAAGAATAATTACTCTTTGCTTTAAGGATCAAGTAATGGCTAATGCATTTTGTATAAAAACCCTTAAAGAGGTAGATGAGTGCAGTTGGGAGTCAAGATCTATTGAGATATGTCTCGAAGGATGTTTGAGTTTGGTTAAAAAGCTTATATTGATAATATTCTTATGAGGTTCAACATTATATTGAAAGAGTTTCAATCCCATGTAACATGACACATTGCTTGATGATTCAATGCTTTGAGAAAGGTTGATGAAATTAAGGTTTTAAATGATGCTCCTTATGCATTTTGCAAAGAATGCATCATGCATGTCATGGCCTATACTCATCTATTTGATTCACATGTTTTAAGAACAAGTGATGATAGATTTCAATCGAAATTAAATGTAACATTGGAATGCAATTAGAAATTCCTAACTCCTAGTAAAAGGATGAAAGAAAGTTCTTAGTGTATGGAGATGAATATTATTATTAAAATTTAGAAGTTGCAAAATTCATATTTATGAGAATGTCTCATGAATTATACTTCCTAAACCCTTTCCATAACCAAGGTATGAGAGTCATATTAAGGTTCTTGGATTGAAGTAAGTTATGTAATTTAAGTTGTGTATGTTTTGAGAAAGTATATTACATAAGTAATACATTAACTTGCAAAATTATGTTTATCAATTGAAACAAAGTTTCAATCTTATTTAATTATGGTTTTTGAAATTAAATAAAATGTCCAAAATAATTATGAATTGATGGGCTCATCGGGTTGATGACCTGGTGAATGAAACCCTACATGTGAACAAAATTCATACATTATTTAAGTTCCTAGTTTGAAATCATTAAAGTGGACATAAATGATTTCAATAAATGGACTAGCATGTAAGATTGATTGGACAGCGCAGTTTCATGGGCTATAGGGGAATAGTGATGCTCGGTTAATCACATGGATATACATGAATGATGCATGATCGAACTATTGACCTACTTTGAAGTTCAAGTATAGAGCTTCCAGATATATTAGTGGATTCCTTTAAGATGAGTGGAACACTGATTCCATTCAATGATTGATTTAACTATGGTACATTCAAACGTCTACCCGTAACTAGAGATTATAAAGGGTATTTCCTGGTTACTTCAAGAATTGAGTGGGAGCTTTGGTTGCCACAAGATTGGATTGAGTCTACCTATTTAATTAGGAATGTGTTATCGTGCCTTGAAGGGGGAGAATTCAGTAAATGCATGGCTGCGCTCAAATGTATTACTTAGTAATCATTTGTTTTGTAATTCTAACTCAGATTTCAAGAAAAGATTTGTAGATTAATATGATATGACATGTGATGCAATCATATTAGCAAATCGACACACATTGACTTAAGGAATTTGAATATTGCACATTTGTCTCAGATAAGTGGGAGATTGAAGGATTTATATCTTCATCAAGTGCAATTACTAGATATATAATGGATCAAATTATGGAGATAATTAAGTTCGTTCTTTTGGGTCGTCGTATTATCATAGCTAAAGGTACTTACGATCTTTGGGCTAGTAAAATAACCTAAAGCCCAATTGAACGGATCCTATAAGGTCACACAAAGGGCCTAAATTGATAATTAGAAGAAGAGGCCCATGATGGGCCTTCTCCCTCTAAGTGGCCGACCATATGGAGGATTTTAGGTGGATTGGGCTTGCTTCCTAGTCTAGTTATAATATGATTATAAATAGACTAGGTTCCTAGGGTTGAACATTACATTCAGTGATCATAGATCAAACCCTAATTAGCAAACACAAGCCAACCCCTCACAAACTCTCTCTCACTCTTGTCCGTCCTCCTTGGTCTGCGCCAGTGGTGTGTGCACGGTGGTGGTAGTTTGTGGTGGTGGCCGGTTGTCTGCAAAGGTGGTGATCGTGGTTTTTCTCCTTCACTCGACCAATCTAGTATTGGTGGACGAGTCATTCGAATCCCGTGGACTAAGTAGAGGAGCAACGTTTGGGGCTCTATTATCTCCTAATTGACTGTCAATCGCTTGTGGAAATCACGCGTCAAAAGTATGTATTATGTGATTCTTTATGTGTTATGCTTGTGGATCCTTTTTAGGTGCAAAAGAATATGATTCGTGAAATTCCGCATTAAAGTACCTAAAACCCTACAAATGACACCTGCACATTTCATCTGACTGCCTTTGGTCCAGTGTGTGAGCAAATCCTCAACGTCACTACAGCAGAGATTTTTGGCAGGAAAATTACGGTGCCCAATCAATCCTCACTAATAGCTTGTTTAGGAAAATTCACACGCTTCTATCCATCTTACGCAAAACACCATCTTCTGTTACTCTTAGGATGACTGGAGTGACTTGGATCACCTTGCTGCAGCTCTGAAGTCCACACCAATGCACATCATACTTCATCCATCACAGTCATTGAACAGGGCAGGGGTGCTGAGGTGGGTGGTCCAATCAGTTTCCCGCTCCTGAATGTCTGATCTCCAAATCTAAGGGCTCGTATCAGAACACATCATTCCCGAAAAGCTTCACTTATAATTTTAGGTTGTGTTCTTGTTTGAGACCTTCTTGATTGATCTTGAACATGTTAGCTATTCTCTGACTATTTGACAAACATTGTTTCTTCTACTTAACATTTAAGCCTTGCTTTTGTTGCTGTAGTTGATATGAACAGCTTAATCATTCACCCTTGCATGCACTTTGACTTAGGCTTAAAAACAAGGAAAATTTGTAAAATACCACCTACTATTGTACCCATTTTTTACAATACCATCAACAATTTTTTTTATTTTATTTTACCACCATCTTTTTTTCAAATCCTTAAAAATTACCACCAACTATTTTTAAAAACCGTTATAACTACCACCATGACGTCACTATGGTCCCCACTGTAGACATCTACTTTTGGCCTCCTGTCCCAACAGGAAGTGCAATGACGATAAATAAAAACATATTCGTGTTGGATTAACGTGAAGAACACTTATGGATAACTGATTGAATTGCAAGAACATAAAAATAAGCTAGCTTAACCCAAAAACAAAAGCATTAAGGTCCAATCAACTAAACCCGATCATAATTAGGCTTAAGCCCGAGCTTAAACCCTAAAAATGACGGATTTAGAGGCGCCTAGGTTAATATTAATACTGCCACAGATAAATCCGCGCGCATCTCAATGAGTCGCGCTGGTCTAGCGCGCGCAACTCACAAGGTTGCCCGCAACACCCAGCGCAACTGCTAGTGATGCGCTTGCGGAAGATTCAGAATTTCATAAAAATATGAAATCGAATCTTACCATAATACCGCGCACAAGAAAATCAGTTGCGCTGCCTATAGCAACGTAACCTAATTAGTTGCGCTGGGATGCTGCGCGCAACTCATTCAGATGCGCGTGACACCTGCTGCGACAGAATGTTCAAAACCCTAATCGTACCCATTCCCTATAAATAGGGGCTTAATACGAGGCTCAAAGGGACAGAAATTAACCTAAAACAATGGCAGAAACTTTGTGAACTTGTGTGCTACCAAACCCTCTTGTCTTAAATACTCACCCCCCTTTAATACTTGTTACTACGGTGGAGGTTCTCGAACAAGAAGGAGTCCATAAGTGTTCTAAACGAAGGCCTAGCAAAGAGAAGTGGTAAATTCTCGAGCAATTAGATCTATCACCTTTGTTTTGTTGTTTAAACTAACTTTAATTAATTAATTAGTGTTGTTTGATCACTTTAAACGGACTTTTAATTAATTAATTTCACATAGTATCCTGCGTTAAATAAGAATAGAATTAAATAATTAATTTTTGATTGATCACCTAAGCCAAGGCGAACCTTGTTTATTTTGTTTAATTCACGAATATTGATTAAATAAGAATAACGACTTTTGCAATGTAATTCCTACGTGATTAATGCGTGTAGATAAAATCAACTAACTTAGTTGCAAATATTGTTTGGTGATGAAATTGTGAAAAAGGAAGAGCTAGTAGAGGCCGTAACTAGGGCGAGAATAGCGATTCCTCCCTAAAAGGAACGTTATTTTAGTACCCTCACTCCCGAACTCATTTCTGGTACACGTAGACCAATTTGGGCATGGGTAAACTTATTATTCGTGCTAATTATCCCTTGAACTCTACTTCGGAGAAAGGCATGAACGAGGTTTATGAGTTTTCCTAAAACTCATTGGCGACTCCTACTTGTTTATTACAAAAAAGCGTGATGAGAGGATCATTTCTAATTCAACGTCCCCCAAACAGTCAGGAATTCAAATCCTAATACACCCTAACAAGTGTAAAGTCCTAGAATTTTAAAGGGCCATGGGCATCTAAGGAGAAGGATCCCCTACGATGGGAACACCCTCCTTACGGTGGCGACTCCACTGGGGACTTAGAGGTTACAAGATTAGTTCTTAGTTATGGTCCAAGGTTTCCAACACCAGGTTACCTATGGGTTGTAACGATGGCTAACTTGGATAATCTCTAGTTAGAGAGAGAGACTTGAACGCAGAATATCTTCCTTTTTCACAAAAGTAAAAACCAAACAAGAAACATTGCATCATGCATAATCATTGCACACTTTAACCATTGGGGATTGGCTCATTGATTAGGGGTTGCCAACACCAGGCTTTAATCCCGAAATCAATAACAATCATCCCACCCATATCGCCAACAAAATGTTGGGAAGGCTGTGTCATGGGTCAACACGTTGAGTGATTGATTCATGCATCGTCTCTTAAGATATGGTACCCTTGGACACCCAAGTCTTGACCTTAGAATGGCATTGTATGCTTTGATGGTTCCTTTTATGTGCTTATGTGACTACATGAATATGTGCTTCGTGTCCAATCTAACTAATTCCAGCTTGTTCCCTAGAGATATAATAAAAAAAAAAAAAAAAAAATCGCAAAAATTGTGGTTTGAAAAAAAAAAAAAACTGCACTTCTATTTTCAAAAAAAAAAATGTCGAATCTACCAGGTGGCACGCGCAACTGTCAAAGTTGCGCGCGCCCTCCAAGTGCAAGTTCAGAAGTTACGCGCGGCACCTCCGCGCAACTCTATGTCTTGCGCGCGCCCACTGTTCAACGTTGACTTTGACTCGTTACAAGCAATATCATACGGAGAAAGCGATATTACCGCTTCAAGGTTAATCGTTAAGTAGGTGCTAAATATATCTCTTTGGCTAACAATGTTGTCTAACTTACTTACTTTACTTTGATCGTCTTTTTTCCTTTTTCAAAAAAATCAAAAAACATGTTTTTTATAGTTCTTTTTGCGTTTTCGCAATTAAAAAGAAAAAAAAAGAAAAGAAAAAGTGGCAGAAGCTAGTCTTGAAGTTGCACTTTCCACTTTAGCGCAAGACGGAAAATTGCGCGCGATACTATTTTTTATTATGATGATTCGTTTACGTACTTTAAAATCGAACTAATGACATTACTTCTTATGAGATTCGTCATTAGAGGTTCGCATCCCTTAATAGGACGTCATCAATATGTTTATTCTTAAACGTGCCTATTTACGTGTTCATCATGTTTTAGTTGTAATTGATCAACCTTGATTTAAGATTATAATTTATTTACCTCTTCTATGGTTTAAAAAGAAAATTCCGAGAACCTTACTTGGGATGTTTGCCTCACACCAAAAAAAAAAAAAAAAGAAAAAAAAAATACATATATATATATATATATATATATATATATATATATATATATATATATATATATATATATATATATATATATAAATAGAACAAAAGTAAAAAGAAAAAAATCGTTCTTAAAAAAAAAAGAGAGAGAGATAGAGAGAAGATGATGAATGATAAAACCAGGAAAATGATTTAATTATTTCTTGGATTTTACATTCGGAGGCCATCATTCTTTTTAAGCAAATAGTAATATATTATCCTTTAAAGATGAACAATATGAGAATCATATTTAAAAATAAATAAATAAATAAAACGATATAGATCTCTATTGTAATCTAAATGATCAACAACTACCATAGTATATTTGATCATTTTAAGGAGTGTGTTTGGGTCGATTAATATTTCTAAATATTGATGAGCATTTTTGAATCCAACTTTCTTGCCTTTCTCTTCTACCTTTTTCGAAAACAATTCATTTAAAGTAAAATCCTTAGATGATTACCTTGTTGAAGTCAACACAAATCACGACATTCCATTAATGATTGTTCGTGAATTTTTTGACATTCTTCATCAACAAACTTGCTTAAAGTGAATTCGTATTACAAGGATTAAAAAAAAAAATCATTTTGACTTTGATTCATTTTTTGAATGCTTGGCAGAAAAGGTTTAAGTGAACGCGCTCAATTTCTCGTGATACACATTACTAGATTATCTTCCACAATCGCGTACTAGTCCAATCATGGGTGACAAGGCAGTATTGGAGAAACTTAGACAGGAACTCCAAAACCTAAAGGCCCTACGAGAAGAAGAAGCCCAATTAAAGGCTAATAAAAAAAAAGCAGAAAAGGCTAAAATAAAAGCAGAGAAAGAAAAAGAAAACATCTGCAAGAAAAAGCAAAAGCCGACAAGCTAGAGGCCATGGAGAAACTTGTCCTTCGAGCTAGCTCAGGGACTAAGTACTTCAATTATGAGCTTGCACCACAACTTAGTGGCAAGACACTCTCAGAAAAGTTCTTGACTACGGATTTACCAACCTTTAAGGTAACGGACAATCCTAGAACTCACTTAATGAGCTTTATTGGAACTATGGCATTGAAAGGGGTTGAGCAAAGTCTATATGCATGTACTTTTCCTCTTTCATTGGACCCAGCTGCTAAATCATGGTTTTATAACCTCGATGCGAAACAAACTTCCACTTGGAGTGACGTTGTAAAAGTGTTCTTAACCCAATATGGAGATAACATCGAGCTCACAACTACCTTGCGCGATCTTGAATTACTTAAGCAAGGGGAAGAAGAAGGCTTTATTGACTTCTTTTCCAGGTGGAGATCAAAGGTTTCTCTTCTTTCACAAAGACCTCCTGATCATGAACTTGTCCCAAAGTTCAAAGACAATATGTCTCCACTATACAAGTGTCATTTACAATACCTTGGTTTAGACACATTTCAAAAAGTCTATACTGTGGGAACATTAATTGAAAGGGACTTGATAAATGAAACCATGAATCATATACATGGACTTGATTTTTAGAGAGGATTTCACCTACGACGGAAACGGACAAAGCTCGAAGACACAATCTCAAGAAATTGTCAACAATTCAAGATGTAGCACCCTAAGTCTTGTCTTGTTTCGTTCCTTTTGTTTTTTTTTCTTTATGATAGACTAAGAGACTCATGCTGTCGAATCTACTTATTTTGTACTCTCATTAATTAATGAATAAAAAAATTTATATTTTCAAGTACGTCTATCTTGTTCTCTTTTCAATCTCTTTATTGTTATTGACTCGAATTAAATAAAACGTATACATACAAACAGGCAATATCAAAAGGCATACATACTCAACACTTTAAGAATCTTGATGAGCTTTGGCTTACAAGATGTATTGAATGAAAAGAGGCCCATCTTTGGCCCACAAAGAAAGGATATGATGATTTCATCAACACAAAAGGCAACTTGAAACTCCACAAAGATAATCCCATGTTCTTAACCTTAGAGAAAATCCATCTTTTTGGCAGCCCTTTTGAGCCTCAACAGTTAAGCCTTAGTTATTCAACCTACATTATTCCATACCTTGGGATGAGAATGGTGCAAAGAGATACAAATAGGAAATTGGGGGAACGAAACATAAGAGGGGGACACAAAGTTAGTCTAAACCCAAAGATCCAATGTAAAAGAAAGAAAAAATCATTACAAACCCAAAACAAAACTTGTCAAAAAAGAAAAGAGAGAAAAAAAAAAGAGAGAGAGGACAAGGAAAAAGCACCTAATGTAGGAGTTGTCACACAAAGTATAAAGGTTTCAATTTGAGAAGCACCAAAAGTAAGGGATTTTAGGAGTATACTTGAGCCTGTCCATTCTTCATAACCCCAAGCCTAGCCATGTTACAACCTTGGAAAGGCCCTCCTTGAGGTAGACCCTAACCATGTACCAAAATCATCATGCCATGAAAAAATGGCCAACCTTAGGCCTTCGCACATATGGACCTACTATTGAGTAGTCATGCCCATATATTAAATGCATGAAGTGTTGAGTTATGATTACAAAATCTTATAAAAAAAATTCAAATGATTTGGATGATTTGATAGCCATTGGCTTGATTACATCATGTTAGTAAAGCAATCGAATCAAACTAAATTCGATGTTTTCCATATCTTTTTCCAAAGAAAAATGAGATGACTATCAGTTAAAAAAAAATAAAAATAAAAATAAATAAATCATCTTATTTTCTTTTAATAATAGGGCTATTTATTACCAAGGTAATTCAAGTTCTATATACATTGCCTAGAAAGAAAAAGAGTTAATACAATAAATTGATTTGATATATCGACAGCCTCAACGTCAACTTTAGATGTCTTTTACAACTCTTGAGAATTGGTCTTTTCACTTGCAACTAAAATGTACGCCTACATGGGATATCTCCATCTTCTGTAAGCGAGGAACATTAATTAAACATGATCGCTACATGAAAAAATGATCGTTATCGCTATCACATGTATACCTCACTGCCAAGTCATCACGATGATTCAAATATTAAGTCAATAATCCTTGCTTTTCGAAGACATGTTTAATTCTCTTTCTTTATTCTTCTATAGGAAAGTTGTATTCCCCTTCCTTTTATACAAATCCGTCTTTTTTGTTCATTTCTTTTTTAGGGGGTAAGTCGGGATGATCCCTCCTATTTGGCAACTAAAATACTTGAAAAAAAAAATAGTATAATTTTTTCTGCTCTTTGCCTCAAACTAGGGGCTAAAAAAGCTGGACAGCCCCACTTCTCTCTATTTACAGACTTGAACACGCTATTTATGCTGCGAAATCAATGTCATGCAAAGCTTATTACGAACCATCTTAATAACTTTAAATGACAAAGGGAAGAATACCACTTCCTATTATTTGACCAAGATGATTAATTATGTTACTTGATTATATAATTTATGATGCAATATTCCACAAACTAAAAATACAAATCTTGGGTCTTCAAATAAACATGAGAAATATCCCCTAGCATGTGTATACATGAATTGCAAAAGTCACCTAAGGTTATACTTGGGGGCTACAAAAATATAAGTCTTACCTCAACTTTCATTTTGAAATAAGACCATATTTTGGAAAGTGATTAGAACGATTTTATAAATTATTCTAACACTCCACCAAACCTAAGTTTGATAAACATTCGTTTACAAACTACGGTGCTTATTTAATTGGAAGAACTTCACTTTCAATTAGCAAAATATGACAATGATGACAAACACTAAAAAGTAAAACATAAACAAAATTAGATATACGAAAGTTTGCTCACATTTTCATATCTTAGTTGAAATAAGTTGCAAATTACAACTTACCTTCATCAACCTTGGACAAAAAAAGTCACACTCAATTACGAGCTAGACTTTTCTTTCCAGTTTTGAAAATAATATGATTATGTATTTTGCCTACGTACTAGAAAAAGATGCTTTTCAAAACAAACTTTCGTTTAAATTATTGGACCCTTTACAAATTTGAATTCTAGTTCGAAATAGCATGTTTCTAATAAAAAAATAGTATTCAAAATTTCCTTTCTAAATTTTTGTTTCTTTTTTTTCAAAGAAATAAAATCTCAGATTCTCAATAACCGTTTGGATAATATGTGTATATACATAAATGTTTCCAAAAGGAATGAACTAAGGTTCGACTTCTTCTTGACTCGAACTTGTTCTCGCCTAGTCCTCCTGCGAATATTGGCTTAGGGATGGTAAACAAACCACCTACAAGACCAAAATCATAGATTGATAAGAACAAAGAAAATATTTGATGTTCTAAATCAACTTTGAGAATAAAATCACCGCAGCGATCTTTACAAACGTTTAGACATTAGGTAAGATTACTAAACCTTAAACACAATTGTTTTTGGTTTGTAAACAAGCAAAGAAGTAACTTGCTTTCTTGAACATGACTTTAATTAAAATGCGAAAGCCATGTCATTGTCCTAAATATCTCAAAACAAAAATAGGATATATACATAGGTCCATCTCAATATCATGATTATATGAATAGCAAATCATTAGAACTACCCCAAATTGGGGGCTCCAAGACTTGTGAAATAGCAAGAATGCGCATAACCCGACACATGGGGGCTCCAATATCCACAAAAAAAAACAAAATGAGATATTCATGCCATTCGAGCTACTTTCGAGAATCGCCTAAACTACAAATGGTTTACGTAGATCTCGAGCTTTACAATTTTCAAATGTATTACAATGATTTAATAATCATGTTGTTCCTTTGAAAACTAAGTTTGCAACTGAATTTGGCCATTAAACAGGTCAAATACTTGAGCTAATTTCAAGTTCAACTTCAAAAACTAATCTTAGTGCATAATTGTTGTTTCAATACTTCAAATTTACTCTAGAGATTAGAGAGTATGACTAGTATAGAGCAAAAGAAACAAAATCATGATGCATAAAACATACTTGCTCATACGAAAGTAGTACTCAATCATTCATCATGAAAATTGTATCAAGACACTTTATTAACATAAGACAAACAATTTCATGAGTAAGAATGTAAACAAAAGACTCCTAAATTCTAAATTAAGGAGTCTTCGTTTTAAATTATTCCTCCAATGTTGCACACATTGGAATTTCGCAAGGAGGATAACATCTACTTTCTTTAGTTTCAAAAGAGTAAATAAATTTGAACTCAAAAGAAAGAATTCGAAAGTAGCAAGAATAGAGGAAAAAATTGAACAACATTTCATTTTCCCTCTTACTTGTTCTAACGAATGACCAATACTACTAATGGTCAAAAACGATTTAAACACAGTAGTTTAATCGTTTCTAAGATCCTAGTTGTTATCATAATAAGACAAAACACAGGATTTCTAGACCCATTTCAAGCAACATGAAAGGGTCGAATTATTAAAAACAAACAAGTCATCGAAGTCACCCAACATTGGGATTACAATATTCGAAAAACATAAAATGGGGGCTACAATATTTGAAAAACATAAAATGGGAGCTCAAAAGCCCGAAGTATAGCCAAACTACTCCAGTTCGATGATGTCTTCAAGAATTTCCTAAACTAAATAGTTTTGTGCAAATCTTGAAATCACAGTTTTATAAGTGAATAATCATAACCTTCTGTTATTTTTATCATTAATTAAACCAATTTTGCAACTTACGCGTGAAAAAAAATAAACATGAGTCGCAAGAAAAATTTCATGCTATTATCAAAGTTCAAAATTTCATTTACAATTTTAATGCATAATTGTTGTTCTAAACACTTCAATTTGCATTAAAATTAACAAATATAGTCTATGTGAGCAAAAAATGAGAAATAAAGTTCAAGCACAAATTCAAAATTAAAAAAACACATGTATGCTTGTACATGCTCATATAGGATCAATACTTTACCACTTCACATGAAATTTGTTGCAATATATTGCTTAAACATGTCACAACTACAAACAAACAAATTCATGAAAACAATTCGAATAAAAAACCCCAACTCCAAGTTAGGATTCTTCATTCGATTCTCCATTTTATTGACCAAGATCAAAGTCTGGTAAAATAAAAGGAGCAAGATTTACTTTCCTTAGCTTCAAACGACAACCAAAAAATGGAAAGAGATCAAAATTGGAGAAAGAGGAGAAGAAGAAAGTGAGCTGCAGATCGCGCTTCTCCAACTCTTTTACTAATTCAAATGTTGCGCGCAACTCATCAAGTTGCGCGTGGCATCCAATCACAACCTAGTTTCTTGCGCGCCCCTGGCCAGCGCGGCCTACTAAGTTGCACGCAGATACTAGTCACTTAGATGACCGGTATTCAGATTTTAATCTGTTTGATCAGTTTTTAACGGTTTTTGTTCGACATTAGACGTAATGGCGCGCAAGTTATCAAAATCTTTTTAATTGCTTTACATCCAGTAGTTTCTTTTCTTCTTTGATAGTTTTTTTGCATCATCCTGCATGCACATCGTGCTTTGTGCCTTCCCTAAGCATACGTTTTGGACGTTTTTCGTAAGAGTGTCTTAAGACGTTCCGTAGTGGTGCTTTACGTAAAAGCTCCAATATACAGGTTTGTCATTTTACTGTACTGACTTTAGAAATATCACGTACTTTTCTTTCTTTTTGGCGTCCACATCAAAAAGGACAACGTTCATGCGGCGTAAAAATGTATGGCGTAGGTGTTGCGTAAAATTTCACCTCTTCCCAGCTTAAAGAGATCTACCTCTCGTAGTTAAAAGGTAGAATTTCTTTACTTTAGGCGTTAGCTCACGAGTTGACAGGCGCGCTGATCCATTCGAGAACAGACACTTCTTGATTGGAAGCAAATATGGTAGTTAGTAAGCTTACTAACTTGACGGACAGTTAGGGTGTCGTCCACCCCATGTATAAAGAGCGACGTGCGATGTCGCATCTATGTAGGCACGTGCCCCCAGTCCTAAGACACGTGTTCTCATCTTGTGGACAAAACTGCTAAGAGAGTTGCCAATTTTCTTCTCTCTCGCTGGATTTGGATATATGCCTCCAGTCCTGATACATGTATTTCTATCTTGTGGACACCGAGTATTGCGTTTTGAAAAACGAATTGTCGAGAACTTTATTCACATGTTAGGCTGCAAAAGTCGAAACACCCTTTTTAACATCTTTACAACTTGTTAAAATTAGGCTAAAGTTTCAATGACATATCGAGGGACTTTAGACCAACGGTGACATGATTGAGAGGACATCATCCCCTTTATTCCTTTTTAAACCGATTTCTTCTCATGACGTGACATCACCCAGAACACCTTTACTTGTAAAAGCGTTCTACAATTGCAAAGGATCAATCTAGATTCTTTAGCGCGTTAAGACTAGAAAATACTTTATTCTGACCTCAATAGCTATTTATCTCAAGCACTTAGCGAATAAAAGACTGTTTCGACATCCTTAAACATTTTTGAAAGATTCTCTATTCTTTGAGAACTTCGCAGAAAAAGTCTCGGATCTATTTCCTTGACTACTTTGATTCTCGTCTATTCTAGACTCGATCAAAGTGGGGGCTAACTGTAGACATCTACTTTTGGCCTCCTGTCCCGACAGGAAGTGCAATAACGATAAATAAACCATCTTCGTGTTGGATTAACGTAAAGAACACTTATGGATAACTGATTGAATTACAAGAACATAAAAATAAGCTAGCTTAAGCCAAAAACAAAAGCATTAAGGTCCAATCAACTAAACCCGATAATAATTAGGCTTAAGCCCGAGCTTAAACCCTAAAAATGACGGATTTAGAGGCGCCTAGGTTAATATTAATACTGCCACAGATAAATCCGCGCGCATCTCAATGAGTCGCGCTGGTCTGGCGCGCGCAACTCACAAGGTTGCGCGCAACTGCTAGTGATGCGCTTGCGGAAGATTCAGAATTTCATAAAAATATGAAATCGAATCTTACCATAATACCGCGCGTAAGAAAATCAGTTGCGCTTGGCAGCGCAACCTAATTACTTGCGCTGGGATGCTCCACACAACTCATTCAGATGCGCGCGACACCTATTGTGGCAGAATGTTCAAAACCCTAATCGTATCCATTCCCTATAAATAGAGGCTTAATACGAGGCTTAAAGGGACAGAAATTAACCTAAAACACTGGCAGAAACTTTGTGAACTTGTGTGCTACCAAACCCTCTTGTCTTAAACACTCACCCCCCTTTAATACTTGTTACTACGGTGGAGGTTCTCGAACAAGAAGGAGTCCATAAGTGTTCTAAACGAAGGCCTAGCAAAGAGAAGTGGTAAATTCTCGAGCAATTAGATCTATCACCTTTGTTTTGTTGTTTAAAATAACTTTAATTAATTAATTAGTGTTGTTTGATCACTTTAAACGGACTTTTAATTAATTAATTTCACATAGTATCCTGCGTTAAATAAGAATAGAATTAAATAATTAATTGTTGATTGATCACCTAACCCAAGGCGAATCTTGTTTATTTTGTTTAATTCACGAATATTGATTAAATAAGAATAACGACTTTTGCAATGTAATTCCTACGTGATTAATGCGTGTAAATAAAATCAACTAACTTAGTTTTAGGTATCACGTTGCATATATTGTTTGGTGATGAAATTGTGAAAAAGGAAGAGCTAGTAGAGGCCGTAACTAGGGCTAGAATAGCGATTCCTCCCTAAAAGGAACGTTATTTTAGTACCCTCGCTCCCGAACTCATTTCTGGTACACGTAGACCAATTTGGGCATGGGTAAACTTACGATTCGTGCTAATTATCCCTTAAACTCTACTTGGGAGAAAGGCATGAACGAGGTTTATGAGTTTTCTTAAAACTCATTGGCGACTCCTACTTGTTTCTTACAAAAAAGCGTGATGAGAGGATCATTTCTAATTCAAGGTTCCCCAAACAGTCAGGAATTCAAATCCTAATACACCCTAACAAGTGTAAAGTCCTAGGCTTTTAAAGGGCCATGGACATCTAAGGAGAAGGATCCCCTACGATGGGAACACCCTCCTTACACCCACCAACTACCTTATTCTTATTGAACATACCTTCTTGATAACCCTAATTGAACAAACCTTCTTGATAACATGATTACACACTCGATTTTGCATTTTCGATTGACTTGAAGAACAAATTACATAATTAAACCCTAATTATTGCCTATGAAATTTGCAAAAGAAAAAGAAAAGAGGAGATAAGGGAGTAATGGGGGGAACATGAGGGAATAATGAAATTAGAGAGGGAGAAGGAGTGAAAATAAAAAAAAGGTAGTTATATGGGTCCACAGTGACGTCATGGTGGTAATTTTTAAGGATTTGAAAAAAAGATGGTGATAAAATAAAATAAAATAAATTATTGGTGGTATTGTAAAAAATGGGTACAATAGTAGGTGGTATTTTACAAATTTTCCTACAAACAATGTCTCTTTTGCTTGCTTAAACTAATGCATGAATTCAGCAAATCCTTGTATTATCAACTCTATGTTTTCTAAACCAATGCATGTATTCTGCTATGCATGTCAAGTTTTACTTATTTCAGATCCTATCTAACAGCTAATAAGTCCTGCAATTGTTACTTACACTTTGCTCTAATCAAATGCTTCTAAATCCCGCCTAATGTCTATTTGAGGATCAGAATTGTAATATGGTTTTCTAAAATAGAATGCAATTCTTAGCAAAGCAAACTACTTGCCTGTGCAGTATATACTTAAGGTAATTCCAAATAGCCTGCTCTATCATATAGCAACATATATATCTTCAATTAGCCCTCTATACTAAAAGCATTGTAAATCAAGATGCTTTTGCTACAAACAATTATCAATTGTAAAACAAATTTATACAATTTTGCCAACCATTAACTGTAATAAACATTAGAAATGATTCTCATTTCTGCCTCATATACTACATAGTTTAGGGAATGCACCATTCTTGGTGATATGAATGTACGTGGGAATATGGCTTGAATTAGTTTGTCAATTGTCACTTCAAGAGTTCAAGTGAGCCACCACAAGGGTCTTGCCTTTGATAGGACATACACATTACATTAGGCCACGGTTTTCTGTTTAGGCTTATTTTACAAGCCTATTCTGATTCTGTTTTGGAAGTACTTTAATAACTCTATAGAGTTGATTTTGTGTGTTGAAGCTTGATAGTTGCTTGCTGGTGGATGTATGAAGGAATTTTCAATTTCAAAGAGATTAACTGTAGCAACAGATGGTTTGTTGGTGGTAGAATTACTGCTTGTGGGGGTGAGGTTATTAAGAATTTGATTGTAGAATTAGGAAGGACAGAACCGAGCAGCAATTTTTGGATAGACTAGCTTCAATTCTGTTGGACAAGAATAGTTGAAATAATTGAATTAACGTTTGCAAAATTACCGGTATAAGTAAGGCTGATTGTAGAATATAGTACCATTGTCCTCAAGGTCCTATCATTGTTTCTGAGAAATCATAAACATACTATTTGTTTCTCAGCCTTTGTGTACCTCTCAAGCTGATTGTAGAATTCAGTAAGGCTTTGTTTTTATCATAATTTTGAGGTTTGAACCTACGGTTATGGACCAAAACTTCAAATACATACACCAAAGCTTTAAAATTCAATAATACCTACTATAAATAGTTCAATATCATCATAACTTAAGCAACCAAATCAACTTTCATCCGGTTCAATTCAATACCATGAATCATTTCATATCAAATTCATAATACATAACCATGTAACTAACAACTTTCAATTCATTTCCACCTTAAAATACATAACCAAGTTGCTAAATCCATAAATTAAATTAAATTACCTTCCGACAAAATCAAAAAACATTCATCATTCATATCAATTAACAATAAAAACCAAAAACTTGCAAATTACTTAGCGTTTACTTAACAAACTACTAACAGAAACAATACCCCTAACATAACTAGCAAATCTTAGAAAAGTTGCTTGCAGTGCGTCGAAAGCCTTCTGAATCAGTCGAAGCCTTAGACCCGTAGTTGTTCTCATAGCCCAACCTCTCATGCCCACTATCACTGCCACTAGACAAGTACCCTCCATGATCATCTTCAGCAGCATCGAAACCCTCTTCCACAAAAACATCTTCCTGCCCTTCATTCTGCACCTCAACCTCCTCTTCATCGATCATTTTCATCTGCATCACTATCCTGATGCTCATTATCATCATCCCCTTCCTCTATATTCTCTTCCCCACCCCTATCTTGATTTACTTCCTCCATCTCTGCATCACCACCAGCAACCTCCTGTTCTACAGACCCTCCTCCAACACCACCAACATCCCTCTGACGTTCAGGGTGACCTCCACCTCCAGCATTCCTACCCACACCACTGACCCTATCCTCTTCAATCTCAACAGGCTCCACAATTCCAACAGCAGGCCTAATTCCTCCATGTACTACCCATTCCCTTTTACGGTGGTCACTGAGTTGCCCAAAAAGCTCGGCAATTCGCTACTCCGAAAGCCTCTGCAACTGACTAGATAAAACCCTCGCTTCTTGAAGCTTACTCGTATATGCTGCTCTAATGCTTGCCGATTCTTCTTTTTTCATCCTCTTCTGTTCTGAAATTGCATCCATCACCCTATACAATACACCAAGCTGCGCTTTAAGATCTCGCACCTCCCTATTGTTAGCCATGTTATGTTATAGTGATCACCACCTTTGACAAAGTAATTGATGAGAAATTAGACAAGAAAATGGAGAATTGGCTTCGAGAATCTTTAAAAACAAATTGATGAGAAATCAATAAGCTTTCAAAATTCTTTTATAAGCCAAAAAAAAAAAGGAATGAAAGGTTCAGAGAATTGGAAAGCAAAGCCTAGAAGAAGACCAAAGGTTGTATAGCAGAAAAACGTCTTTCACCTTTCACACTCAACTCTGCCACCAAATTAAATGATTCTGCATAGGAAACAACAATTACAAATAATTAATTTTTTTCAAAAAAAAAATGTCCAAAATTCACATTCTGTAATAATACCCTTTCCATACTAACTATTTCGACAAATATTCAATTACTAAGTGTCCAAAACGACAGATAATTAATTAAACAATTTACATGTTAAAATTATATACATGTATAGCATTTCATGTCAAAAAAAAGAGTCAAAAAATACATTAAGTCAACATTAGCTATTTACATTACATTAAGTTGAAAACAAATCTAATATGGCTTCACCGTACTTGATGTTTGTAATGAACACGTTACTATTTAAACAATTAACACGTTAATTAATATATAAATATTTTTCTTTTATTTTTATTTTTTTTTTTAAAAAAAAAAAGGCAACACATCATTCATAATAGTTCATCCATAAATCGTCATTTATAATAAAAAAAACATAATCTTATACAATAACTAAGTTATATCTATATAATCAATATTGAATCACATAATGTTTAATAGTAATATAAAATAGTTTAAGTCACATGCTTTGAAGTATTTGATAAACAACAACTTTATTAATTTAGTTCCTAAAGGGATAATATATTTCAACTTGCTATGAGTTCAGGTCTTATGAAATCCGTATTTCAAGTTTTTAAACATATGAAAATGAAAATTAGTTTATTTATTATTCTGTACTTGTTTGTTGTTAGTATTAATGCATCAACAATTAATATGAAACCTATTTCGTACATATATAAAGACTTTATTTAATTTCAATTTATAATTAACTTGTGTGTAGGATTAATATGAAACCTATTTTGTGTATAAAGACTTTATTTTAAAAAATAAATAAATAAATAAATAAAATTAAATTAAAAAAATGGGAGACTGTCAAATTTTCCACCAATACCATATCTTAGTTAACATGTTATTCTTTTAGCTATCACATATGTACCCTAAATTAGGCCCAATTCAAATAGTATGTTACTAAATTAGGCCCAATTCAAAAATAACCCAAATGAATTACTCTCTCTTGCTCCAATTACGAAAGTCAACCCATGTCCATTAGTTGGCTAAGCATATTTCCTTCAAGGAAAACAATACAACTTAATGCGTTGCAAACCTTGTTTTTTTTTTTTTTTAAATAAAACTCAATTTAAATTTATCCATATCAAATCGGAAAAGTTATAAACACAAGTAATAAATCTATTCAAATAGCTTTGATCCAAATTAATTTTTTTTTTCAAATCGAACTCATTACATACTTACGGAAAAAAATAAGAACAACCCCCACATTACCACATTTCAAAATGAAAATAACAAATTAATTGTCACACTAGCACGAGCGCGTAAACTTCCCCAGTTCAGGTAAAAAGCTATGATTGCATCTTTATATATTTATAATATAGATATAATTTTATTTTTAGGGTTAGTTTGTATAGACTCATAAAATAGAGTAGAAACCTATTTAAATTAAAATAGGGTTTTAAACCTCTATTAAATAAAAGAATATAGTTTTTAATACACAAAGTAAAATCAGATTTTATATATATTATAAGATACAAAATATACGGGTATTACAACAACGATCCATAGAATAACAACAAAGACGAAAAAATGGCGTCGATAATTGAGAATTGGTTACGAAACGCGGTTGCCATTTTGAAACCTCGGAGCTTGACAAAACGGAATCAATGGCGGTTGAATTATCGTCTTTCAATCTCTCTCCGCGCTGCTATGATGGTCATTGAGATCAGATAGGGGATAGGGATGGTGGCTG
Organism: Chenopodium album; assembly: GCF_948465745.1. Taxonomy (NCBI): domain Eukaryota; kingdom Viridiplantae; phylum Streptophyta; class Magnoliopsida; order Caryophyllales; family Amaranthaceae; genus Chenopodium; species Chenopodium album. The sequence continues at coordinate 53,241,384 of NC_137843.1, forward strand.
TTCAGGAGAGTTTTGGAATTTGGGTAGGCGTGGCTCAGGTGGCGGAACGAGGTTGGGGTTGCATCTCAGGTGGTCAGTTTGGTGGTGATGGTGGGAAGGTGGTCAGTTTAGTGGTGATGGTCATGGTGGTTGAATGAAGGGGGTGAGGCGGAAAAAGAAGATTATCAAATGTGAAATTATTCTTTTCAATTTTTCCTTAATAATATTAATTTTTAAAAAAAAGGTAACTTAAAACCCATTTATAAATTCAAGCTCCATTTTAGATCCTTCAAGTAAGAGCTCAACTCTTTACAAGCCAAGCCCAATAATTAAGAATTTCAAAAGCTGAAATATCTAAGTCGTTCAAGTTAGATTGAACAGACTGAAACTTAGCTTGGGTAGGCTCGTTTATAACTTTACTAGTACCGCTACCTACCAATATATGTTTATTTCCTAAATAATACCGTAAATCATACCGAATGGGAGTGAAAAGAAAAGTTTAACTCGGAACTAACTTGATAAAATAACATTATATTGAAATTCATTAAGAGTAGGGTGCAGTTCATATCGCATAAATTTTGTTGCCCCCTATTTAGTGTCCATAATCATTGCAGTTATCTTTAATACAATTTGATTCCCAAACTACTCACTTTACGAATTTTTGTTTTTTTTTTTTAGGAAAAAAAAAATTATGTGTTCTTTATTTTTGTTATAAACGTAAGTACATACTGAATTTACATATGTAAGCCTTCTTCCATCTTGTCACTGAATGGATCATCTATATTAATTACTAGTTCTCACATTAGTTATGAACTTCTTGCAAACAAACTAGGTCAAACATCAGTTAAATATCATTAGCTAAGTCTTAAGTAATAAAAAAAGCTTTACAGACAATTTAGCCCCGTGATTTAAATGAGTCAAGGTCACACAAGTTCATGTTCCACTCGTTTTATATATATTGGTAAACAACTCATTAAGTTTGTTTGTAAACTTGTTTACGTTTGATTATGTATATAACTCATTCAAAGCCATAAAAATATACGGAACTTAAAACTACTTTGATGTCGTTGACCTCATTGTATATATTTTTTTATAAGAATTCAAAATTTTCACGAAAATTTGGTATAGATTAGATTGGGATCAGTAAACACTTAAATTAAATTAAGTCGTACGTGTTATAAAAGCTTTAAATTATTTTTAAAAGTTAACTTCATCAATAATGTTCATTTATATAAAAGGTTGATTTAAGCTCATTCAAACTTTAACTAAAAACCAAAATACATTTATATAAATAAGTTTGTGAACAATAATCGAGCAGCCAAATTTTTAACAAGTCAAGCTCGAACAAGAATTTTTATAGCTCCATCTTTCGAGCTCAAATCAACTCAGATAACCGACAATTTTTATGAAGTTTAGATCAACGAATAGATTAAAATTTTGCTCGGTCTGACTCGTTTGCAAAAGCTAAAACAAATCAACCGGCTTTCTTTTTATCTTTTTAGCTTCAATATACCTTTCTTGGGGCTCCTAGTTAAGAAGAGTATAAGTAAAGGTGAAGCTATCCTAGAAAACTTTTTTGATTTGCTAAAAGAAGATTATGTTCTTACAATTTCTTCTAGTAAAACTATCCTTTTAAGACGGAAATGATTACTGCACGGTTTTGATCCGGAAGAAAGTAAAAAAGAAGACCAATAACTTAAATTACCATAAAAACAAATGCAGCTTTTTCTAGTTAGTAACTTCTTATTTATTTGTCATGTAAAATTACTCAAATCTAAAGCTAAAGTTAGGAGTAAAATCTTTGTTAAAATTGAGTAAAATTGTACTAATAAGGCCTATGATTTTTGAACTTGTGAAAAAATCAATAAAAAGGTAAATAGTATTTGACTCTTTAAATTTTCCCAATAAGGGTCTTTGTATTCCCAATAGATTTATGCTTTAGATTATAACTTTGCTAGCCTTTTTGTGCTAATAATCATGATTCATCTTTGATCTTTTAATTTATAGTTTTTCATAGAATTAGGCCCCATTCTCTTCACCTTAAAAAAATAATATTAAATAAAAATAATTTCATTTCAGTAAAAATAAGTTCAGTTCAGTAAAATTAATTTCAGCTCAATAAAAATAAGTTCAGTTCAGTAAAATTCGATTTTCTTAAAGAAGAATTAGAGTAGAAAATTAGTAAAAATGATTTCAGTTCAGCAAAAATAATTTCAGTTCAGTAAAATTAATTTAAGTTCAATAAAAATAATTTAAGTTCAGCAGATATAATTTTGTTTAAGTAAAAATATATAGGTTTTCTCCTCTTTCTAATATCTATCTTGTTCTAAAATTAAATTAAAGATGCCTAGTTTAATTTCATAACTTTCATTTCACTTTCAGTTGATCTGATGATATCCATTTATAAATTTTGTAGCCTATTTATCCTAACTTTCCTCCCTTTTTTCTAGTTTATATTAAGTTATCTACAGTCAATTTGCGAGCACTTGTAAACTCATGGAAAAAGAATACCATAATAATTTAATATTCATTTACTAAAGGAAAATTTGTCGAAAAGGAAGGTCTGGAGTCTTTTTTAATATCACGTGCCTATAAGTATTAGTCAACTCTCGCAAAATGGAGTATTTAAAAGTCCCAACACACAACCACAATCTTGGATAGCTCAGGTGGCTAGAGCTTTCTTCCCAATTTCAGGAGATATTGGGATTAATTTTCATCACCCGTCCTTATGCCTCTAAAAAAAAATCACTTATAAGGACTTTTGTTGCCAAATTTTTTTTACAATTTTTTTTTTTTTTCTCATATAGTGGTAAACATAAAAAGACTTTTCTAACAAATTTTCCTCTAATAAAATATTTTTGTCCACTTGGAATATAAGACTTTTCACATATATGATACGGAGTATTAGATGTTAACACGTACGTATATGTATTTCATGATAAAATTCGGTTTTCATATGCTAATAAAAAACAATGGTCAAAGTTAATCTATGAATAGTGTATAAAATTAAACGTGTTAACTATTTAGGATTATAGGGGTAGGTGTCGTCTTTATGTTTTTGCAACAGTAACTGTCTTGAAAGGTTGGAGTCGTTATACCCACATTTCGAACATACTAAAATAGCACCCCTTGACTATTAACTACACAGTAAAAAAAAATTGTGCATAGAGTGTTTAAGTAACTTTTTTTTTTTTCGATAAATATTGTACATTTGTATAAAGTTTTCAAAAAATGATCAAAAGTTATTTAGAAATAAATAAAAGTTACCAGATATAAATAAAAGCATTATCAATACTATATTTAAAAAGTTACTCTCTTTTAAATGAATAAAATCAAATCTTAGTGAGTGAAGGTAACTATGTTACTTCCTCCGTGTTTTCTTAAGTGTTACACTTTGACCGGCACATAGTTTTAGGCAATTTAATTGACTTAAATAAAGTAAAAGGTAAGTGGGGTAGTTGGAGTATAGTGGAGTAGTTTATTAAAAAGTATTAAATGTGAGAGGAGGGATGTAATTAAAAAAAGTAGTGAGTTTGGGTGGGGACCATGAGAGGAGACACATGTAATATTTTAATGTAGCTTTTTGTCAAAAAAGAAAGTGTAAAACTTATTAAAATACGGCCGAATTTGATAAGTGTAACACTTAAAAAAATACGGAGCAAGTACCCTTATTAACATTTCATCTGATTTAAAGTTACCTTAAAAAAAAAGTTAATATCTCAAATTGATCGTTGTACATTAATATAGTTGTAAATAGGGTGTTTCTTTCAAAACAAAAATTGTAAATAGGGTGCACACATGGTGTATTTATTTGGAAACGGATGAAGTATGGTTTTTGTACCATACAAGAAGATGAAGAGAAACAAATAGAGCAATCAACTTTTTAAATTGTAGCATTCATGCACAAAGCAGCAAAAAGACACTTGATAGTTGATACTCTCAATACATCTAAAAGCAAGCACATAAAAGATAATGAAATTGACATATTGGCCGTTTTTATTTCATACTTGCCCGCCAATAACTAGCATTTTTTGTCATTTCCAAACGCATTATCAACAAAAAAGAGTGTTATGAGTACTATCATTTTTCATCTATTCACATTACAATTTACAAATATGATTAACTACTAATTAATTAAAGTCATTACCTTTTATAGCATGTAATTTAACATAAAGAACAAGTCTAATATTTACCTCAATAGTTGAATATTCTCATCTCTGATAATAACAAAGAAACAAAACAAATTTGGAGTACTAATCGTAAATTAAAGATAATATTTTTTGAAATAAGGGTTGTTAATATGTTAGTGGATCGTCCTATTTGAACAAGAAACTTGCTATGAGAAAAAATAAAAGTAGTTCATTGAAAAGAAACTTTAATTTTTTTGTCATTTTAAAGTGAAATTGAACCCCGTCCAAATGGTACATGTGGTGACGTGGTGTATACTACTGTAAGATATAAGAGCAATTTAATGATTGTAGTTAAAGATTTGCTTGCAATATTTAATAATCCCTAACTATAAGTTTGATCATTGAATTTAGAAAATGAAATTAGCTTGACCAAGCAAATTAGTTTAGTAACAAATTTGCTTTGCTAGGAAAAAAACTTACCAAAAAAATAAATAAATAAATAGAATAAATAAAATAAAATATAAGTGGCATGACAAGAAGCTAATTTGACAATTAGTTTGCCATTGGAGTTGCACTAATAAAATTTGGTCATTAATTCCAAGACGTTACATACTAAACTAGCTAACATCCACGTAAAGTAAGTGAGATTGTAATATCAGCATGAAGTTTGTCATAAGAGTGATTGTTTCAACATATGGCATATCCCTATTTTTTAAGATTATGTAAGTTTGAATGTGAAGGTGCTTTTTAAATTAGTACAACACAATAATAGTTGGAGTAGCTTGGCCTCAAGAACCTGATTTGAGGCATTGCATGAGCTAATTTAATGATCAACTTCCTAGCTTATTAATTGACTCATAAACTCAACAATAATACGAAGTATTCTCTTAAATACATTTATGATATTATCTCAATATAGAGTCAAAATCTCTGTACATAATCAAGCCAAGATAATTATAATAAAATAAAAGATAAATAAATAAAAGACGACACCTATATAATAGATTAATAGAGCAATTAAGCTTAGCTTGTGCATTATGTTCGCAAAGAAGAACACGGCCATGCATCAATATTAAATCTTCAAGTCACGACCGTGTGTGTTTTCATCTTGAAGCATTCTGCCTCCCGTCTGTGTACCTAGAGCATATCATTTTGGTGCACACTCGCCATTGATTTCACAATTGTTATTTTACTTCCGTTTTTTATTAATTGCAATAATAGGTATTTATTTGTGAGACATAAAAAATTCATTTGTTGTACTATATAATAAATAAGAAACAACGATAGTATTTGAAGCTACATAGGGCTTGTTCTCTTCGGCTTAATTTAAATTCAGTTTAATTCAGTTCAATTCAGTTAAGCTCCAATCAGCTCAGTTCAGTTTAGTTCCTAATTTTCTTCTCTCATAAACAATTCAGTTTAGTTCAGTTCAGTTTAGTTCAGTTCACCTCCAATCAATCAGTTCAGTTCAGTTCAACAAATCAAAACATGCCTATACACTATGGGTCTATGGTTGAATAATACTGAAATTACCACATTTATTGACTCTATTTTTTCTTTTAGTAGTATGTATGAATAATTATGGGTAGTAATTATTAAAATATAAAGGTTATGTGAGACGTTGTTGGCCTAGCTACATCATGAGGACCAGGCCAATTAAATTAAATTATATTGTCTTTTGTTGTATTACTCCCTCCGTTTTTAAATAGTTGCTCCACTTTTCTTTTTCGGCCGTTTTTAAATACTTGTTTCATTTCCTTATTTGGAAATCTTTTACTTCCTCCGTTTCATATTATGTGCAACATTTTCCAAAACTGAATGTTACACATTATCCGCAACAAACTAAAACTTTCCTCTTTTAGTAATTTTTTTTGTTTGAAAATACCAACATACCCTTACTTAACTTCACTAGACAGATTAAATAATATGTTATCAACTAATTAACCTTAATTAATTCACCCATTATTAAACTCCTAACCCACATTCTCTCTCCTCATCTCACAACCACATCCACCACAAACACCACCGCGTTTTCTGTCTCCTCCCTCTTAGCCACCACCACTTTTCTCTTTCTTCCCTCTTCTCTCGCAACCACCACCCCACCACCAGTCCACCACCCAGATCAATTCGCCGTCTCTCCTTCTCGTCAAAGTCATCGCAACTCCTCCATAGAGTTGCTGCCCTGCTCGTTTGAGTCGACGGCACTTGCTCCGTCCCCTTGTTAGAGTCGCACGCCGGCTCTTGCCATGTTAAATTTGTTCCCTTCCTCGAAATTGAAACCATGGAAAAGAGAATTTGAGATTGATAGAGCTTGAAAATCTTAGATCTAAAGCAAAAATGGTGGGTTTCAGATCTTGGTGGTGGTGAGATGGTGGTTACGAGATGGGTGAGGGTTAGCTGAGAGTTGGTTCAAATGGGTTTTGGGTGGTTATAGTTGGGATTCAGATTTCGCAAGTGGTGAGATGGTGTTTATGGGGTGTGTGTTGGGTGGGTTTGTGGTGCCCGTGAGTTGGATTGGATGGGTTTTGGGTGGTTATGGTGGGGTTTCAGATTTTTGGTAGTGGTGAGAGGGTGGTTACAGGGTGTATGTGGGAAAGCTTCGCGGTGGCCGGTGGGTTTGTGGTGACGTGGCAGCAGGTTGGGCTGGGTTGGGTGGTGTTTAATTTTTCAGTTTCTTTCTCTTTCAACTAATCACATACTTCTTATTTCCTAATCTTTGCTTAAGAAATTTCTTCTTGGAGTTTGTGCAAGCAACTTTGTTGCACATATGCGTAACGGAGGAAGTACAATATTTAATTCATTTCTCTCACCTTGGGGACCCAACATAAATCATATTTAATTAATTTCATATTCTCTCTGTTCAAATTCTCACAACTACTTTTGCTTTTTACAATATTTTATTCTTCCACTTACCCCCTATCTCTATATTTTATTACTTACTCCATTTTCTCCTAAAACTCCCCGCATGGAGAAATAAAGTAAGTATTTAAAAACGGAGGGATATTAGATTAGCCATAATTTAAAAAATTATGCTTCACCCTGTTTTGAGACGTTATTATGGCACGTGCATTAGTGCTTGTTAGATGAATTTTTGACAAGTAAAGAAAGTCAAGCTAATTAAGTCTTTGTTTCAAAAATTAAAGTTCTGTTATATTTATCCATGCATGTTAAAAATGGTTTTATACCTTAATACGAGTACTTCATATGCTTTTAATTTTCCCTTGATATTTTTAATCAGCTCCTTTATTTTTATTTTTTTCAAAGGCACTTATGTTAATTACTGATTTATATTGATTAGCAAGGCGTAGTAAGAATTTTCATTTGCTGCCTATTTGAATTTTGATTTTGCTAAACCCTGATCTATCAATGGAGTTGAGAGGATTTTGAAGAATTATGGAGTAGGAATATTCACTTTTAGAAAGTTCTTAGAAAGTAGTACGCGTATATATATATCAACTTATCAAGTACAAACTACTTTTACAAAAAAAAAAAAAAAAAAAAACAAAAAACAAACCAATAAAGAGTGTAACACTTGGTAATGCACTAATATTATTTTTTTATTTTTTTTTTTTTTTTTTATTGAGACAAACGTAATACACTAATACGTTGTACAATAATACTTCATATATATTACTATTTACTACAAAACTAAACAATTATTAATTATAAGGAACTTGCTTAAATTTAGAGGGGAGGAAGGTACTACTTACTGTTATTATTGATCTAGTCTTAGACTCTTAGACTAAGAACAGTATATATGAATATGATATGATTGTAGTAATGAATATATAAAATGCTGTTACAAAACTGAGATATTGGGTTCTTTAATGTATCTAGCCATCCAGTTGACAGAAATTGAGATTCTCAGGGAATAAATTTCGACGTAAACGACAATGTCAAATTAACTTTGTTGCAAAATAAAAGCTATGATTTCCGTTAAATCGAATCAAACATGAAATGATGTTAGCAGATTTGCCTTTTTCTTATACTCATCAATTTATTATATTGCATAGTTTTTATGAAACTAATTATAAGAGTTGACATCGACGACCAATTCAAGCAATATTGTGCACTAACAAAGTAACAAATAGCACATCTCAATTATTAAACATTTATCATTTGTTGCATGCTTAGGTGCAAATACATATTTCCTTAATTCACTATGTAATCATGTGTCAATATATTCAAAGTTTTAAAATAAACAAGTTTTAAAACATGAAATGACTATCTATCGCCAATTTCCTTAAAAATTAGAACACAATAGAGGACTAATTTAAAACATGAAACCTGAAAAATTGAGGAATGTTTTTTTTTTTCGGTTTTCTTGTCAAACAATATCATATTTCGTTCTCATAATAAAAGTTGTGTTCATTTATAGTGAGTTATGTTCTTTTTTCATGCTATTCTCTTTTTGTGCATGAAGAGGGAGACGCGCATGTTTTGTTTATTGGGTTGTTGTTTTGGACTGTATGTGCATGTTGAAAATACATGTTCTCATCACTTGCCTACACTATCTAATTTGCACCTCAAATTGGGTAGAAATAGTAACATACAAGAGGGGTCTTAGCTCTTAACTGGTTGCAGGGGAATAACACAGGCTTGCGAGAATGCAGAAGGCTCACTAAGGAAATTAGTGAAATATTACTTAGATTTCATTGTATTTCAGTTAATTTTATTTCCTGTAGGGGGTAGCTCCCCTTTTCTTGGCTGTCAAAAAAAAAAAAAGAGGGGTCTTATAGTAACGAAAATATAAGCCTTAAATTAAACTTTGCTTAGAAATGATTGCAATAGCTATTATGTACGATGAGAAATGAATCTGATCTATGCGTTAGGGAGAGACAAAACAATCAATAAAGCTAACAATTTCCTAATTAACTTTGACTGGTAAATTTTAGTGAACTTTTAGCCTTGTCGGCACTATTTTTTTTTTTTTTTTAATTATTATTATTATTATCTAAGACTAATGAATAAAATTCATAAAACAATTAATCTTTAATGGAGGAACGTTGTTGACATCCATAGAGACCGTAGTCGATCCATAATTGTTACGATGAGGATACAATCTATTAATCCATAATTGTTTGCTGAAGTGGAATTTTTTTTAGTGAACTTAAATTATTTTCTTGTTAAACTTAACTTTATTTTATTAAAGTGAAATTATTTTTGCTAAATTAACTTTATTTTTACTGATTCTCTGTTACATTATTTCTTTAAAGATATTGATTTTTAACAAACTAAAATTATTTTTGTTGAGCTGAAATTATTTTTACTTAACATAACTTATTTGTACTAAACTAAACTTATTTTTATTGCTATGAAATTATTTTTACTAAATTAAATTAATAAATTATTTTTCTTAAAGTGAAGAACAAGGCCTTAGTAATTCGTATTATACCTTTAAAAAATATTCTGTAAAAATAAGTTTAGTTTTGTAACACTAATTTTAGTTCATTAAAATTGAATTTTATTTGCGTAAAAATCAATAACATTAAATAAGAAATATAATAGACAATTAGTAAAAGTAATTTTAGTTTATTTAAAAAAAAAAAGTAATTCCGATTCAATATATTAATTTGAATTTAATAAAAATAATTCTAGTTTAATCAAAATGATTTTAATTCAGTAAAAATAATTTAAACTCAGCGAAAAATAAAATAAAGAGAATAGGCCGGGCCTCCTTGAACTAGAAATCAAGGCTCATGATTAAATCTCGTCCAGTCCAACACTATTACCGAGTACCGAACGCGCTAACTCGCTAAGGCTTTGCCTAGTGAAAAAATTTGCATTTCACATTCATACAATATACTATGGTATTAAGTTCCTCATGAAGTCTAGAAGCTTGTTGGATGGCGTGCTAAAATCAATTTCCATACAATTGTGGTATTAAGTCCCTCTTGAAGTCTAGAAGCTTGTTGGATGAAAGTTTCCTTGCCTTTTCCCTATTGGATCATACAAAAAGCCTTGACCACTAACCAATAACCATGTATATTATGATATCTACTTTGTATAAAATATCCCTCTATTCCTTTATTTTTGTCCCATTAGTATTTTTTTTGTCGAATTTTGCAATTTTTGACAATAAATTATTGTCAATCTATAACTCTATAATGAATAATGTAGTCTTTTGAAATCTTATCAGATTCTTCCTTTTTTATTTTAATTAATATCACGTTTTATAATTTTTACGTATGTGAATATAAAGATATATACGTTTTAAGACGCATTTTAATGACCGTGAAAAGTCAAATGAGACTAAAAAATAGGGACCGAAAGAGTATATAATAGTAGTTCTCTAATGTTAGTGTGTTACATACATAGTATTTAACTACTTTAGATCTCATACATGCCATACATGTTTATTGTTGAAGTTATTCTCAATCAGTTTAACAACATTTAACAAAACATGCACCTTATATCACTAATTTTAGTATTATGAATTATTGTATTTACTCGGGTGTAAAGCTAAGCACACCCAAAGATGTTTCTTACTCATTTGATAATGAACAATATTATCACAATGAGCAAAAAGTAATCTCGGGTACACTGTACACATACCTTTTATACTTTTCTTAGGAAGAGACCAACATAAGAAGTACTTGGTACATGATTGATAAACGTACAAATAATTCAAAACCTATATACATACGCGGTATGCATTGACTACGTCAAGTGACCATTATAAACCTAATGAAATTCATATGAAATTATGAATAAAACAAAAAAAAAAAAAAAAAAAAAAAATTAAAAAAAAAAAACATATATTATACATACAATGATGATATACTGAAATATTATATGACTATACTCTTTTAATTCCCATGCATGGAGGAACCATGCTTAATGCATATTACTCCCTTTCATCTCAAAATGACACAGACAATTTTTTTTTTTAAAACAAACTTAATACATATGTCAATGCACTAGTTTAGTTTATATATATATATTATTAGCAGGTCTCAAAAAAAATATTTAAATGAGTAAAAAAAAAACTAAAAATGTTGACATTATGAAACTATATATTGTTGTAGTACATATGTGACAATAAATATATACGATAAAATTAGTTTTTAATAAGTTATTAATTAAAAGACCATGATAAAAATAGTATATAAATAATAATTAATAAAAAGTCAATTGTATAAGTTATTATAAATGAAAGGATTAATAATAATTTAATTTAAATTTAGACTCAATAAAAACTGACCCAAAATAATTACTCTCTCCGTTTTTTAATACTTGCTCCACTTTTCTTTTCCGGCCATTTTTAAATACTTGCTTCATTTTCTTATTTGGAAAGATTTTACAATATTTAATTAATTTCTCTCACCAAGTGGACCCAACAATATTAATTCCATATTCTCTCTCCTTCAATTCTCTCCACTACTTTTGGTTTTTTACAATTTTTTATTCTTCCACCAACCCCACTACTTCCATATTTTATTATTTTTTCCAATTTCTCCTAAAACTCCGCACATGGAAAAATAGAGTAATTATCTAAAAATGGAGGGAGTAATTGGATAATTAAATTGACATGAATTCAACTCATGTAGGTGATCTGATCTGAATTTAACCCAAAAAAATAAATAAATAAATTTAAAAAATTCCGTGGAAAAGAGAGCTATTAGTCAGAATGAAAAATAAGGTTGGGTGTACCCCAAGATGATAATTATGTCCAATTTGCCCCATCTAATGAGGAATTTCAACTCTTCTTTTTTCCAATCTCTTTCTAAAACTAGGTGAGAGAAATATTATTTATGTACCTATATAGGCACGCAATTCTTTGTGATATATTTCATATTATTCTCTTCCATGACTTTAATTTCTTTCTCCCTCTAGATTTAATTGAACTCTCTCTTTCTCTCTCTCTCTCTCACTCTCTTTCAAAACCCTTCATTATCATCATCATCAAACACAACTACAACTTCCTGCACCAAACAATCATCATGTCCTCTCCTTTCTTCCTCACCTCATCATTATTACACCCTCCTTATTTTTACTTTTGTCAACTCTCTTCTTCTTTTACCTCTTTCTTCGCTTACTTTAAAACTAGAAGGAAAAAGAAAAAAAAAATTACATTTTGTTAGAAGTTCATGTAGAACATGAGAAGACTCACTATATATGCATCCTTCTCATTGAAGAAGACGACGAAGACGAAGAAACCCTAGCTAGATACCTAAGCCAGCTTAGTTAGCTAGCTATTCCTGGTAAGCCCTAACAGCGCGCTTATTAGCTTGATTGGATTCTTTACTCTTCTTTGAGATAGATCCATATCTCTTGGGGAATTGAAGCATCACGGTCCGATTCATTTTAATTTCTTGTTATAGATCTAGTAGTTATATGATATAGTGAGTAATATAAAGTATATGTAATTTTTATTATAGTATTTGCTTAAAATTTTGGGTTTTGTTTTGCTTTAATTATAAGATTTTAATTAATGTGTATGTCATGAGATATTGTATGAATTAAAGCATATTATATGATAAGTAAATTTTATTTTCTATTTGATTTTTCCAATGAATTACTTTAATTTCAGGATGGTTGTTGTAATAATAGTACTACGTACGTTGGTGGTCTATTAATGTACTGTATTTACTACTGATTGACTGTAAGTTTGTAAGTTGCATGCAGAATGAACTTTGTTACTATATGTCTATATATATGATATATTTGACAAGGACATTAAATAATTATTCTCCTAAACAAGGAAATTCTCTTTGTATGAAAGGTATTTCTATTTTTGTGAAATTTCGATAAGACATAGATAGTGAGTCTTAATTAATTCATTCTATTTAATTAATTACTCCATCCGATCTGTCTCTATCTATTCAATCAAGTAGGAAAACAAAATCGAATTGAAAGGAGTAATAAATAAAATGACACTCCAAATATTATACAAAGTATTACTTTATATCATGTAATTAGTTGGGTAGCTAGGGTTTTGCATATTTTCTATCATACGATAAATTTGACTATTGTTGATTTGATATTTTTTATTTTATACCATGAAAATTGCTTTTCATAGCATCATGTATATTTTCCCTGAAGCTGTCGTCGATCAAAGTAATTAAAGGGAAAAAATAAAGGTTGAAAAAAGGACAAATTTATTTCACATGAATCTAGCAACTTGCCTTTTTTGTTGCAGAAAAGTATAATGTTAGCATGTTTGTAGTACTATCATAGATAAGCTCGTGGTTAAAGTTTTTATCTTTCAATTTAATGGCTGACATTTCAGGGAAGTTTCAAAAGATCACTTTTAGTAGTAACACTTGTCTTTTCATGCATCATATAGTGTAGGTTTTAATAAAATTTTAACTTCTATATCTAGGTAATTGATATCTTATTTTTGGAAGACCGAGCTAGATGAATTAATTCACTTTAGGCTAGCTTATGTCTATAACTTTAGCATTTTGCCACTTAATACTTCAAAGTATTTTCAACTTCATTTCTTTAATTTCGGTTAAAAAATCTTTCAACTTATTTCAGAGAGTAGATTCAAAAATTTACTTTCAAGTTTTTGCTTCTACTAATTGCATCCCGAGCTAAGCTAATCTAGCTATATGGGGAAATCTATATAGTACATACTAAGTAATATAACCATCATCATGAAATCCCCCAAAAGCTAATCGGAATGGTCACTATAAGGATGCATGGATCAATCCACTTTTATATATGCTTAGAACAGGCCAGCCAACTAAGCTAGATGGGTGTAACTTTAATTTGTCAATGATTTAGCATTCATTCTACATCTAGCTAGGTGTGTAGTCAGTAGCCTCTTCGAAATACAAATCTATGAAAACTAAGGAAAACGGTTTATTATCTTCATCTCGTTCTTATTGATTGGTATATACGGTTAATTTTATCATACATGTAACATATATTTTTGAAAACTAATTTAGGTACGCCTAAAATTGATTTTGGCATACCCAATGTGAAAGCATGGTTTTTAATGCTCTTCTCACATGGAGGTGTGTCATAATCAATATTTGATGTGCCTAAATCATTTTTTTATATTTTTTGTACGTAGTATAAAAAATACTACCATCTTTTCATATTATTTGCAACGATTTGACATAAACTAGAGAGGAAAAATATCTAATCATTATAAATAATATAAAACAGAGGTAATATGTCATAAGAAATATTGTCATTATAATGGCGAGGAAGGCCAGGATAGTGGGCACTGAGACAGGGAACTAGACATTGAAAATTCATTATGTCATGTCACACACTACATATATACCAGTGTAGGTGCATGGAAATTGGAAGATCAGATCATCTGATCTGTTCCATGTAGGCTCTCTAGTACACCACCTCAATCCCTAGATTTTAGTACGTACAAAGTTTTTTCGTGCCTAAATAATTGATGATACTGAGGGCCTGTTCACATTTATTGAACTGAATTGAACTGAACTGAAGTGAACTGATTAGAGCTGAATTGAACTGAACTGAACTTATTGGAGTTGAACTGAACTGAAATGAATTGAGCTGAAATGAATATTTTATGAGAGAGGGAAACTAGGAGCTGAACTGAACTGATTGGAGCTGAACATGAAATTAAGTAAATGTGAACACGCCCTGATTAAAGCCACAATATCAGAAAATAAGGTACTCCTCTGTGTTATTTTAAGTATTATAGTTTGATCAAATACATATGTTGAGACACGACTTTAACCACTAATTTATCTAATTATATGTTAGTAGAATTATAGGAAATTTGATATTATATATGAAAGTATACATTATGACGAATCCAACAATGTATTATACAATAACATTTGTTTTCTCTAGATTAGTAAAGTAATCAAGTCAAAATCATTATGTGAATAGTAAAAAAAAATCAAACTGTAACACTTAAAAAAAAACACGGAGGGAGTACTAGCAATCTAAGCGGTATAAATTGAAAAGTACTACTCCATAATTATTAGAGAACTACATTTGATAAACAACAAGAAAACGTGTTTATACATTGACAAATTTTACCGCCACAGTAACCGTTGCAAAATTCAATTTTACCGACGCGACGAAAATTTTTATAGGAAAGAAACGCAAACCTAGCTTATATCATACGAAGTATACGTCAAACGTCAGTTAATTTCACAATAAATAAAGCTTTAAGCAAAATTGCATACATGTAAATGCTAAAGGTATTATAAGATATATAGGGCTTACTGAATTAGGTCCGTTCACTTTACCTTATTTTTGCTGAATTGAAATTATTTTTACTAAACTGAAATTAATTTTACTGAACTGAAATTATTTTGCTGAACTGAAATTATTTTTACTGATTTTCTATTATAATTCTTCTTTAAGAAAACTGAATTTTTACTGAACTAAAATTATTTTTACTAAACTGAAATTAATTTTACTGAACTGAACTTATTTTTACTGAACTGAAATTATTTTTACTTAATATTATTTTTTTAAGGTGAAGAGAACATGGCCTTAATCTGAATTAAACTGAATAGAGCTGAAATGATTTGTTTATGAGAGAAGGAAATTAAGAACTGAACTAAACTGATTGGAGCTGAACTGAACTGAATTAAAATTAAGGTGAAGAGAACAGATCCATAAATAGTGTCGTAATCAATATCTTGTTATAGCCAATTAGCCTTGTACTTTTAAAGCAAAAAATGAAACCTTGTAGTACAAAAAGTATATTGTTTTTCAAGTAGCAAAAAGTACATTGTTTTTCAAGTTGTAAAAATGTAAATAAATTAACAACTTTTTTTAAAAAAAGAGTTCCACAATTGTTGACAAAATTATCCCTGGTTGGATTTTATTTTATTGGTTTATTTATCAAGGTGATAAACGAGAGTTTTAATCAATTTAAAGAGACCATAGTAGTCCATGCATGGCCCTTTTGTCATGACTCATGTGACATTGATAGCAATCTTTTACCACTAGACCAAAACCCGACCATCTACCATATACCACATCTATAGTTTAAACTAGATAAAATCCGTGCGATGTACGGTTTATTTGAATTTTTAAAAATATTTTATATATATTTATGTGCTAAAATTTGTTATATATTTAAATAAAATTCTTGATATTAAAAGATAATATTTTATATTTAATTAATTTAAATTGAGAAATCTCATTCGTCAATTTTGCTTACGTGTCATTTAAATTATTTAACTTTAAAAAAAAATTATAATCTCGTATTTAATTGGCTACCACTAAAATTTATTATCATATATGGCATGCTGAAAAAATTAAATCCTACGTGGCTTTCTAAAAACTCGGGAAAAAAAATCCCCTTTATATATATATATATATTAGATTAGCTCTCATCTCAAATCACGACCTTACTTGAACAGGATCTGTTCTATAGGATCGTACCTCTGTATCCTTGAGTTCTAAAGATCTCATCTCAAATCAATATAATTATACTCCAGTATACATGCATGTACTCCGAAATAACGTTACAGAAAAAACAACCCCAAGAAACTGTAACTGAAAGTTAGCCAAATTATAGCTTAGTGACTTTATCTGCAAAGCTAACTAAAGTGAAGATAGATACTCTGCTGCTTTACAACGAGAATTTTAGTGCCATCATTTGAAGCTCTGATTTGTCTTCCTCATCGATCGCTTATCACTCATCACTTCCACTGATTCATGTACGAACACACCCTACTACTACGGTATCTTATTTGCTTTCTATTTTTCCTTCTTTCTTTCTTTCTTCACGCTTGACTACGTTGCCAAATGCCAATTGTGCTAATTCTATTATTTATGACTCATTCGGACCTAAAAAATAATTAAATAAAATATATATATATACTCCGTATCCGTATGAGACTAATAAGACTCAACTTACTTTGATTTGAGTTGATTGGACTTTACATATGCTGGGAGCCTGGGATGCACATCATAGCCAATTTTGATGCAAGCCCATTACTCAAGATTATAAGTTACGAGTAAGTTGAAACAATTTTTTCACAAACTAATCTTAACTACATACCACACAAATATCACAGCACAAATTCACAATCATCTTTAGTTTTTTCTTCTTTTTGGGACTTCAATAGCTAAAATATTTAAATTTAGATAAGGTAAGATGAATGAACCAATTGAAGTTAATCTCGTACAATGCGTGGTTGTGTTTAGAGGTGTCAATTCGGATAACCGGATGGAGTTTGGGTCAGGTCTATTCGGGTCGGGTCTGTTCGGATCGGATATATTCGGGTCAAAATTATTCTTTTAACTCGAATCGGGTCGGGTTGTATCAAATTCGGGTCATGGTCAATTGATTCCGGGTCGGATATGGGTCGGGTCAACTCCAGATCGGTTCACTTTCGGTTCGGATAAATTCGGATCGGATTCAAAACGGGTTTAATCGGGTTATTTCGGGTCGGATGGATTTGGGTCGGGTTGATTTTGGTTGGGTCAAGTTCAGTTTGATTAAGATAAGGTTGATCCGTACCGTTAATTCATTATTGTTCAATTTCAATTCAATTTCTTTTTGTGTTTGGCTTGATTTTGGTCGAGTTGACCAAATTCATATCCAAATAAGGTTATTTTTAAACTAGAGTTATTATTGAATTTTTACCTTATTATTGGATTAATATAAAGTCGTATCATATATTTTTATCATTTGATTATTAATTACGAATTATGAAATTTTAGTTTTCTCATTTGATCAAGTTATGTGTAATTTTTATCTTTGAGGCAAATTAAAATTGAATAATTATTGATGACTTATCATACCTATATAAGTGAAACGATAAATAATGAGCTAGTGATATATTGACAAATGATAGTTACACATGGTGGTTTATAGTATACAAATAAGAATGTCATCTTTTTAAGGTTATTATAAATCTTCAATTGTACAATGTTCAATGTCATCTTGTAGATGAGACGAATATAAAGCTTAGAAAGTAATTTTATATAATTGGTATGTACATGAAGTAAACTTGTTACTCCGGATTATTTATTTGTAGTAAAATAAGTTAACTTATTAATAATTAGTAAATATAGTAGTATAAGAATTGGAATAAAAAAGTCGATAATTAATTGTGGTCGGGTTAAATTCGGATCGGGTAAAAATCAAATCGAGTTAAAATCGGGTCGGGTTGATATCAGTTCGGGTCAAAACAGATCGGATTAGTTCGGTTATTTTTCGGGTCAATTTCGGATCGGGTTGAGCTTGGGTCGGGTAAAAACGGTTCGATTTAAGTTCAGGTCGGGTCAAATCAGATTCCGGTTGTGTTCAGTTCGGATCAAATCGGTGTCAGGTTAAGTTCAGATCGGGTCAAGTTCGAATTCGGATCGAGTTCAATTCGGTTACAGATCGGGTTTGGGTCTTGATTTTCTCGGATCAAATCGGATCGGTTACATTTCAAAACGGATAATTTTTTTCGGGTCGGTTCGGTTTTGACACCTCTAGTTGTGTTCGCTTCATCTAGTCCAAACAGTTGGGGGATTTTGGATTATAGAATAATGTTATGTAGCCATGTAGGTATTAAGCTCTACCCAAAATGTGTAGGCAGCTGATAATCCTTAAGTCGCTAGTACATAGACGATGGTCCCATGTCTCCCCTCAAGGCCTCAACAGTGGATTTTTGTAGAAATGGTCGAACAAATGGGCCACCGTTAACAATGGGCCATTTGTTAAGGATTTGGATTTAGGGTCTGTTCTCATTAGATTATTTTTAATTCAGTTCAGTTTATTTAAGCTCTAATAAGTTTATGTTTAATGATATTCCTAATGATTTAAAGCCAAATTTCATACTTTTAAGCTTATATTACAACAACGATTATAATAATAATAACAATAATAATAATAATAATAATAATAATAATAATATAGTACATATATGTTTTTAAAATGTTTTGGGATTCCATGTTTTCAATACTTTTTTCATAAATATTTTAAATATATAGTATATTTTTCATAAATATTTTAATATGTATATTTGTATATACACATATATATAATAATAAATAATCAAAGATTATTAATTCGTAGTTAAAAGTCACTAATCAATAAGTTCAGTTCAATTCAGTTTAGCTCATTTCAGTCTATGAGAACAGGCCCTTACTTTTTTAGTCTTAATTTTGTATGTTTAAGCTTTTTTTTTTTTTTTTTTTTTTTTTGGGCTATGGCTAGAAGGCCTATAACATGTTGAATACTTTTATCTACTTATGATTATGATTTGTGCATGATTAGGGGCGTGCTCGGCTGCATCTTTTAGGTAGCTACTTAATGAATAATGAAAAAATATAAGAATATGTTCTCTTTACCTTCTTATAATTTCTTATTAAATTAGATTAAACCTAAATTAAGGGTTATTAAGTCCATATAAATATATCTATATCTATACTTAGTATTTAAAAACTCTAACCAAGAAAACACATGTCTCCGTCCTATTACACTTCAATATTTACTTCTCTAACCCAAGTGCCACATGTCTTCTTACATTATAAATTTTTAGTTATACTATTTGTCTTTAATTCTGTCATTAACCTAATATTTCATCTTTCATGCCCACTTCATCTTCATCTCCCTTTTCAATTCAACCTTTTGCTTATTCTCTCTTTAATTTTAGCCCCTCCACCTTCTTTATTTAATCCTCTTTTTCAATTAAAATTCCAAAAATTCAATTTGTTTAATCATATTTCAGATTACACATTATAACCATAATGGCTTATTGATATTTCATAATTCATCTTTCAATGCAATATTCTATGAATAACCCGTGCATTGTATGGGTCAGAAGGTTAGTTATGTTTAAAGGGTTATAAGTTCATATAAATTTTGTTAATAAAATTTTAAGTTTATTAAGAATCTTGCTTTTACATTTAAGAGCATTTAATATGCAATTGGCAAGAAAAGGTAAGGGAATGAAATATAATGATTCCATTACTTATTTCTAATATTATCGGTAATAAGTTCATATAAGTAATTTATTCTCTTTATACCATGCTTTCTCTTAACCCCCACTCTCCCAAGGTTTAAAGTTAAGGAATTAACTATTCTAAATAGTTATTGGCCCGAACAATGCCCCGTATCATTATAAATTTATAAGTTTGGTCAAAATTAATTTAAAAGGGTTAATGTTGAACAATATTAATAAGTAAATGAAAATATTATAAGAGGTTATACATAGATTAAAAAGAGTTTTTCAAGTAAATTAAACACTATTATAGAGAATTAAAGTTATGCCAATGAAGATTTTTTTTTTAAATATATAAAGAGAAACATTAGTACAATTCAATGCGGCCCTGATATAATTAAGGGTGATGACACATAGGCTGACACGTAGCGCACATGTGGCACCAAATCATATTAAGAAAGTGTGATACATGGCGTTAACATGTTGTCCCTATGAATTTTGATAATATTATAGATTTGACCAAACTTTATTGCAAAACCCAACCATCCACTTGTATCGCAACCCTAACTTCCTCGCTAATAGCCCTACCTAACAAACCACCTAAAAAACTCAACTCACCCATTCGTAAAACCTCCCACAATCCACGAAACCCTCCAACCCACTGGAATCTCCTTTCGGCATCCGTGAAAAAACCCTTTATATTTCTTACATCATCCAATAAAAAACCTAAAAATGATTTGAAGCATTGTTTTGTTCACCTTATTTTTACTTATTTTAAGAAAAAAAAAATTATATTAAGCTAGATAATTAAATAGAAGTTTTGATAAGCCTCAATCAAGTTGAAATTGTCAAGAAAAGTTCAAAAAAAAATTTTCTTGGTGAAAATGAAGTTCAATTTATAACATAAGTTAAATAATAAGGTTTAAAGATTTTTTTTTTTGTTTTTTGAATAGAAGGGCTTGTTCTCTTCAACTTAATTTCAGTTCAGTTCACTTTTGTTCAACTCCAATCAGTTCATTTCCTAATTTCCTTCTCTTATAAAATATTCAGTTCAACTCCAATCAGTTCAGTTCCTAATTTCATTCTCTTATAAAATATTCAGTTCAGCTCCAATCAGTTCAGTTCAGTTCAGCTCCAATCAATTCAGTTCAGTTCAGCTCAATTTAGTAAATTAAAACAGACCCGAAGTCTAAAGATAATTTTTGATGAGTAGAAAACAAATAACACTTCACTTTATTTTTGCTGCACTGAAATTATTTTTGCTGAATTGAAATTAATTTTACTGAACTGAAATTAATTTTACTGATTTACTATTACATTTCTTCTTAAAAGTTACCGATTTTAACAAAACTGAAATTAAATTTAATGAACTGAAATTATATTTATTAAACTAAACTTACTTTTACTGAATAAAATTATTTTTACTATATACTTCGTATATTTTTTTTAAGGTGAATTGAATAGGGGGGCAAACCATTCTAATAGTAAAAAAAACATGATTGCTAAACGCAATCTCTACTTACTACTATACACCCCTCCCAAATACCATAAATACCCTTCTAAGCAAAAATCATCTTCACGACATTTTTGCCTGCTTTCCTTTCCACCTTCTTCCACACCTAATTTTTAGAAATTTATACCTTCGTTTATTCGAATAACTTACATAATCAATTAGCGAACAATATTTCGAGATCTAATGAATATGAACAAGAATTGGGTGAAGTTGGGTGACATTTTCGGATTAATGCGTCCATGTGGGGATAAAATTTTCGGAATTAAGTTCAATTAAAGGGGATAAAATTTCTATAGATTCATTTCCATTTCAAAAGGAATTGTGTGAATAACAAGAATTTTTGTGCAATTGGGACCCAATTTATAACTTTTTTTTTCATTGGTTAATTATTTTGAATATTTGAAGTTGATTGTTCAAGAATCAGTTTTAAATTTGCACAATTATCGACTGCTTTTTGCTCTTTTTCCCCTTCATATTTCGTAATGTTTGTGTTGATTATCATACTTGAAATTAAAGTTGGTGGTTCATTTTGTTTCTTGATCTGAATTTTGGTTAATTGATGTATTTACATTTGCGTCTACTTTCAATATTAGAGTCGAAAGTTATTTCAATTAATACTCACAAATTAGTTATACATGTTACAAACAACATTCATGAAATATATAGAGCTATTTCATTCAATACACACACTAAATAGGCTCAATCATTTCATTCAATTTGAACGAAATGTGAAAAGTGATTTTATTGATTCTACACATAATAGATTTGTATGATTCTTTATCAAATTCGAAGAGGCTAATGTAAAAATCATTACTGTATGGGGAGATACTGAATAAGAGCCGATAATGTAAGAAAGGCCGGTATCTTAAGCGGGTTCGGGTTCTCAGGAACTATTAGACATATCGGCATTTACGCAAAAGGTAGACATATCGGTTTGTCAGCAACCGACACGTGTCGTCTGCAACTTGACACCTGGCGCAAATCGATTTGCATGCCATGCAGCCACCTGTCACTTAACCAAGCTATAAATAATCAGGTTCTACCTCATAATTGAGGTAGCACTGATTACTCTCTCTCTCTACTTTCTCTCTCTTACTTCTCTTCTCTTTCTTAAACACTTTCTAACTTTATCATCGGAGTGGTTATCCCCGGATCACCCGGGGGTTAGCTGATCTCTGCTCATTGTGTAGGTTCTCAGCTTGCCGATAGGAGTATCAGGATCTCAAGCTCGGGTTCTCGGGTTGTTGGATCCAGACAGAAACAATTTGGCGCTAGAAGGAGGGGGCAGTGATCACTTCCATCGCCTAAGGACCTCACACAAAAATATATGTACAATGGCCGAAAACCAAGAAAGACCAGTGATTAGTAGGATAACAAATCAATCGATAGTAACAAGGAATGAAACAACACAACCAGAAATTGAGGTAATAGATGAGACTCATACTTTGGAGGATAATCAGTTCCACGTGCCGGTAACCCCAGAAAGGCAGGTGGAGGCAGTAGTAGACCCTATGGCTGAGTTCACACCGGAGGATTTGGAGATAGCAGCTAGGGTAATGAGTGCAATGAGTAAGAAAAGGAAAGAAGCTGAAATAGCTCAGGTTGGAGGAGGAGCACCGATAAGAAACCAAGGAATACAGTTTAATCAGGCAGCCAATTCGCCACAGTGCCGCCGTGAAGAGTCGCCGGTAAGGACACACACAACTTCGCGGCAGACAGATGATCAATCCTCAAGTCATGCCGTTAGTACAAGAACTCAGCGGTAGAGAAGTTCTCAAGTTGAGGGGCAAGCAATACGAACTGTGGTTCAGTTAAGGGCATCATCGTTCACACTGAGTATCTTGGACCAGCCAATGGAAAAAATCAAAATGCCGACTTACAGGTATGATGGAAGAGGGGATCCCAGTCGGTACATAACGTCCTATGAGGGACACATGATACTGTACACCAATTCAGATGCCGTTTGGTGCAAGGTTTTTCCGACCACTTTGACTGGGGCTGCGGCGGATTGGTTCAACAATCTGGGAAATGGAACAATTGATAGCTTTGAGAGGCTAACAGAAATGTTTGTGGGGCAGTATATCGGTAACAGTGTGCGGCAGAGAACTTCAGGAGAGTTGATGGCGGTGGAACAAAGGCCAGATGAGTCTTTGAGGGATTATATCAGACGGTTTAATAATAAAGCAAATACAATTCCCAAGTTGCAACAAGAGGTAGCTGTTATGGCTTTGATGAACGGCTTGAATGACTCTGAGTTTAAGCGTTACCTCACAAGGAAGAATTTGCCGACATTGGCAGCTGCTTTTAACAAGGCACATGACTACATCAAAAGTGAAGAATTAATGAAGACGAGTAGCAAGAATGTGTCTGCCGGTAAGGGGCAATATCAGTTCGAAGGTGCAGCCTCTGGAAGTGGAAGGCCGAGAACTTCGACCCAGAAAGGGGGGGGGGGAGGAAGTCGGTAAGAGGTTAGGGCTGCAAAGCCACCGATGCGATACAGTTCATATACGCCTCTGAACACACCTAGAGCGGCAATTTATTCATTGAATCAGAACAGAGAGGGATGGACAAGACCAATCCCAATGAAGGCAAGGCCGAGAGATGTCAAAAAGTACTGTATGTTTCATAGAGATGTGGGTCATTATACTGAAGAGTGCACGCAATTGAGAGATAATATAAAAGAGCTGATAAGGAAAGGACACTTAACTCAGTACCGGTTGAATGTAGGAGGAAGTCAACCACCGCCTCAGCAGGTTAAGAATCAGCAGTTAGAGGCAAGGCCAGAAAGGCCACAGGGTGGAATAGTCCGACAAGGGGACGGAGGAATGCCACCGTTATCAACAGGAAGAGGAGTAGATGTGATAACGGGAGGGCTGGTGCATGGAGGAACAATTAGTAGGGCTAGAAAGCACCTGTCCGAGTACCGTCATATAATAAATGCCTTAGATGCCGATAACCGTCCTCGGCCAACTTCAATTCCTGACGTGGTGTTTACGAAAGAGGATGTAAGGAGAATTGTTTTCCCTCATGATGATCCGTTGGTTCTAATAACAAAGATAAATGGGGCTGACATCAAGAGAGTCTTGGTTGATGGTGGTAGCTCAGCAAATGTACTGTTTATGAAAGCTTTTAGTGAAATGATGATTGGGAGACAATATCTGACGCAGGTATCTTATCCGGTTATTGGCTTTAATGGATCAACGGTGAGGCCGGAAGGAAGTATTGTTCTACCAGTGCGACTGGGTGATGGGCCGACAACAAGGGATGTCATGGCAGAATGCCTAGAAGTCAACGTACCGTCAGCCTATAATGCAATAATTGGTAGGCCGATAATTCATGATGTGCAGGCAGTAGTGTCAACTTATCATCTGACGATAGCTTATGTGTCGAATTTGGGAGCTGTAGAAAAGGTTCACGGAGGTCAGATAATGGCAAAGTCTTGTTATGTAACGGCTTTGAAAAATCCGGTTGGGAATGGTCCGATATCGAATAATCCTAAAAAGGAAAAGGAGTCAACAATACAGGATTTGGCCATGAAAAACTTTGATACGAGGCCGGAAGCGACCCCAAGGCCGTCACCAGGTGGAGAAACGGTGCAGGTTGAGTTACAACCAGGTGATTTGAGTCGGACGGTCGAGGTTGGGGCGGATATGGATATTGATATGAGATGTCATTTAATAAGTCTGTTGCGTGGGAATGTAGATGTCTTTGCTTTCTCGGCGAGTGAGATGCCAGGGATACATCCTGAGGTGATGGAGCATAAGTTGAATGTGGATAGAAAGTTCAGGCCGATAAGGCAGAAGAAACGCAATTTCTTAACTGAAAAAATAGAAGCCATACAAGCTGAGGTTAATAAACTCTTAGCAGCAGGGTTTATTGAACCATGCACATATCCGAAGTGGTTGGCGAATGTTGTGATGGTGAGAAAGCCGATAGGAAAGTGGCGAATGTGTGTAGACTTCACCGACTTGAACAAAGCTTGTCCCAAGGATTGCTATCCGTTGCCTCGGATAGATAGATTAGTGGACTCCACTTCCGGCCATGCTACGCTCAGTTTCTTGGATGCGTTCTCAGGATATCATCAGATTAGTCTTCATCAAGCCGACAGGGCAAAAACGGCCTTTATAACAGATGCTGGTGTGTATTGTTATAAGGCAATGCCGTTTGGGCTGAAAAATGTAGGAGCGACATATCAGAAGTTGGTTGATAAAATCTTTGAAAAGCAAAAGGGGCGGAATGTAGAGGTATATGTGGATGATACGATTGTTAAGAGTAAGGAAAAGGAGGATCACATAGCAGACTTGAGGGAAACATTTGAGACATTACAGAAGTATCAGATGAAGTTGAATCCGAAAAATGTGTGTTTGGGGTTCAATTAGGGAAGTTTTTAGGCTTTATGGTCAGTGAACGGGGAATAGATGCAAATCCTGATAAAGTGAATGCGGTGCTAGAGATGAAGCAGCCGAAAACTATTCGAGATATACAAAGGTTAACTAGCAGAATGGCGGGGTTAACGCGGTTCATCAGCAAGTCGGCTGATAAGGCCCTCCCATTTTTTGTGGTTTTACGGCAGAATAAAACATTTGAATGGGGAAAGGAGCAAAGTGATGCACTAGAAGTGGTGAGAAACCATCTGAGATCTCTTCCGACGGTTGCAAGGCCAGAAAGGGGAGAACTGTTACAATTGTACATCTTGACTTCTCCAAAAACGATAGCTGCAGTGTTGTTAGTAGAAAGGAAGAAACAGCAAATGCCGATATACTTTGTTAGTCATGTTCTGAATGCGGATGAGCGCAGATATCCTGTGATAAAAAATGGCATTGGAAGTAGTGATGGCGGCCAGAAAATTGAGGCCGTATTTCGATGCTCATCCTATAGATGTTTTGACGAATCATCCATTGGAAAAATCACTGCATAAGATGGATACGTCAGGCCGATTGTTGAAGTGGGCAGTGGAGTTGTCGGAGTATGAGTTGTATTATAAACCCAGAATATCAATAAAGGCTCAGGCCCTATCAGATTTCATTGTAGAAACCTCATACAATGATGAAGAGGAGGATTTGGGAACTTGGCAGGTATCGGTGGATGGTTCAGCAACGTCAAC
Source organism: Chenopodium album (assembly GCF_948465745.1). Taxonomy (NCBI): domain Eukaryota; kingdom Viridiplantae; phylum Streptophyta; class Magnoliopsida; order Caryophyllales; family Amaranthaceae; genus Chenopodium; species Chenopodium album. The sequence goes on from NC_137843.1 coordinate 53,267,952, forward strand.
AGGGTCAGGGGCAGGAATAGTGATAACAGCTCCGGATGGGAAAATTTTTGAGTATGCAATGAAGTTTCAGTTCAAGGCCACCAACAATGAAGCTGAATATGAAGCAGCTATAGCTGGAATTCAGCTGTCAATAGCAGCAGAAGCAAAACGGCTAGTTCTGACAACTGATTCTCAGTTAGTATCCAATCAGTATACCGGAGAGTATGAAACACGAGAGTCGACAATGGTAAAGTACCTTGAAAAGATGAATCACTTAACATCACAGTTGCAATATTTTGAAATTAAGCTAGTACCGAGATTACAGAATGCACAGGCCGATGCCCTAGCAAGGTTAGCCAGTTCAAGTTTTAATGACTTGGAAAGAACAGTTATGGTGGAAATCTTGACGTAGAAAAGTATAGATGAAGTATCGGAACAACTTCTCTATGTCAGCAACGGCACCCAGTGGTTTGATAAGATATTGGCATATCTTCTATGCGGAGCATTGCCACTTAATAAGAGGGAAGGAAAAAAGTTGCGAAAAGACAGTGTGTGGTTCATTATGCACCAGGGCCAGTTGTATAAAAGAGGCTTCTCGTTACCGTTACAGAGGTGCATAACCGATTTTGAGTCTGCTAGATTAATTGAAGAAATACATGAGGGTACTTGCGGCAACCATCTCGGCGCAAGGGCTCTGTCACGAGAAGCAATGAGAAGAGGGTACTATTGGCCAACTATGAATGAAGATGCCGTTCAATATGTGAAAAAATGTGAAAAATGTCAGAAGTTTGCACCTGCTATCAACTTGCCGCCCAATGATTTAATGCCAATACTTAATCCAGTTCCTTTTGCACAATGGGGGATGGGTATAGTAGGGTCGTTTCCTTCAGCAACGGGTGAAAGAAAGTTTCTCATAGTGGGAATAGATTATTTCACAAAGTGGATAGAGGCTGAGCCGGTAGCAAAGATAACAACATTGGAGGTGAAAAATTTTATCTGGAAAAGTATTTTTACAAGGTTTGGGTTGCCAATGGCAATGGTCTTTGATTATGGATCTCAATTTTAAATTGTAAGCCAGTCAAAGATCTCTTAACCATGTACAAGGTGAAGTTTGAAAATATGTGGCAGTATGCCATCCACAATCAAACGGCCAAGCGGAAGCAGCAAACAAGCAAATCATAACGGTAATAAAAAAGAAGATTGAAGATGCAAAGGGTTTATGGGTTGATTTAATACCAGAAATTCTGCGGGCAAACAGAATAACGGTCAGAGAAGCAACAGGGGAGTCACCCTTCACCTTAGTATTCGGAACAGAAGCAATAGTGCTGGCCGAAGTGGGGTTGCCGACATTCAGAATTCAGCATTACTGCGAAGAGCAAAATGATTTGTTGTTGCGACAGCAGCTAGATTTCCTACCAGAAGTACGGGAGAAAGCAGCAGTTAAGTCAGCTGCCTACAAAGATAGAATGTCAAGGGCATATAACAAACGGGTCAGTTATCGGCCTTTGAATAAAGGAGATCTGGTATTGCGAAAAACAGCAGCAACAGGAAAGAGTAATGAAGATGGAAAGTTAACGGCAAATTGGGAAGGACCATATCGGATTAGAGATATGGTAATGCAAGGGACGTTTTACCTGGAAACAATGGATGGAAAGCCGTTGAAGAACGTTTGGAATACGGCGGTACTCAAGAAGTATTATGTGTAAGTAAAATAATGTAAAATCTTTTTGTAAACGATAAAGCTGATATTAGCAAAAACAATATCAGTGATGAATATAAGGAAGATATCAGAAATTGTGTTGAAAACAGGCATCCTCCACTTAACAGACCACCGTTAAGTGGGACGGACAGCTCAAAACCGCTTCCGTGAAGTTAATGCGCTTACAACCTGATCAATCGTAATCATTAACTCACGAGGTTGCTGGTTCAAAATATAATACCGACAAAATCAATTCGGGTATATGCCGACAAGAGGCATAGCTTTGATAATGATCGCCGAGCGGGTACCTAACTGGCTATGAAAACAGTGTAGTGGGTGACCGATATTGTACTTTGAACCAGCAACAGAATCGCCGAACTAGTGAATATAATTGTACAACAAATATATACACTAGGGGGGCAGGAGATAAGGATAAAGGACGATTTTGCTAGTTATAACTGGTAAGTTAAAATTGGAAAAAGCTGATATAGTTATAACTGATAAGTTAAAATTGAAAAAAGCAATAATTGATAAGATCGTTTGAAGTACGAAGCTGATATAGCTATGATACTTGTATTTAACTAAAGCACCGAGAATTGAAATTTTTTCCAAAATTTTAGGAAGTATAAAATTCGTGGTAAAAACAGGGGTAGCTGGTAATTAAAAGTGATATGATTGTTAATTATGAGGTTGATACAACATAAAACACTGATGTTCGAGAATAATACATGTTCACAATAATCAAAGATGACAATCGACGGGCATCACCACAAAAAGGGTATATGCCGATAAAGCAGCATTGTCAAAAACATACAGCATTGTCAAAAGCATGAAGATAAAAATTCAGATTAAAGCAAATAAGGCCCTATTACACAAGAGCCGCAAGATGACACCGGTGATGACTGCCCGCCCCTTTAAGCTTGTTTGTTCTCAGGCTCAGGAGAGTCCAAGATGCTGGGGTTAGAAAGGCCGGCATCAGCAGAAGGGATGAGATTAAAAATGTCCTCATCTGAGAAGTTTTGCTGTTCAAAGCCAGAAGGTATTTTGTGGGCATCGTTCTCAAACGCCTTCTCAATTTTGGCCTAGTCATCCTTCTTCAGGCGGATAGCATGTGCGGCACATCTCTGAGCAACGGTCCACCCGCCGTCAAAACGATCTTGGAGTCTGGTGCAGAATTCCGACGACGTCACATAACGGCGTACGGCTCTCTGACGTACCCCAGGCTTGTCGACTTCCATCTTTTGAATCTTAGTTTCCAGATTGCTGATTGTTGCCTTAGCGTTAGAAAGATCATTCTGCACGGCAGAAAGCTGGTTGGCGGCTGCACTCTTCTCCTCAAGCTGAGATTTCAGGTCCTTTATTTCCTCTTCAAGATTATTTACGGTGCCAACTCTCTCACGTAAGGACTTCAGCTCAACGTCATCTTTGGCCTTTATCAGCTTAATGCCGTCAAGGGCCTTCTCGACATTCCTCAGGGCCGTCTCCAAAGGCTGTTGGTTGGATACGTTCTAGTGGTGCTGCTCCTGATAAAACCTGTATATTTCGACCAACTCTGTCCCAGAAGCAACGACCTATTTTTTTTAAAAAAAAAACGGAGAAAGGAGTTAACATAAACTTAAAATGGTAAAAAAAAAAAAAAACAACGCACACACAACCTGGCGACATAGAATAAGCAAACAAAATTTAAATGCACACCTTCATCAAGTCATGCATATGCTGAGCAGCGACAGGATCGATAAGTCCTGATGGCCTGTCAACTGGGGTGGCAAAATTTCGGAGCAGCCGGTGTCCCAGGTTTCCGCCCCGAAGAGGATCATCAGCAAATATAGACTCATTTCGGAACACATCCATTTCGGGTTGCCATCGGTCACGGGAACGACCCTCCGGAGCTTTAACCCTCTTCAAAACCTCGTCCGGAATCTTGCCCTCAGGGCGTTCAATCCATTGATTGTCGCGATAGGTGATGCCAGGAGTGCTCACGTCGGAGCCAACAGGTCCGACTTGTTGAGGTTCGGTAGAGGCCGAAACTAATACCTGAGTGGGACGAGGAGAAAGAGTAAGATCTTCAACCATAGTCTCACTCGCATTAACATTGGTTGTCGGCACAGCTGAGTTGACCACCTTTTCGGAATCAGAACTCTTAGGGGGGGAAAGGGGTTGCTTTTCTTGAGTATCGGCCCTAACGCGTTTAGAGGCCGGCTCATCCTCTTTCCTTGTTGAAACGGCGGTAGCGCTGCCGCCACGTCTGTTGCCGAGTGACGTTAGGCGCCGATTTCTCCTTATGTTCTCGTCAGCCATCTCTTCAGCTCTTCTTTTAGGATTACGGGTAGGGGCGAGTGAACAGAAAGACACGAAAGTCTCTAAAGCCGATCTAGGAGATGGGGGGCAACGAGAAATCACTGTTTTGCCGTCGGATGATAAGCTAGGGCCTTCTTGTCTAAATTCTTTGGACCTGCGAACACCAAAAGCTGTTAAAACAACTCTTTTCTTTAAAAAAAATGAAAGGAAAGAAATAAAGGTCGATAAGCAAACAAAAAGAGAAATAGCAAAAACAGCAAAGTACAAACAAGTAATAATAATGTATAGTGACAATAATAATATGCAAGGTAAGTACCATAAGGGTCGGTCCGGCATAGACCAACATAAGATAGCAGTGCGTTGCCCAAAATATATTTAACATTTGGCACCCACACTTTGGGAACAGCCTGAGTTTTTCCACCGCCAACATTTACCCTAACGGCATCAAAATAATCAAAAGCTCTTTGCTCTTGAGGGCCAAGGTCCCTTTCGGCGATATGACCGAAACGAGGATGAGGCCGAAAGAATGCCCTCCGGATGGGAAAGTCATCCGGAATACTCATAAAAAAGAACTTATCTTGCCAGCCTTTGCAGCTTGACAATTTTGGATTTACGGTAAATTTGTGAGAGGTTGTATATAAGGACCACCAACCCTCTGATTGTCCATCACGTTTCAAGGTTTTCAACCTCCTAAATAGGTTTAGAGTTAGCGAGAATTTCTTAAAAACAAAACCCAGACAAGCGCAACAACGACACGAATTGTAGGAGGGGTAACCTGCACCAAGCACACATTCTAAGCCCTAAGAATTTTTGCGATAAAGGGATGGAGAGGAAAGCGGAGGCCGAATTCGAAATGCTTTGCATAAATGGCAACATGGCCGTCAGGACAATCAAGAACAGTTGCGGATGGTGGCGGGAGTTTTAGTTCATACCCATCTGGTAGGCGATAGAATCTTTTTCTTTTCGGCAATACTCCTTCTCCTCAGCTAGTTGCAACCAACTGTCACTGACGGTAGCTTCAGCAACTTTGCTGTTAGACGGTAATATAAGAGGTTGCCGATAATCACCATCATCGGTCTCAGAATTATACTCCTCTTCCAAACTTTCCTCATGGGTAACCTGGGCCATAAGATCAATCATCTCGGCCCTCTCAAGGCTTTTGGCATCTTCACCCTGATTTACTTCTTCTCCAGTATCGCCTTCATCATTTAGTACAGATCTAACGGCCGACTCATGAACGGGAGATTTTGAACCCTTCTCGGACTCAGAGTTGGAGGAACTTATTACCTGTGCTTGCCCAGGCCTCTTGCTGGGCTCGGCCCTAGAGCTCGGTTTAGCCCTAACACTAGGCTCCGCCGCATCTTCTGCAACCTGAGGCTGATAACTAGTCCGCTAAACCCTCGGCATGGTCGAAGTCTTAATATGAATATTTCCGACGTTGGTACCGTATTGATCAATATCAGGTTTGTCGGCAAAACTTCGCAAATGGTATCGGACGCTAACTAGTTTGACGTCAAGAATCTCAACGTCCTCAGGAATATTGGGGTTAGTGGGGGCATCGTGCCCTTTCACAATCTGCTAATATTTTGTGACGGTAAAAGGCCTCTGTTAGCTCTTTCTCAGATAACGGCTGAAAAGGGTCGTCAATATTATCAGACAGAGATGAGGTACCCCCTTTATTGTGGCCGAGATCTTTACCCAAAGACTGCCTAATAAGACGACGCCTAACAGTGCTAAGGGTAGGTTGTTCTTCCTCAATACTACTACCAGACATCTAATACGCCAACTAAGAAACTAAAAAAAAAAAAAAGAGGACAGCGAATGTATTCCAAAATATGCAAATTGAAATTGAAATCTTTAAAATACCTTAAACTACTTGACTGCAGCGACGACGCGAAGAAAACCTGTTGACGCTTCAACAATATGACAAATCCAGGAAAACCCAATTGCTCCCAGAAATCACGATGATTGAACAAAGGTTACAGATTTCTCTCGGAAAATCGCTCAAGAACTTGATTTTTTTGTGAGAATAGTGAAGGAAAATGAAAAATGAAATAAAAAGGGAAGTTAAAAAAAGTGACGTTTGATGTGACACGCTGCCAGAAATCCAACGCCTGAGATGACTTGGGAATTTGAAAACTTATTCGTCGGATTGGCGACGCGTGTCACTAGGGGTGAAAGTTCGGTTTTCGGTTTGGTTTTTTGCCCAAACCGAAACCGAACCACCATATTTCGATTTTTAGATTTTGGAAACCACACCGCACCACTTTACTTTTGAAACCGAACCAAACCAAACCACCTAAAATTCGGTTTTCTAAAAAAAAACCAAACCGCACCGAATTTTCCTATCAAAGAAAATAAACATCAAATTTAGCCAAAAAAAACGAACCAAACCACACCAATCAAAACCGAACCAAACAAAATCACACCCCTAACCTAGATCCGCAATTACGCACCCACCACAAATCACAATTCAATCACAAACCACCATAAAAATAATGTAGAAAAACAAAACTTAAACCAAATTAATTTAAACGAAATAAAAAAAGAACTACCTCACGTCCTCACATTCCACCAAAAAACGTCGATTTTGGGTTTTAAAGGTCAAATTCGACCATGAAAACTCTAGATCTAGAGTTTTCATGGTCGAATTTGACATGAAAACCCTTTAATTGATGTTGTACGAAATGAAAAACCATAGTTTATGCCCTTATGGAGTTCGAAAAACCTCGAAACCTTAGTTGATGGTGATGCGGGCTGGTGGGGAAAAGAGGAGATGGGAGTGAAAGTGGAGAAAGGGCAGAAGAAAGAAGAGATGTAGATGAAAGGAGAGAGAGTGAGATTGAGAAGAGGAGAGAGAGTGAGACGAACAAGAGGAGAGAGAGGGCGGAGAATAGGAGAGAGAGGGGGAACTCAGAGAAATGAGAGGGAGGATTAGGGTTTTTTCCTATATATACTAAGGGTAAAAATATGTTGGGCTAGGGTTTTTTTTTTTAGTTTGGGCCTATAATTCGGTGTGGTTCGGTTTTGTTCGGTTTTTCATTTTTGTAAACCGAAACCGAACCACACACCAAATTTTTTTTCAAAAAAAAAACCGAAACCGAACCACTTTCTAAAAAAACCAAACCACATTTCTTATTCGGTTTGGTTCGGTTTTAAACCGAGTTTGTTTCACCCCTACGTGTCACTATACCCAGTGAAAATTTTCCCGCTCAAAAATTTCAGCGTTCACTATACAAACGTTTGGCTTCCCAATTAATCATTAAAAGACCTTGTATGCTAACGGCAAAAAAGGTCACTTGGGGGGGGGGGGGAAACAAAATTTTTTCGTCCCCATTAATAATTTTAATTTAGTTGACCTTGTATGCTAACGGCAAAAAAGGTCACTTGGGGGGGGGGGGAAACGAAATTTTTTCGTCCCCATTAATAATTTTAATTCAGTTGACCTTGTATGCTAACGGCAAAAAAGGTCACTGGGGGGAAAAACGAAATTTTTTCGTCCCCATTAATAATTTTAATTCAATTGACCTTGTATGCTAACGACAAACAAGGTCATTAGGGGGGAAAACGGAGTTTTTTCTGTCCCCGTTAATAGTTTTAATTCAGTTTACCTTGTATGCTAACGGCAAACAAAGTCACTAGGGGGGAAAACGGAGTTTTTTCGTCCCCATTAATGATTTTTAGCTGTACATACCACCAATTTAAAACCTTCAATACCCAACAACGTATGCCAGAAGTCATCCTAAATATTCAGGTAGATCACAACAGAAAAATGCTCGACAGAGTGCAAGAAACAGGTATACAGTTACACATCAGCTTCTCGTAAAGTGAGAACGTCGACCTTCACTTCAACGTCCTCACTTGGGGGGCTAGTTGTATGGGGAGATACTGAATAAGAGCCGATAATGTAAGAAAGGCCAGTATCTTAAGCGGGTTTGGGTTCTCAGAAACTATTAGACATATCGGCATTTACGCAAAAGGTAGACATATCGGTTTGTTAGCAACCGACACGTGTCGTCTGCAACTTGACACCTGGCGCAAATCGATTTGCATGCCATGCAGCCACCTGTCACTTAACCAAGCTATAAATAATCAAGTTCTACCTCATAATTGAGGTAACACTGATTACTCTCTCTCTCTCTCTCTTTACTTTCTCTCTCTTACTTCTCTTCTCTTTTTTAAACACTTTCTGACTTTATCATCAGAGTGGTTATCCCCGCATCACCCCGGGGTTAGCTGATCTTTGCTCATTGTGTAGGTTCTCAGCTTGCCGATAGGAGTATCAGGATCTCAAGCTCGAGTTCTTAGGTTGTTGGATCCAGACAAAAACAATTACCCATTGCAAATTCAATGTATTTTAAGTTAAATTAATGCACTCTTGTTATTAGAGATTACTTAGGAGGAAAAGATATAAAATGGTTATTTTTTCCCTACATCTAATAAATGAGTGGAATATAGCCTGTGCGCTAAGTAAAGTCAGGTTGCGTTTAGCACTTTCATAAAAAAAAAAAAAAAAATCACTACATACGGGCTAATGCCTAACTTATATTTGGGCCTACATAAAGTTAATCATCAAGGCCCATTGCATGACCACCTCCTTCTCTCTCTTCAACATTTTGCTTCTCGTTCCAACATTCAAACTCTTTCAGAAAAGGGGAAAAAATTGGAAAAATAAAACCCTAAATTCGAAATCAACCTCCATTTTAATCTCTCCCAAATCACTGAAATTTCCAATCTCTTCCTTCTTAGTTTTCGTCGCTTTTCGAAAGTTTCAATGTTTAATTTATCTATAAATCTTCTGTTTCGTCAGCTTTCGAATCAAATTTATTCTCAGTACTAATTTTTTGATTTTTTTTTTTGGGAGATTTATAATTTATTGAAATTTTTGAGAATTTCTAATGTCGGAAAGTTTGAGGCCTAGTTTTACCGTTACTCTTGGTCGTGGTGGTCGGGTACATTTCTTCATGGTTTTTTTTTAATCATCAATTTTAAATTTTAACCCAGATTTAGGGTTTTAGTTACTTATTGATTGTTAATTTTTGCCATTGTTTTTGAGAGATTGTAAGCATGGTGAATATGTTTGAAAATGAGTAATTCCAGTGAATATAGATATGATTTTTTTTTTTGAAATGTGGAAAATGTGAATAAATGGGGAAATGATGTTTATATATAACAATGGTAATTGTTTGGGAAAACTCGAAGCTCGCCGAAATTGCAACTTGGAATTTTAAAATTGCAACTTGATTATAGTGTTTATAGAACGTGACATCAGTTGATTGAAGATTTTTAAGGGTGTTGCTATTGATTTTGATTAATTAATGGGAATGAGTGAATGTAGGTGGTGAAGAAGGCAGGTGGTTTGTCGGAGGAAGGGTTTCGCAATGACCGAGCAATGACAGGAAGTAAACGATCTATCAGAGATAGACTGGGTGGTAATTCTGATGATAGATATCATCCGTACAACAAGCGGTGAGTTACCTTGCCCCTTGCCTTAGTAGATGTTTTAGAGTTCACAAATCACAATGTTGTTTTAGTTTCTCGATTTATACGAAGTATTATGTAGTGTTTGTTGATGGCTATTGCATCAGAATGTCATCATGAATTTAATAGGAGCTTTGCTGCTTCCTTTGTTTAGAATCAACCTACTGCTTCATTTGTCTGTTGCTTTCTTGATAGTCCGTATCTGGTTTATCGAACATGTGCCAATTATGTATGATGTACAACCCATTGGGGTTTATAGTTGATTTGCACATTGCAATTAGTCCTAAATGGGATAGATGTCTGATCAATTAAGGTCTTCTTTCTTGGGTTTGGCAGTTAATATCCTATGTTTATCATTCTCAGGCAACGTGGGGAGGGCTTTGGCACAAGTAGCTTAAATGGTAATGAGCTTTTATGAGCATTAGAGTGTTTTCCCTTCTGTATTACAGAGCTTATTTTCCTTTTACTGACCATGTTGCCTTTGGAACCTTAAAGATGCGCATCTTCGTCAGGATGATCTTCGATTTAAATTGATGCAAAAAAACACAAGTCAATCTCAGAACAGTGGTGTACGTGGTAATGTTGATCTCCGAGATAAACTGTTGAGTAGGACCTCTCGACCTTCAGTAGATAGTAAGTCCATGCGTCCTCCTGAGTCTACTGTTAGTACTCGACATCCTTTAGATGAACAGAGGAATACTGGAATACCTAGGCACCCTATGCTTGAACAGAGGGATGCTAGCATATTAGGGCGGTATCCTTCCTCAAGAAACACAAGTGAGTTGTCTGCAGCAGACCCCGGCCGAACTTATTCTTCCTGGACTTTGGACAATTTGAGACGAAGGTCCCCGGAGAGGCTATATCATTCTTCTGCTCATAGAGGGATATCTCCTGAACGAAGTAGGGAAGATCTGCAGAGAAGGGCGGTAAGGGCATATGATGATGGGAGATCAAGTTCATACATGAGAGTTAGTCCACAAAGACCTGTCAGTTCTTCACCCTTTCTGTCAAAACCTTCTATTTCTGTTGCTCCTGTTAAGTCTTCTGTACCTCTTCCTCCACATTATTCTCAAGCGAGTGGAATTATGCACAAGATCCCATCCACGGTATGAGATGCATTCTACGTTACCTTAATCATTAGAGTGTCATTAGAGTTTGGCAGAGAAGAACTTGTATACTATGTTTATGCCCTGCCTTTCTGACATTTGGACTCATTGGATATTCCTAAATTGTATGTAGCTATAATTATTACATCTGAAGAACTGTTATATGATGCTAGTACTGCAAATCCTTTTTATAGATCTGACAGTTGTAGGGTTTTTTTTTTTTTTTTTTTTGGGGTTTATCTGTTTATGCAAATGTAGATGTTAATGCTTCCTATTGTGACGTGCTTCACATGGAAATAGAAGGGGTGGTAATTTTTAGATTAGAAACAGAGACAGTAGGTCAACAGGTGAAGCTTGTGCTTATTCCAATAACTATAGATGATAATCAACTCATAAGTTTGTGTCAATGAAGAGTTGCTGATTTAGGCAGTGAATTAATAGTTACCAAAAGCAATTGTGTTGGGTATTGTGCCTTGTTTATGAGGATATGCGAATGTTAAGTTAGAGTTTAGACATGTTTGTTATGGACTTGGAACCTTTTTTTATTTTTTTGTTGAATAAGAGATTTATATGTACTCCCTCTGTATTTCATTACTTGCTCTACTTTCCTTTTGCGGCCGTATTTTAATACTTGCTCACTCTGCTTTTTTTTTTTTTTTTTTTTTTTTTTTTTTTTTTTTTTTTTGTTTTTTGTTATTTGTTTTTTGTTTTTTGTTTTTTGGAAATTTTTAATAATATTTTACTATTCTCCTCCCTACTAGTGGTCCCCCACATCATATTTTAATATTTTGCATATTCTCTCTCCTCTCCACCTATACTCACTTTTGCTTTTAAAGATCTTTTTTATTCTTCTACGAGCCCCACTTCCATCATATTTTATTACTTTCTACCGCTCCTCCTAAAACTCCGTGCATGGAGAAATAGAACAAGTAATAAAATACGTAGGGAGTATATGATAAGATCTTTTTTTTTTTCCTTTTCTTTTTAATTGGGATGATTAAAAGAGGATGCTTGATGGCTGGCTAATTGTTTTGCTCCTTTTATGAAATTGTGCATGCTGCAGACCAAAGCATTATGCTACCCATTACTATGAAAGATTACTTTCATAAGTTGATGATTTTTGATCCGACTTATGGGTTGTGTTCTCCTATTTCTGTTTGTTGACTATGATATTTTTTTGCTCCTTTCATGAAATTGTACATGCTGCAGACCAAAGCATTATGCTACGCATTACTATGAAAGATTACTTTCATAAATTGATGATTTTTGATCTGACTTATGGGTTGTGTTCTCCTGTTTCTGTTTGTTGACTATGATAACCTTTGCAGGTTGATGAACTCCCCACTGTTGATAGCTTCTTGCATTCTCTAGGGTTGGATAAGTACATCATTAATTTCAAGGCTGAGGAGGTGTGTATTTTTGTTATATCTGACCGCTTATCTTTAAAGTCATACGGAATGAGATAGCTTGTAGTATGAATATTTATTCAGCTTCAGATTAGGATATGGAGATTTGAATACAGTTTAGGAAAATTAATGTGCTTCTAGGAGTAGACTTAAATGTGAAATCGCCTTTTACACTAGGTTTATAATCATTATTTGTGCTAGCTATTCTGAATAGGAAATTATCAAGGTCTGTACTTATCTCTGGGATTTGTGTACGTTGGTTTAAACAACAATAGCAAAGCCTCATCCCCACAATGATTTGGGGTCATATAACATAAAGCGTCATATGTAACAATCTGCCAAAAAAATTAAAAAACAAAAGAGCAAAGAAAGAAATTTGATAAAATGATAGTTGACGAAAATGAGAAAGAAAATAGTGAGAAAAAAGTACGGCAGTGTAAAGTCGTAAACTGTAAAGTGGAAACCCCGAAGTGAGGATCTAGAAATAAAATTTGATGAAGTTTTATAAAAGAGGGTTAAGGGGACATATGTCGGTTTATGTAAATAATTTTCTTGAAAATTGTAGTACCTTGCTCATGAAGAGTTTATGTTGCTCGTATTCTTTATTTCACCTCAGGTACACATGTCATATCTTTGATATTTTAAGATTTTTGACATGGATTTTGATACTCAATATGATTAATTCATTTTGAGCCATATTTCATGAAATAGACATGTATGTGACTTAGACACCATCTCCACTTAGCCTAGTCTAAATAACAATGCAGAGATTTGATTGATTAAGGTGCTTTTTCAAGAAATAAAAGTTTGTTAACACTCAAAGAATGTCTAAAGTGTTGTATGGGTTCTATAGGGATTTAGACTTAATGGCTTTCTCCATGTTGTTTATGTTTTTGTGGTGTTCTCATACAACACTTACTAGTTACTACCTTTTTGGACATGCTTTGTTGCTTAAGTGTTACGACTATAGGGCCAAAAATAAACCTAACTATAACCTCCTAAAAATGTAGTAAGGAAAGCTAGGGTTGATCCCACAGAATTGATTTTTTCAAACTGTAACTTATGCAAGTTAGAAACCCATATTTGAAAGAGTATATGATCTAAAGAACTTATTTACAAACTAGATTATACTTATAGAGTAGTAAACTAATAAAACTAAGAGACGTTAAAATCAAGAATAATAAAATAGGGATCGGGAGACTTATATTAGTATGGGAATATGAATTGATCATTGAATTAAATAAACCACACATAATTCGAGAAAACAAAATAGTATTCAAAACTTCTCTTAATTGCAAATAAACCAAGCAAGCTCTTAGATTATTGTCTAACTAACTAATAATCTAGAACAAGCTCTCTAGACTTGATTATTAGCAGCATTGATAATTAAGAAGTTGTCAACCACTCAACCTATGCAACAATCTCTCAATCTCGGATTTTGCAACTCAAAGGGTTTATAATCTTAGGTATCTGAGAAGTTTTAGTCACTAATCTAACAACTAATTGCTACTAATGGCATTAACAAGGACAATTACATATCACAAGTTAAAACTAGTAATAAAACTACCCAATTACACTAATGATGGCTGGTTTAAAGTATAATTAAACTAGTTTTAATCAAGAATATGGAGTATCAATCGAATCAAAGTACAAGCATAATCACCAAATAATAAAAAGTATAACTTTTCAATTCTTACAATTCAATAATCCAATTCTTTATATATCTCCTTCCTGGCCTCCCCTAAGAACAATAAGCCTAGCATGTTAAGGGTTGAGATAACAGTTACAATCCCAAAGAAGAGTTTCATAATCTGACAAAACTGATTGAACAATGAATTGATAAATAAGCACAGTGACGAATTCAAGAAACAAAGTTCCAACAAGCTGTATACGATTGTTCCTAGTAATCTAATCCTCATTATTATCACCCACCTAATCTGCAAGTAAACGAAATAATTACAATTAAGTTTATTAGCAAATTGTACCACTTATATTAAGAAATAACATCATCCACCACTATCAATTGCAAGGTAAATAAAACTAAATTATACCCAGCTTACAAAGTGAAAAGGATATGCTAGCCCTGAGTTGACGACGTCGTGTATTTCCCTTTACTCGCTGTTGCTACCCGCAAAATTCAGACGAAGCTCATAAATTTGCAGAAGATACCAGCCCCTCCAAAAAGCTACTGCTAGACAATTGGATTTTCTTCTATGTACCCCTTTAAGATACACACAATTACTGCTACAATACCATATTTTGATACTAAGAAAATATTAATGATACTAGTTACCAAAATTGATATCCGAAAGACCCAAATCTTCCTCTCCAATTTACGACTCCAATAACTTTCCAATTTCTTTTTGCTCGCCAATTTGAGAATCTTGTGAATCATGCTCAAGATTTTCCTTTGCCGCTTTCGCAAGAAGGATGAGAGGGTTTGAGACTTTGAGGTGCTCTATGCTTTTGTCAAACGGAGGTCTGCTAGACATAAAATCCCACTTGAGCTTATTACTTAATTTATTAGTTTTGGGCTTGAGACATGTGTGAGTTGCCTTGAACTTTTAGTTTTCTCTTCCATTAATCTCGAGCAGTAGTAAAATACATCTTGATGCCAAAATTCTCCTTTCTATAAACAAATGACATAGTAATAATTCGCGTCTCTGGAAGGAAAATTACATAAAACACTCTTAAACCATTAAAACCCATTATAATATCAAGAGTTTAAATAATAAAAATGATGCACACTTATGACCCTATCGTTAAGCCTAGGAGTTTCCTTGACCTTATTGGGTTAGCTCAAAGCCTGTTTTTATTTTTAATCCTTAGTAGTATCATATGTAGTTCTTTGTAAATTATCTGTCATACACATCTATTAAGACTTGTAACCAGAATTATCATACCATTTGGTCATTTACTTGTATGATTTTCTATTATGGCATTAGTCAGTATGATATGAAAGAAGGAAGGTATGTTTCCTTTTGTGGTCGGAAAGTTACTTTCATTGAGATTTTGTAAGCCCAATAACCAATGAAGCATTGTTGCACTCTGTACACTTCCTATTACCCATTAAATGTGCCGAGTTTCAAAAAGATGAAAAAAAAGTCGTTGTAGAAGGGCTTTGCTGGAAACCTAGCTTGTATCAGATAAGCTATGTTGAGGATAAGATGAGTAGGTTATGTCTTAAGTAATTTTTTGATGACATGGAATGTGTGCTGAGCTTAAATTGGTCAACTATCGTAGTCCTTTTAAATATGGAAAGTTAGTAAAATTATACTGTTTGGATAAAGCATTATGTCCCTTTCTTGGATATATTTGTCATATGTTGGATAAAGGACATCATTGGCTATATATTCTTGATTTAGTTGATTGAAAAACCCTACTTGACATCATTCACGTTACCTGGACTATCAATTAGATGATTTTAATCCAAGTAGCATGACTATAGCAGTAGTATATGATATACATACCTATCATAAAAGAGATTCCCTGTACTATAAATTTAATCTTACTGAGTAGCATGACAAACATTATAATACTAGTACGTGATATTGTATCTATCATATTAGAGTAAAAGCATATATCTTATAGCTCTGCATTTTTTTTTATCCGTGTCTGATCTAGATGGTACTATAGGATATTTTAGTGCTCAACTTAGACATGCTGATAACAAAGAAACTTGGTGTTATGTGCGTTCAAACTTTTTCTCTCCTTCCTAGGATTTTGTATGCTGATTATGTGATTAATTTTATTTTTTCCTTGAACAGATAGACATGAATGCATTGAAGCAGTTGGGTGACAATGACTTGAAAGAATTGGGTGTACCTATGGTAATTCACAATACCTTCTGTCCTTTTGTTTTTCCCCCTATTCTGTAGAGTTTCTTAAAAGATCCTTGTCATCCTTTCATTAATTATATGTCAGCTGTCTCTTGGCATTTTCTTTTGCAATATGCTGAGCTCAGTTTCAAATTATTTGACAAAAACAATGAACTGTGGAACTTTTAATCCTAGATGATATATACGCACATCAGATGTATTGTATTGCATATGCACCAGTCAAATCTACATTCACCCATTTGCCCTAGTTGGTATCTTTAAAGACCTTTTTTTTTTTTTTAATATATATATATATATATATATATATATATATATATATATATATATATATATATATATATATATATATATTTTTTTTTTTTTTTTTATTTTTTTTTTTACTTTTTATAAATAACTTCTTTTGTCTTTGGTATCTTTAGAGAATGGAATGTATATTTAATAATGGAATAACCATTTTTGTCAAATGTGTACTTTATATCTATAAGAATTAAGGAATATTAGCTACTCATTTTGCTTGTGACTTCAAGTCTATGGATTCATTTTATTTTTACTTGGGATTTTGCATGTACTTTGAGGTCCTGGAAAAACTTCAATACTCTCATACTTCTTTTTTATTTGTTTTTGTTTACGTCTTGTTTCTGGAAAATTTGAAACTTGCCATCTGTGAAGAAAGTGCAGTGGGAAAGCTGCTCTTTCATAAATGTTCCAACTCAGGCTATGATGGCTGATTTGTTCCAATAATTAATTTTAGCACCTTGATCTCTTAAGAATCTTGTGCACTAGTTGTTGCTGTGGTCTGTGAAGAATGCATCTCTAATACTTCTACTTCAGTAGCATAGATGGTCTTCTAGGTATTTGATTTCTTATAAATTGAGATGCAGATGTAAAGATGTAGGGAAGAATTTCTTGTTAATTTTTCCCCCTCCCCTTTTTACTGAGGGCAGCATATCCCAGGATTTACTTTTATGTTGTGTTTGGATGGGAAAACTTGAAGGGAAGGGCAGAGAGGAAGAGTAACAAAGAACTCTGATTTTCTTAGCTTTCTGTGAAACCAAATGCTTTATTTATGGTTTTTTTTTTGGTGCTGGAAAATTGAAAATGACGACAGCTAATATTGGCTATGATCTTATGACTACTTGATTAGGCTTTCCTTTGTGATTGATGGATGTTGATTATCTTCTGCAGGGGCCTAGAAAGAAGATACTTCAATCCCTTGTGTCTCGTTCTAGACGGCATCCATAAGCTGGCATCTGCAAACTTTCTAGAATATCCAGTTGCAAAATCTGTGTTGGGCATCATCAACGCAATGGATACTCTTAGACTTTGTTTCACCCTTGGGTTGATAAGAGACCCTTATACTGTTATCAAGATTACCCACTTCAACCATTTATAAATCATGCTTGTAATGTGGGCAAGATGAGTAGTTGATGTATGTATGATAATTGAAAATTTTCGCCATGATTTTGCAATTGAGATTGAAAATTAAAGAAGGCAGGGATTGTTTTAGTTCTAAGCTTAGCTCTTAGCATGTTCAGTGTAATTTTTTTGTCGAGCAATATCTGTGAATGTGACTCTTTGGAACTAACGGTCTAAATCTTCAATTCTATGAAGGTGCAGAAATTCTGTATGCATTTGGCTTTTGATTTAGGTGGATTATTCTGGAGTTGTGGCAGATGCATGAAGAGTGTTGCAGTCACTGCTCCTGATAACTTTTGCCATGACTATTGTATGTATTGACATGAATAAGGCAATGCCTATAACAAAGATGTTAGAAATTGTTATCTTTATTGTCGTTGGTTTTATGGTGGGTGATGGTTGTGGCCTTGTGAGATGGTGATGGTCGTGGCCTTGTGGGGTTGTGATGGTCAGGCAAGTAAGACGGATAAGCAGAGAGCTCTGTGCTTTGCTTATGTCTTGATCGGTTTAGGCCCACTTTTGAACATTCGCTAGTAGCAACTATGCTGCGTTGTTTTTTCCGCTGTTAATGGTGGTCTTCGACTCTTCGGGTGGATTTAATGGTTTGGGTGGAAAAAAGATGAAAATTAAACACTTATGTTTCTAACTATCGTCCACCCTTTGTGATGGCAGGAGTAGAATAGAGGAATTGCAAATTCTAATTCTAACGCTATGCTGTAATTACGGCACTATAGGTTGGTAGGGGGGAATGATTTTGGCATATCATAATTGATTTTGAGTTTTTGACATACCTCTTTGTGAGAGCATAATTTTCTACGCTCTTTTCACATAGGTGTGTGCCAAAATCAATTAGTGGTGTGCTAAAATCAATTTTCATTGGTAGGGGATATTAATACGGGTGAGAGTAGCAGGGTACCCTGTAAAAATCTCAGGATTCGAAATCGGAACCTGTTACAATAGGTTTCTAAAAATAGGAACCGAAACAAGAACGAAACCTATTCAACAAATTCCTCAAAGTAAGCTTAATAGTTACTTAATAAATTGTTACAAATTTTTTTTAAAAAATGGATGTTCACGGTAAAAGCTTACAACTTTAATACAATACCACAAATTTAACAAACCAACACTGATTGTGTAGAATATTTAATACTCCGTACCATATCACAAATATTTATATTAATACCATTAATTACACCTGTAAGAGTAAGATGAAAAATAAATAAGAGGAAGGAAAGAGGTAGGTGACAACTTTTATACAATATTGATATAGGGCTTTTATATTTAGGCTTAAATGATACGTTCCGATTTCGTGTACCCTACAGGTTCCGGGTCATAAATTTTATTATCCGGAATTAGAACCTGTTGCAACATGTTCTTAATTTTATTACCCGGAACCGGAATCTGATCTACAGGTTCCGGTTCTGGAACATGCTGTTTCGAGCAAGTCCCGATTCCAGATTAGTGTACCCTGAATTTTTGCTCACCCCTAGATATTACACTAGTAACTAGTAAGATAGTGTTTCTTCACTTACATTTTTTTAAAAAAATATTATTTAAATATAATTAGCCTTAAATTTTCTTTAAAAGCAACTCGAATGGTTGTAGTTAGGGACTTGCTTGCAATATTAAATAATCCCTATCTATTAGCTTGACCATTGGAGGTAGAAAATGCAAAATTAGCTTGGCTAAGCTAATTTGTTTGAAAAAAAACTTACCAAGACTTTTAAAAAATAGATTAAATAAAATGAAATATAAAAAGTTAATTAAGGAAGTGGGATTCTTTTAAATTGTAAGCTAAGAGCAACTGTAATGGCAAGCTAATATGACCATGCCACATAAAGGTGGGCACGGGCCCGGCACGACTCCGACACGGGCACGGCACGGCGCGGCGGCCCACCTGTGGGCCGTGGGCCGTGCCGTGAACAAAAAAACTGGGGCTGGCACGGGCACGGCACGTGGCACGGCGGGCGGCACGGTGACCGGCACGAGGGCCGGCACAGTGGCACGACCCGCCGGCACGGCACGTGGCACGGCCAGGCACGGCCCGGCACGAAGCCAGGCACGGCCCGGCACGGCACGGCACGGCACGGCCCGTGCCTTATGGCCGTTGGAAAGTAGCCGTTTATGGCCGTTTTCCAACAGCTATAAACGGCTACTTTCCCACCCAATTTCCCACCCAAATCCCCTATAAATACCTCATATTTTCCTCCAAAATTTTCACAATTCATCAACTCATCTCTTCTCTCTTATTCTCTAATTTTCTTACTCCCAAATTCTCAATTCTCAAATTCCTACAAATCATACAATCTTCCTCTCTTTTGTGAAAAGAAAAAAAAAATCCTACTCTCTTATAAATTTTACATTTTTACTATTATTACTTTTATTAGTCTACTACCAAAAAAAAAAAAAAAAAAATTGTTATATTTACATTCGGGAAATTAAAAATTCGGGAAATTATAAGTTCGAGAAATTATAAATTTGGGAAAGCATTGAAGCGTCATTGTAAGATCTAACTCAACTTTATTTTAATTTGTTATTGTTATTGTTATTATTATTGTTATTATTATTATTATTATTATTATTATTATTATTATTATTATTATTATTATTATTATTATTGTATTCTTGGAACTACTTAATTATATAAAAACTACTTTCTATTTTAATTGTGGGTTATTTGGATTGTTGAAATCTGTCTAAGGCGGGATTTGGGCTCTGGACAACGTCGATCCTAACCTCTCCTACCTGGGATCTCATTGATCCAAGTAATCTACTATTATTATAATTATTTTTGAAAATTTAATTTATATAAAAACTACTTACTAATTAATTCTCATTGATCTCATTGTTGTTAATTGTTACTTTGTTATTGTTAGTTGTGTTATTATTATTAATTAATCATGGCATCAAACCAGAACGTTTCCTCCTCCTCTAGAAAAGCCAAGTCAAAACGTAGGGAATCACCAAACCCAAACACTTCAATGTCTATGCCCCCCCCCCCCCCTAACATGCCCTTTCCCTCTTCTAACATGCCCTTTCCAAACACTTCCACCCCTTTCTTTCATCCCCAAAACACGGGAGGGCAAGAACAAATGGATGATATGGCTCCTTGGACCCAATTTCAACAAACCCAATTTCAACAAACCCAATTTCAACAATATGAATTTCCTTTTCCTCCTCCTCCTCCTCCTTCCCAAGGTAGCCAAACACAAGCCTCCGGGTCGAGTGAACCATCCACCCAAAATCCTAACATATTAGAGTGGTGTACCGAAGAGGATTTTGCTCAAACCAAAAGAAAGAGTGAATGTTGGGCACATTATCAATTAAGTAAAGATGGAAAAAAATAGCACCGGATTGTCCAACTAGGTGGAACTCCACCTATGAAATGTTGATTCGGGCAATCGAGTACAAGGTTCATTTAACACTTTTTTATAATATGAAATTTCCACAAAATGCTTTACTTGAAGATGATTGGGCTAATTGTGAAAAATATATGCAGTTTTTACAATTACTATATGGTATGACACATTGTTTTTCTTCTGTATATAATCCTTGTGCTCATTCTTTTCTTAGCAATGCATGTTTACTTGCACAACTTTTTGCGGAACACCGATCACAACATGTTTATCGTGGATATCTTCCATCCATGGAGGATAAATGGCGTAAATATTGCACCGATATTCCTATGATTTATATTTTTTCTTCTATTTTAGATCCTAGACAAAAATATGATGGCACCTTTTTATTAATCGATATTTATTATAGTAACATGAATTTTGAAGATGATGTTGAAACTTTTAAGAATAAGGTGACGGATGAGTTTTTTAATTTATATAATGTTTATGAAAGTAAATATGGAACCGTGTCTCGATTTGCCCCTTCTCAAACATCCAAAAATGTAAGTGAACGGGCCAAAGGTTTATTTGCACAAGCTGCTAACTTGATGTCTAAGTATTCAGGTACAGAATCATCATCATCTAGGAGAACACAAAGCGATGTTTCGGAGTTGCAAATGTACTTAAGTTACGACTTCATGAAAGGCATGGACGATGAAGAGAAGTTTGGCCTCGACATCCTCGATTGGTGGAAATCACAAGCCGTGAAACATCCAATTTTGTCGGCAATGGCTCGTGATATTTTTGCTATCCAAGTCTCCTCCGTTGCTTCCGAAAGAGCTTTTAGTGCGTCGGGAAGAGTTCTAGACGATAGAAGAACAAGACTAAAACCCGAAACACTTGAAATGTGTGTTTGCTTCAAGGATTGGTTGGATGCCGAAACTTGTTCTCAAGATCGTACTTATGCACAAAACGACGACGATGAAGGAACGTCGACTTCTTTTAGTTCTCATACTTCTCAATCCACTCAATTGGCGGATGAACTTGAACCTCTAGGAGACGAAGACGAAGATGAAGACGAAGGCGAAGACGAAGACGACCAATAATAATTACATGATTACATATTTACATTATACACTATTGTATTCTTTTTGTATTATCGAACTTTGTATTCCGTATACTAAATGAAGTTATCCAATATTCATGCACTATTGTACGATTTTTAATTATCATTACTTATTTTGTAATTTTGTATTATTGAATTATCGTACATTCGTACCGGCTACCGTCATATAATAAAATAAGTTATTTTTCAATTTTTTGTGTTTTCGGATTATCGCACTAGTATTTTTTTTTTATTATATGCATTTTTGTTTTTAATTCGTTTTTTTTTAACATTTATTTTTTTTTAAAAAAAAAAAAAAAAAATTAAGGAGGCACGGTTTGGCCCGCGGCCCGGCACGGCACGGCCCGCTAGGCACGTGGGCTGGGGTGTGCCAATTTTAGGCACGGCACGGCACGGCCCGCCGCGGAGCCGGCACGGCACGGCCCCCACCCCGGCACGGCCAGGCACGGCCCGTGCCCATGTTTAATGCCACATAAGCTTTTAAGCTAATTATCATTTTAGCTACTTTTTGCTCCAATGGCTATTAGCCAAGCTAATTGAGTTTTCTGGCTCCAATGGTCAAGTTAGTAGCTAGGAAATTAATGAAATTGCAAGCAAGTCCCTACCTACAACCATTGGAATTGCTCTAATAGCTAGTCATTAAAGCTCAAAGTAGCTAAAATGACAATTAGCTTAAAAGCTTATGTGACATGCCAAGCTAATTGTCTAATTAGTTTGCCATTGGAGTTACTCTAAACGTATTCCTCGTATCAGATTTGAAATAAGTCTAAAGCAAGTAGCAACAAGTTTTAGGAAGTAAAATACTAAAATTCTGTCCAAAAAAAAAGTAGTGTAAAATACTAAATTGGTTGGTAAAAACCCTTTGGCTTCTATGTCGACGGCTAAATTGTATGACCATTATCAGTACGAAGTATGTGCTAGAGTCTCGAGTGTCGACTCGTATGACTTGTATAGTCCAAGCTATCTGAATGTACTTGTATGGTTAGACAGATGCTGTTCGTTATGTTTGACTCTAGTAACTTTTGAAACTCAAGAAGCCAAAATGAATTTAGTTATCTTGTTTGGTGAGGCTGCTTGTATTAACAGTATATTTGAAATAACCGAAAACATTCTACGGGTCACTGCATTGTTGGCAATACCGGAATGTTCCCTTGAAAAGATTATGCGATAGCAGTTGCGTCTTGTGTGGATTAGCCACATCAGGTGATAACTTGTAAAAAAATAAAATAATCTCTATAACACTGATTGAGTAACTCTTATAATACTAACAAATAACCATTATAATGGTTGGCCACGTGGTGTGGTCATCCACGTAGTATTATTATTATTATAAACTGGACCTCCACTCCTCAAGCTATAGCAAAACTAGTCCTAACAAATATGTGAGATGCTGCTCCAGCACCAATATCCTGACCTTGGAGAACTTCTGTACTGGTTTAAGCAAATTAACAACGTTTGTCTCTAAATCTCCCAATGAAGAAAAAGAAAAAGGAAGATGGCTACTCTAAACATTCGGAGTGTATTATTATTATTATTATTATTATTATTATTATTATTAATGGGCAGGTTTGATGTCTACTCTAAACTTCCAGAGTGTATATAAGTGGTAGATGGAAAATAGATACCAAATTATAGTTTGGTCAATAAAACTCTTCTCTATAGATTATAGTGATACGTTTGTGTAGGACAATTCATACACCCCATTTGTAATAATTGTACCAAAGCTCCTTCTATGCTTATGAAGTTGTGATTATGATGTATGGTAACCTGATATATAAACCCTATGCAAGAAAAATGGATTCAAACTATGCCAAATAAGATTGCTCGTTAAATCTATTTTAATCAATTTTAACTTTTTCCGACATGCCCTAAAATTAAATGTACTTGCATCTAGCTAGAATTGATTATATTTACGTGATAAACATACTTGTTAGGTTATACTTTGCAATTCATAGTCTATTTGGATTCAACTAGAATATGATGATATTGATTCATTATTCTTAACAATTCATTACTCCAAATAATTTACGAGCATAAAAGACGACACTAGAGGTTTCTCTTTTGGTACTTGAAATGAATTTACTGCATTGTTGCACAAGCAAATTAAAATTAAGAGGTTGTTACTTAATACTAGAGTTAAGTTTACCTCATAAGTCTTAAGCATCATTCTCATGCATTTCATATGCATATGATCGGTACGTATAAAACCTTGTGTGATAGTTCACTATATGGATATATATGGTGATTAAAGTCCCTCTTTCAATAAGCTCTACATATATGGTGATTAAAGTCCCTCTTTCAATAAGCTCTACAAATGCACGTTCATGTACGATAATACGATATGTTGCACTATATTGTTCATATTATCATATACTTGTATATTACATTTTTAAAAGGTTAATACATTACATTAACCTACACTACTACTACCAATACTTTTCAATTTATGATTAAAAAACTAAATTTGGATCTATAGTTAATTAATACATCATTGAATGATAAGATGATGAAATTTATTCCCTCAATGACTTTAGTTAAAAATACAGTCAACCATCATAACTATTAATTCGGAACAAATAAATCAATCATCTCACACGTAATATGGTGCAATGTCATGCTTCTAATAGTCTAATTATAAGTGCTCCCTTGGAAGTTGGAACTATATAGGACTACTCATAATGGACCATTATTTTTTCATTCTAATTGAACATAAATTCAAACACGCAACAATAATCAAACTCCCGTCAGAAAAAAAAAAAAAAGAAAAAAAAAAAAAAAAAAAAAAAAAAAAAAAAAAAAAAAAAAACCATAATCAAACTCAATATGTCTAATCGAAGGAGCGTTAGGTTGTAGGAAAATAAAGGTCACGAAACAAGCTAGAAGAGCTAATGGTTAGGTTTAAATGAAAATTTTAACTTATTATTATGTCTAATCATGTTGTTATCCTGTAGAGTTAGATACCTATAAGTCATCCGTTTGTTTGGCAGTCAATAATTTGTAGGAGGTGTTGGCCTCTTGTGCATTATACATGATCTTATCCAATTAGAACATAACTAGAAAATTAACCATCCTATTGCACTAATTAACAATTTAACATTATCTTACTCCACATAATAATCATATACATTTATAATATGATTTACGATAAAAGGGAGACAATAATGTATATAAACATAAAGAGTACAAATTACTTTTAAGAATATTTAGTTCAATAATGCATGTAGTTAAAATTTATAAAAAAAAAAAAAAAAACTATGACCAAATGTAAAAATCTATTAATTAGAACAAATGTATCCATTTAAGGTTTTGTCATATTTATCTCGATGTATTGAATCAAAATATTATTTTTTGATAGTTATATATATATATATATATATATATATATATATATATATATATATATATATATATATATATATATATATATATATATTTATTTTATTTATTTTATTTATTTATTTATTTTTAACAATTGTAAAGAGTGATTCAGTATTGTATATTGTTAACTAAAGACGTAAATAATAAAAAACGTGAATATAAAATAATGAGACAAATATATAACGGATCAGGTCAGATGTTATAGTAGTTTAAGAGCGATGACAAACTGACAAATTCTAATCACTTATGTAATTAATTTGAAAGAAACTTGTATTTTACTTATTTATATATATTTACCAATAATGTAATATTTCACCAATAGTTAAAAAAAATTAATTAGTGTAAAACATGCAAAGTCTTATGCCCTAATCTTCTTGTTGGAACTTGCCGAATGCCTAGAGACCAAACAAGCTAGAACCTATTGCAAAAAGACGAAGAATGGTTACATTATTGTCAATTACCCTCATTTTTCAAACTATATATATAGTTAAGAAGCTTATTGATAAGACAAAATACCTCTAACTTAGGTGTTCATGCAACTTAGCTCATTTGTTCTTACGTTGAGTAGAGTTACTTTCAAACTCACAAATATGCGGCCAATCCAATTGCACCATCTTTTATTTTTGTTTATAGGAAAGAGTTCCAAAATACTACGTATTATAATCTTAAGTTCATGATTCTCGCTTGAACTATTTATCTTATCTAAACTTATTAATTGAATTAAATTTAACTTGCCTGATTTAATTCTATTCTACATTTATTTTACATGAATTATTTTTACCAAAACTTATATTAGCTTGTAAATCATCCCTTGTTGTAGCTATCAAATGCACTTGTGAACTACCATGCATGGAAAGCGCACTAAAGGGTAGTCCATCCATGATTTCTATTTTAAAATGTTTTCTCCTTTAGCTAAAAATAGAATTTCTTAAATGATCAATGGCTCTAATTTAAGAATAAAGGACAATATGCAAACCCTATTTCTGTATTTGGAACTTGTGTAGTTGTATTTGGAAAAACTAGCCAATATATAAGTTAATCAACAGTGTACTGCTGCTGAGAATCAAGGTTGGCCTAATGGTTGGAGGCCCTCCTTCCACCCTTGTGAGAGGGGTTCGATTCTCACCCCAAGCAAGTTGGATCCCTTATTTCTCCCCAACTTGCAAGGGAATTCTCCTTACCTTTATATAAAAAAAAAAAACTGTACTATTATTGTTCTCTTGGATATAAACTTTCTAATGTGCCCAACACTAAATATTCTATTTAAAAGGATGGATGGATGAGATTTGAATCCGTGACCTTGCCACCCTAGCTGTAATAAGTAAGCTACATTAGATTTAGGTTAAAGTAGTAATAGGTGTCGTAAACCGAAGCCAAATTACATACCTATCCCCCCAGAAGGAGAATTCAAAAGTGGTAAATCATCACCCAGAGTTGTTAATTGATCACCCAACAAACTAATGTTTGTTCCAAAAGTAATACTAGAGTGCATTCTAATGACCACTTATATATATATATATATATATATATATATATATATATTTTCCTTTCTAATTATTAATAATTACAAAATGCTTTAAAATAGAAATTTGATCAGCTCTAAACTTATATGAACTTATAATTCCTAAAATAAACGAAAATAAGCTAGACAAAGTTAAGCCTTTGCACAAAATATAGTTTTCGATATAAACAGTTTAAGTTAATTATAATGCATTAACAAGTATACGCCGTAACAAAGTGAAAAGAAGTGTGCTTTTAGATATTTTGACTTTTTCTATATAAGTAGATACGTAACGTGGCACATGCTGGATGGATAACATGCAATTAATACCTTTAATTGCAAATTTTCCTTAATATTAAGCTAAATATTCCTTTTCCACCAACTAGAACAATTTTCTAGCTTAGCACATTGGTATCTAAGACTGTGAAATGAAAGCGAGAATATATGTGATAACTAAGAACATCATATCGTTGCTTCACTGACCCCATCTCTTTTCAAACACTACTAGGGCCAATCATGTAAGGCTACGTTTGCATTCATTGGTTGATGTTTTTGTAATTAATTAATATTTAATGTCATTTCTATACCTTATTTTACTGTTGATTAATTAAAGAATTGAACCTAATTAATTAGCTTTTTATGGGTTAATTGTACAAGTGTTTGGTTTAATAATACTGATTAGGATTACTTTGAGTCCATTTATAATAAAGTCAAGATATGCACTATTCTTTGATGATAGATTAGTTTAGTTCCCGTACAGTTTTAAACAAATACATTGTGAGATTTGTTTATAATACTGAGTAAGAAAGTTTTCTACTCCGTTAATTTTTCTGTATGCATAGTAAATAATTTCTATTGTAACATATTACTTGTAAAAAAAATAAATCACAGCTAACATTTTTGAACATTGAAATATTAACATACTTGTAAAACAAAAAAAAAAGACTCGGTAGGGACAAAGGATAAAGCATATAAAAGGTTTATTAGATGAAAAATAAAGGTAAAAATAAAAATAATAATAATAAAAAAAAACTAATGACATCACCATAGCAAATTGGTGGGAAATTTTTTTTATGTCAGAGTGATATGTATACAATTTGGACAAGGCATGATGTCAACAACGTTTTATTTTAGTATTAGTTAATAGATATTGTGATGGACTAAGGGCCTGTTCACATTTACTTAATTTCAGTTCAGTTCAGTTCAGCTCCAATCAGTTAGTTCAGTTCAATTTAGCTCCAATCAGTTCAGTTCAGTTTCTAATTTCCCTCTCTCATAAAATATTCATTTCAGTTCAGTTCAGCTCCAATCAGTTCAGTTCAGTTCAGTTCAGTTCAGCTCCAATCAGTTCAGTTCAGTTCAGCTCCAATCAGTTCAGTTCAGTTTAGCTCAATTCAGTAAATGTAAACAGGCCCTAAGTAAAGATGATCAATTTAATCTTCCTTATATTTCATTTTTTCTGTAATGGTGTATGCTTTCTATTTGTCTACAAATTTTAAGCTACGAAACATAATTTTTGAACAACAAAAAAAGAAAAAAAAAAAAAAAGCTACATTTTGATATGTTGTTTTTAATTGATAGGTCAATTATCACTCTTAATTTTGTATTATAAGTTATACCTTAAATTTATATACATAGTCTTTTGAAATGTTATTTTATTTTAATCATTTATTTCTACTACATTCATTGCCAATTTTAGAGGTGATTTTAATTTGTGGTGGAAATATTTACAATTTTTTTTTTTTTTGTAAATGCATACTTTGGGTTAAAATTATTTTGGACATTGAACTGAGATAATCTTTAATTTACATAATTAAGTATATAGTATGCTCTAATATCGTCATTCCTACCTTTGATTAATTATATCCTAATACATTTAAGATATGGTCATTGAAAATATATTTAACTAAGAACACCACAGTATACCTACATACGTACTATGTATAGAAGCTAAAATACATAGTGAATACTGATGGTTATGGTATTCTCTAACTTTGTTCTTTACAAAATAAAACGACTCTTAATCAAATGCATATTGCCTAACAATCAGTCCGCATATAAGTACGAAGCTTAAGAGGGTAAAATTTAAAAATTTACTTGAGGTATAGTATATCTTTCTATAATTGTATCGATCATGTAGATCGGGTCAGGTAAGATTGCATGCATCTAATCCCTGATCACTTTACCTTATCATAGGACAGGCAACAACTTTCATAAACACATTTAGGCATGTCATTATTTATGAAATTTATTTGGCAGACATAAAAGGGTAAGATCAACTGGTATATAACTTTTCTTGCTTCTTGTTTACTGAATTTCTTTTTGGCTAAGAATAGTAACATGCCAATGAGTAAAAAATGTCATGCATATAACTAAGCTTAATGTGACAAAGTTCAATGTTTCTTAAAGTGTATATATATATATATATATATATATATATATATATATATATATATATATATATATATATATATATATATATATATATATGTATATATATATATATATGTATATATATATATATCACAATATCACATGATCTATGCTTTTAAAAGTATAAGTTTCACCTGGTCAATTTTGGTACACAATTTTTGTGACAAGAATTGTCTAGAGGAAAAGTATTTAAATGATATGGAAAATGGAAAATTGATGTGGCTTAATAAAATGGTGGGGTTATCTTAGGATCCTCTAGTTTAACAGGAAAATTAGAGATTAGATTAGATCAAATCAATCAACCAACGCACCCACCTAGCCAACTTAATCCAAATAATCATCCCTTATTTACAAATTTATTTATTTATTTTTTTTAAAAAATATCCTAATATTCTTCCACATGTCAATGACAACATACTCACTACTCTAATTTGGAATTTTTCTCTTATAAAGAAGAAAGCAATTTGAATATGATTGAAAAGATTAGATGATGAAGGAGATAGGAAGAAAGAAAAATTATAAATAAAATTACTAATTTAATATATAAATAATATAATAAAATAGAGTGGGAATTGATAGAGTATGGGAAACCTATTGGTGGACTATTTCCACCAATCAAAGAAAAAGATCTAATCAAGAGAGACAATAGAATAAACAACATAATCTAATTAGTTTAATTTGTTTTCTCATGTCCTTAATAAAGCTAAAACTAAAGATGGGGTCCAACAAGAACAACTGTCCAACAAAAATAACTTTGTTTCAATTTCAATAATAATAGTTGATGACTTGATTCACCTATAAACATATGCTTTTTATTTGGGTATATATTATGGGTTTTGCCTGCTCTAAGAAGATATGCTGAGATCTTAACGAAGACCTCCTAAATTGTAATTTATTACTTTATAATTATAATATAAAGTGTACTACTATATAATTATTATGCTTACATCATTTGCCCACTTCTTAATATTCCTTAGCTTGTTGTAGCAACTACTCTGCTCTTCCAAGAGCTTTTCTCACATACATATATGGTCACAAATTTAAAGATAAAAATCTTCAAGTTGCTGTCTTTGTTAATTTATTTATTTAAAATAGAGTTACTTATATGTGATCTTTGTATAAAATCTAGAGCTTTGAATATTTTAGTTCAACCCAAAGTTCTAATTGAAAAACCGAATAATAATGACTAAAAGCTACCATAAAAACAAGTTGTATATACAACATGGAAGTTCATCTGACCTAATTAGTTAACCGACCTGATCATAAGTCTTGCTCAAGTATAGTTGCTTGACCCAAAGTTCAAACCAAGAAAACAAAATTGAAATAAACATTTTTTGATCCAAAAGATCCTATTATTACGACATACATGTAAGTTGTATGAATTGATTAACTGATTTGGCAATTGTCGCTGTTAAATATAATTAACCATTAATACGGTCCAAAATCCCTGTCCAAACCCTAAAAAAATTATACTTTAGAGTGTTTTGATCCAAAAGCTACCCATAAATAAACAAACCAACTTCATCCAACTTGATCTATCGATTTGACAGGTCTAGACATTGTGTTTGATTAGTTCAATGAAGCTTCATCTAGTGCTGAATAATCACACCTTCTACAGAAGTATAGGTTATAATAATATGCATCATTTTTGAAGCTACATAGTGGATGGGACTAGAGACCAAATTAAAGTAGATGTTTATTAATTAATCAAATAAATTAATTAATTAAGTAGCATTAATTAATTTCAGATTTATGTATATTATATTATATTATATTATATTATATTATATTATATTATAATAAGCTTTTCGGTAGATGACATTATATCATGACTCCACTAGCTTGTTAGTTGGTCAAGATATATATAATTAATTTTTAATTACATTGTTAAGTACAGTATGCTAGATTTGTTACAGACCAACAGGAACCTTAAACTATAAACCAGGGTGATTACATCCCCATCTTTCTTTGACTTCTCTATATAATATGATTTTTATATTACCATTCTCACATCTTTAAACATGGAATATTAGCTTATATTATTCCACATGATGTCCCATAATTGCAAGTTTAATCAATTCATAATTATAATGCTTATCTACCATAATTCTTCTTAATTATTAAACCAACTGAATCTCTTTTGATAGTGAAAGTTAGAGGTGTATCTAATATTTTATACAAAAGTTTCAATTTTTTTTCCTTAGATTATATAATAACTATATAATATACCATTTTGCATGCATACATGAGCTTCCCTTATATGACTTTTTGTTTTTTTTTTCCCTACCTTCCTCTTATCATATTTTTTAAAAATTGACCTTTGCTATTCATGTTAATTAAACTAACATAAGGTTTGTTTGCTTGTGATGCAACGCATCGTCGAAACCGGCCTCGTAAGTAGTCCTATATAAGGAAGGTTATACCAAAGGACAAACAACACCAAATTAGTGAAACAACCAAAAAAAACAAACACTAATTAAACTTTCCTTTGTTATTGTGTAACACCCAAAAAAAAAAAACGTATAACATGGAGAGTAGCCAATATTATGTAGAAAAGAAGCTTAAATTGTTCGGGTTTGAAGTGGATTTATACAAAAATCCCGAGAACATGAACATGAACATGAACGAACACGAAGAAAGTACGAATTCATCCAACACAATCTCCTCTGGTTCTAATAAAAAAGAAAACCAGGGTGATCGTGAAAGAAGTTCATCCGTAACCAACAACAACAGCAGCAACAACAACAACAACATCATTGAGATCGAAATCAACAAGAAATTCGAGTGTCAATATTGTTACAAAGAATTTGCAAATTCTCAAGCATTAGGTGGCCATCAAAATGCCCATAAAAAGGAGAGGATGAAGAAGAAGAGGCTTCAACTACAAGCTCGAAAAGCGAGTATTAATTTTTACCTTCAACCATACCAACAGAAAAACAACAATTCTTCTTCAGGTGCTTTATGGTACTTTGATCCTAAATCTTATTATCATGCACCAGCAGAAAACCATAATTTTTCACTGTATGAAGAATCTCAAATTAGCTTCGGCCCGTTTGATTATCAACACGAACACGAACATGAACACGAACACGATCATCAGAAGCCGAGGGCAGCGGCGGCGGCTTTCCAGCAGTTTACGGTAACGCATGGTAGCAGCAGGTGCACTTCAGAAAATAGTACTCCTGTTATAGTGAAACCTGTTACAAAACAAAGCTGTAAATCTTTGGATCTTCAATTAGGGCTTAGTTTAGATTCTAATGTTGTTATCAAAAGCTCTCCTAGAGCTGGGTAACTTTTATGAATTCTTTGCATTTTTCTTAATCATAGGTTAATATATCATATTAATTCATATACTTAGTCTTTTCAAAAATTGCCAGTTTCAATTTAAATATTTTTTTTTTCTTTTTTAAAATTTATTCTTGGCTTATGATTTCTTCATGTATACAAGTATATAAAATGAAATTAATATTACGTACTCCCTGCCTTTTATGAATAGACATTTCCATATTACATAATCTCCAATAATGCATAATTTTGATTATTAGTATTATAATCAATTAGGAGTTCATAGATTATTTCTATCAAATAATATATATGTATCTTTTTTTATTTCTATCAAGTAATAAGTTCATAGATTATTAGTACATTTAAAAAAATCATGTGTGTCTATTAGTATTATAAATAAACATATATGATTTTATTTTATTATTTTTTTCAACTATACGTATGAATCTAACCTAGATTTCATATGATTATGTTTTACGTTGTAATATATAGTTTACTAAACACGATTAAAAGGAAAAAATAAATTCTTTGACCACATAAATAGTGGTAGAAGTTTAATGAATGGAGTTATGGATATGACAGTATTATTAGTTTAGCTAGGTTCATCATCTATGATCCAGAATGGTTGATTAGAAGCTAAGGCAAGACTTATAATTTTATATGAATAATGATTAATATAAAATCTATGTAGTACTACACTACTAGTATATAGTATGTGTAACGAGGAATCCAATGATTTTAGATTTTAGTCAGCTTGTTCACCGTACCCACTAAACTCCCTCATTTCAATATGTACAAATAATGATACAATGAATAATAATATGGTTAAAAACTAAACTAATATGGTTGGTTTAGTTTGCACCCATCAATTAATTACTCCATATGTTGTGATGTTTGTTACTTTTTAGATATCTATGATTTGTACAAATAATCGATAATTTGTACTATACCATTATAACGTTTGTCCGATTAATTAAATACTTATAATATTGTTACATTGAATGAAAAACAATTGAAAGGGATATAATATTGTACGTAAACATCCTAAACCAAAATATTGTGATACCCAGATACCCCCCTAGGCCCTAGGTTAAGATATACTATATGTAATTGTCTTATTGTTGCAATTTCTTATAATTGAAAACGTAATTAGGGATGTCAGTGGGACAGGCCAAGTACGAAACCCACTTCGCTCCATGCGCCATACCCGCATATATATATATATATATATATATATATATATATATATATATATATATATATATATATATATATATATATATATATATATATATATATATATATATACTTTTTTAAAAAATAAAATTATATACTTTTGTACTATGTATTATAAGAAAAAAAATCAGTAAAATAAAGAACTTAGCAGTAAATATAATATTTTATAATAGACTTATAAAATAAACAAAAAAAAAAGTGTAATATTAACAATGAGTTTTTATAATCTTTGTAATCTACATTATGCATTTAATATTGTTGGATTTGGGATGCAAGGATTAGGCGGGTCTTGGATGGGAATTAAATGGGTTTGAATATCCAAGTGGGGGATGGGGGCGGGGATGCTTTTGGAATTGTACCCGTCGGAAAGGGGATGGAGATGAAAATGTTAGCGGGAATGGCCGAATGGGGATGCCAACATCTCCCATCGCTCCATTAACATCCCTATACATACTATTAGTAGTCTAGTTCTCTAGTATTATGATCAATCTATAATCTATGCTAATATATTAAAAGACATTCCTAAGAACGTCCACGGATCATGTAAACCCTCCTCACTATCTACGCCACGTCACCCTTCTATTTATTTTTTTTATTGCATGTCATGCACTTATAATAAAAAAAATGTTATCCACAACCTCTGATTCTACAACTAAGTATCTTACCACCAAAGCTATGTAATTTTTTATGCACTATTTTGAATACAAATTATTAATATGCAACCAATTTAATTACAACAAAACTGAATCATAAATTACAACGTATATTAATGATTAGTTCCATGTATTTGGGGTATCGGCCGAGCCCAAAAACTAGTAATCTATCAACTATTACTAAAATAGAAGTTGCTGACATCACCATTGTCCACGTGTCGCTTTCTCAATAAAAATTTTCCCGCCTAAATGCAATGATGATGTCATCTTTCCCTTTTTTTTTTTGAAAAGCTACCATATTTAACATTTTTGAAATTTAAATATTGGAAGGTTCTACATTACAACTAAAATCTATCAATTTATCGTAGGAAATTGAAACAATTTTAAATAGCACACTAATAAATGACCTCCTACATTGAACTATGAATTAGACAACGTTGAACAGATACTATATCGTAATTTTGATTAAAATAAAAAATTTTAAAATTACAAAATATACGTAATTTTTATTTATATTCATGTATAATAGCGATTTATTTTTAAAATGTACAAATTAAAAATAGGTATTATATAAACAGTGCATCGCACAGGTTCTAACTTAGTCTATTAATAAAAAGCGCTCTTAAGAAAGTGTGTGTGCCATGTGACACTTTCTTAAACACTAGAAACATGCCACATCATCCACAATCAATATATTTTTAATGCTAATAAAAATGATCTTTATAGTGCTTGAATTCATAACCAACAATAATTCAGTTGAAAGCCTAACCATCTTAGCCAATTTTTAGTTATACTATTATTTTTAACACTTTAAATTATGTATCTAATTTTGATTGGGGTGTTTATTTATACTTTCCATTTGTTATTCTATTGTAGTATTGTTTAATACTATTTTATTAAATTCTGTGCTATGTATATAGAAACTTATTGAATATGATAATTATAGTAATAATGATTTGGAGCATCGCAATTCGCAAGAGCCACATTCTAGCTTAATTATTAAAGAGAGTAACATTGAAGCGTTTAATATAAAATGGTCGGACTAAATCTCACACTTGACACTTCCCCTATTAAAATTAGTCGCTCGGTTTTAAGTCTAATTATGAGCCAATACCAATTTTAAATAGTGATAATTTTTTAGGATTATATTCCAAAATAGTCTATGTATTACGAGTTGAAGTACTAAAACTCTTCCCTAACTTTCATTTTACCTTTCCTTTATACAAGTATATTAAAAAAAAAAAAAAAAAACTTCTTTATAATAGTATTCGACTAATATAGGTGGGCTACGTCCACATGTTGTGAGAAGTATAATTTTATTGCTCTTGAGGAACGATCAATAGATTAATAGATAGTGAATGATGGCTCAATATGCCTAGAGCTATAGCTCCACCATTGTCATCCTCCAACGGCCTTCGAAAGATGGCTCGATCACTTTCCTATGAGCTATAGCTCAAACCTTTTCGTGTGACATTCCCCTACGATCTACCTAGCGAGCTTTAGCTAACTTGCTCATTCACGATTATAACAGATTCATGGTATATTTCAACAAGATATATAGCAATAATTATTCTAGAACATATAAATTGCATAGTTATATGAGCCCTCTATCCCTTTATTTTTGCACCAATTTCCTTTTTGGTTTACCACTTATGAATTACTCATATGAATTTATTACTCATTTCAATCTCTCGACTATACTCTAATTAATTAATTAATTAATGTAGAAAAAAGCATAGAATCACTAACATATAATTAGTGTCTAAGTAAATGTAGATTCTACTTAATCTAATTAGAAGGAAGAGCATTAAGTACAATTTGCAAGATAGTGGAAAAAGGGCTAATGAAAAGGATGAAGCCTTAACCAATTACATTTTTTTTTATGTCCATAGTCAATACTCCGTAATATTTTTATCCAAATTTTTTCCTTCATACATTTTATGGGATTGTGATTTGAGAAGGGTAAAATTGCCGGCCACTTTAATTAATGCTCAAAAGTGATTAATATAAAGTGGTTAATTATGCTTATATTAATTAGATGTGGCATGTTGCATGTATCAATTATCATATTGTTTGAATTAAAGAATACCACATGAAAGAGTTTAATTAAAGAGTAGATTTCAATATATATATATATATATATATATATATAT
Source organism: Chenopodium album (assembly GCF_948465745.1). NCBI lineage: Eukaryota > Viridiplantae > Streptophyta > Magnoliopsida > Caryophyllales > Amaranthaceae > Chenopodium > Chenopodium album. The sequence continues at coordinate 53,304,276 of NC_137843.1, forward strand.
ATATATATATATATATATATATATATATATATATATATATATATATATATATATATATATATATAAGTACAACGGTCCACGGAGTATATATTATTGTTGACTTACAAACATAACAAAGAAGGCAAGGAACCATCAAATATCATTATTCCTAAGAGCATTTTCTTGGACAATTATTTTTATAATAATATAACATACTTTACGGCACAAATTTAAAATGTTGTGTGTAAACAAAATCCATGATATGTGATTTTTTACTACCAAATACGAGACAGGGTGATGGAAGCAAGTACCCCAATTGTCAGAATAATAATATAGTAGAATATGGATCTTAACAAAAAATCAGAATAATTTGACATTCATAAATCATAATACCACCTTCCATCGTCGAGTATTAGTGCCTCTTCTCGTGAGCCAGAAAACAAAGTAAAATCATTGTCTTTTTGGAGATTCTTACTAAATTACATTCATCCGTTAAGTAATTATTACCAACTTTGTATTCTATTACTTACTCCATTTCTCCAAGGCATGTATACCGCGATGTAAATATCTGATTAGTAATATCTTTGATTATCAATCAATACGTATAAATTATAACAATTGAAAATTAATAATTTATCCATTGAGATGATTTCAACACATAGTTACAAGATTGTACGTATTATTATTTCTTATGTATAAATCACAATATTAGTCAAAATAGGTCAAATAAATAGTGCAAAAATTACAAATGGACCAAGTAATCTATAACTTTATACTAAAGGCGAAACCAGGAATGACACATGTCATCTCCTGGTTAAAAATTTTCCCTCCAAAAGTTTTTTTTATTTATTTTATTTTTATTTTTATTTTTTTGGCCAAAGCTTCTTAGAGAAGTTTTTAATACAAACTATACAATAATATTTCACTTCCAATTTAATAAGTATATTCCATTTGTACACATTCAAGCAAAGATATTATTCTTTTTATACAATATTATGCAATAATAGTTTTCTATCTTTAACTTTGTAATGTAATTCATAGTTATTTTTATTAGTCGTGCATATATTATTCACTCTGTTTTTTTTAGTGTGATAAATTTTTTAAAATTTTTTTGTAAGAACTTTCATCGTATTTTGCAATTAGGTAGAATAATATTTTATTTATTAAATAATAGTGTTAAACTTATGATAAGTATTAAGTATTAAAAATTACCGTGCATGGCACGGGATTTAACCTAGTTAATAAAATATGGAGAGAGTACGAGTTTTTTATGAATAGCATTGATTAAGTACTTCAGTACCCTTTAGCTAGTATGTCATGTTATTTAATTTGTAGTCCCTAATTTGTAGTCTCAACTACATATTCATATTGATCAATCGATCTCCGCGTCCTTCCAATCTAGGATCCATATTCTTCGTTAATATGTACTCCGTACTCTTTATTGAATTTCTTCATTTAGATGTAGTTGTCACACTTGACACATTGTTAAATCAGTTCAAATTAATTACACCATGCATCAACCAAATTCACTGTGAAGGATGTTAATTAACTTAGATTATATATTCATATAGGCTAAACTTGAATTGGAATCAACAAATTCAAATAAGTTTGGTCAATATAAGTAGTGAAAACATATACTCCTTAATAAAGAGAGCTTTTAATTACTACCTCCGTTTTTAAATACTTGCTTCACTTTTTTTTTCCGGTCGTTTTTAAATGCTTGTTCCATTTCCTTATTTGGAATGCTTTTACAATATTTAATTCATTTCTCTCACCTAGTGGATCCAACATAAATCATATTTTATTAATTCATATTCTCTCTTCTCCAATTCTCTCCACTACTTTTGCTTTTTATAATTTTTTTTTCTTCCATTTACTCCACTACCTCCATATTTTATTACTTTCTCCAATTTCTCCTAAAACTCCGCGTATGGAGAAATGGAACAAATATTTAAAAATGGAGGGGGTATTCTAGATGAAGAAATACACAAAATAAATTAGATTATGTGTGCATGTATGTGTGTGTGACAAATCTAATGTTAAAGATGTGGCAACTAATTTTGAATTTTTGACGTAAAAAGGGTGTATATATATTATGAGATGAGTATTTAAACATGGATTAAAACTAGCTAAGGCAACTTTATTGTTCATGAATTAATTTCAAATGGTTTTAATTAACTACCTCAACAAGTGTAATTTTTGAAGTGGAACACAGCTAGATAAAGACATATTCCTTCTGTGCATTTTAACCAACACATAACCTTTTACATATATACATGAAGTCAATGTGATAATTTGTTGTTAGGTTACTAGTTACGGGTAATTTTTAATTGAAAAGTATATACGAAGTATGATCTTTACACACACATACAAAGGCTAATGTGATAATTTGTTGTTAGATTACTAGTTACTGATAATTTTTAATGAGAGTGAGGGATAGTCAGGCGGTTAGAGCTTTCCTTCTGATTTCAGGAGATCTTGATATTAATTCTCATCGCCTATCCTTATGGCTCTTTAAACATAAATAGAATAGTATTTTTTAATTGGAAATTGAATACGAAATATGATGTAAGATAGTAAATGAATTTTATTTTCACTTAGATTAACTTGAGACAGAGGGATTAGTAGATTACAACGTCAAGACACTATATGTAACACCAATAAAAAAGGATATAATAAAAACTTCTTCGACACCCAAAATACTTGCAACGCCTAGATAAATTAACAGTAACTTGTATGATCAAGATTTTTAAAAAAGATTTTTAATCATTAATTTAATACTTTGTATAAAGACAAAGGTAATCATTTTGGTAACCGATTAAAACCTTCGCCTTATTATAATCATGGTGTACAAAGTTAAATAACAATCTTTTCAACAACTACATTTTCCTTCATAATATATTATACTTCAAGATCTAGATCCCATAATTAATTTAGAGATTAATCTTACAAGAAACTACTACGTATAAACATATGCAGTCATCAAGAATTCCATAATAAACTTCGTATTCTAGAATATGAAATAAAAAATCTGACTGGTCAACATTATTACATGTACATTCTTAAATATTATATTTTGTAATTGACATGTTCTACAACATTGCCGAAATAAAAAGACGATATTATAAGTTGATAAAGAATCAAGCTCATCGACTAAATCAAATGATACACACTTGCATATATAATTGCACACCACTTCAATTTCTTAGCTAATACATAGTATTAAGCACCAATTATTAATGGTGGAATCACATGCTTATTGCTAATAATTCGAATAACATTGACTGACTATGTTATACAAGTATACACTTATTAATTAGTTAACAGGGTCCTGGATTTAATTAAACATAAACTGGCTATAAGGGTTTCTTACAACTTATTTCTTCATTCAAGTTACTTTGTACTCCCTCCCTCCCTTAATTATATGTCTAGTTCTCTCTATTATGTGAGTAATAAATAAAAGAAATAGGCATATAATTAAGGGACGGAGGGGGTATTACTTATTCTTATCGGAAGTAGAGCAAACTAGACCAAATCGTATCAGAAATATTCAAATCACATGAGATTATATCTTTTAAATTTCGTTTACTCATTGGGAAATATAACTCTAATTGCAGATGAATGATAAAAGTTATGAAAAGAACATATTTGAAAAGTACACAAGTATTAGACAAATCTAAATAACAATATCTCATTCGATATACTTTCTTTTCTTATACATTAGTGTAGTAAAAATTATAAACCAGTGCATAAATTCATGCCTGATTAGACTAGAAATTAAATTTTCAGATCAAACGTTATTATATCTAGATCAGAACATCTTGAACCAAACTATAGCTATTTATTTTTGCATTATTCATTATATTGGTTAAGAAAGGGGAGAAAGTCGACACATAAGAATTATAGCTATTTATTTTTGATTTTTTTTTTCAATCAATCAAAGATATTATATAATTAGTCAATAATGCAATATACTATATTAATTCCTGTTTGTAGATGATCAATGAATGTAACGAAGTATAATATATATACAATTATGTACTCTTTCTTTGTTTAATATTTCGATTCTGTTCTCATTTATTATGAAGTTTTTAAATGTATCTCACTAAATTAAATGTATTTCACTAAATTATTTGAAAATTCAATTTGGTAAAAGTGGAATGAAATTTTCTTAGTAGGTGGGAATAATCTATTTCCTAGAAGCAGTCAACTAATCAAACATAATAGATTTGGATTAAAGTTTAATTAACACGTTAAATAAGTGAGATATGTTAAAGATTATTATTTAGTCATGCAATTCCTTGTTACTTAAAAAAATCCACCGAAAAGTTAAAGAATAGACAAAGGCTAAAAACCAATAATGATAGTTTTCATGTCGAGTTGATCATTTTGAATTATTGACAATTTTTAAGTACACTTACAAAAGATGCAACAATAATAACGTTGTTAATACTATTTATATTTTTGAGGGGTTGTTAATGCTTCTTAATTTATTATAAACATCACTACATAAAGTAGATATTTATATCATCAGTAGATTAACTATAGAAGATAAACGAATCCAAACACTATTTATAGAGATACTCTCCATGTTAATATTATATTTCTTTCCACTAAGCCTCTATGGTTTAATTTGTACTCATGTCTATATATCTATGAGGGTGAGGAATAGCTCAAGTGGTTAGAACTTTCCTCTTAATTTCAGGAGATCTTAAAATCGGTTCTCACCTTTTATAATCTAGTAAAACTTGACCTAGCTATAAGGGTTTGACATCGTAATCTAATAGTTTTTCATTTACGTGGGACAAAATTTTATCATGACTCTTCGAAGTTAATATTTTATTATTATCTCCTCATTTCTCAGTGTCGGTCTAGTAAGATTCTTACCCTACAAAAATTACATACCTCTCTCAACTTAAATTTTAGACGGTAATTACATTGTACTTGTACATCATTTGAGAATTTGACGATACGTTGCATGATAAAATCTCAATACCAATACATAATATATTGTCTAGGTGTTACCAAGACTCCAACAAATAAAACAAATTCACAACCTCTAAGCTCTACCTTGCAATGTTAACGTTTTAACAATTAATTTTGACCATTTAATTAATTAAATATGTTTTATAACATCACCTAACAGTTCATAATCACAAAATATTAGATGAGGTTATTTCACCGTGAGTTTACCTACTAAAAAAACTATATTCCGAAAACTTATATGTTTAATACCTTATATAAAATGTCCAAAAACTTATATTCGTCTCACCGTGAGACCAAACTGCCACAATACTTTCTCTTCTCCACTACATTAACATCCATAATCAATTGTAATTTATTCTTCACTAAAACATAATTTGATGATTGTGTAAAAAAATTAATCTAAGTAGTATAACATAAACCCCCCCCCCCCTCCCAAAATAAAAAAAAAAAAAAAAAAAAATAGAGTCATGCCCCAAACCAATAAATAATTTTTCCTAAAAAGAAATAATTAAGGAAATAAAATAATTAATTACTTCTCAAAATAGTTCATTAGAGCATTTCCAATGGTAAGCTAATTGTTAAATTAAATTAGCTTGTCATGCCACATTGCCACATGTGATTTCACGCCAACCCTCTTTGTAGTTATATTGTGCCCCAATGATTAGCTACTAGCTTGCTAATTAAATAAGCTTAACATTCTCAATTAACTTTATAAATTCAATTGTATTTTTTAGATCCAGTGGTCAAGCTAGTAGCTAGAGATTATTGAAAATTACAAGCAAGTTCTTAGTTGCAACAATTGAAGTTGCTCTTAGTGACTTGATTTATTAGCGTAAACCAGGCTAGCTTGAAAAAAGTGTGGGTTTGGACAAGCATATAAATGTACTTTTAACTCAAAATTCGAGCCTTGCACGAAAAGACCAAAATGCCAGCCTTGAGTTGATAATCCCAGCAAGAGTTTACAAGTTTTGGTACAAAACTTTATTTTAAAGGCGCCTAATTTTTTATCACCTCTACCCAAAACCACATACCACCATGAAGGATGTAAATGAGCCCAACAAGTGGAACAAACTATGTGGACCATGTCTGATTATATGGCCACACCTATCAATATTCTAAATGCAAAAAATGAGCCCAAGAAAACGGAAAATTAAGGCTCAATCCCCACCCAAATCTCTTATGACATAAGTGATACAATAAGTCAATTATAATGTGCACCGAGAAAAAAAAAAAAAAAGTCAATTATAATGTGCACCAAGAAAAAAATAAAAATAAAAAAATCAATTATAATAATTTTAAAGTTCAAACATGTTAATTTTCTAAAACTAACTAATTAAAATTTGTTTCTAATAGTATCTGTCCTATACGATTTTAAAATTTAAAACTCCGTATAAAATTCACAAGTCGCACAATGTCAATGATGATAACAAACTACATTACCTTAAACAATTCTAATCTATTACTTTTTTGAAATTTGATGATCTTAAATTATTGTCTTATTAGCTACTTATCTCCCCTAACTTCCTATTTTAATTTCATCTTTTATGTAGGATTAAAATTCAAAGGGACAACATAATATCACCATGTGTCATTGCCCCTTTTATGATTTGGCGCCACATGAGCATTATATGTCACCTTATGTATCATCACACTCATCACCCTAAAACTTTTCATACGTGTAACCTCGTACTAAAATTTTCAATTAAATGTAACTTTTAAGTAATTGCACAATAATCTAGATTTTAATATGTAAGATTGACATTAATCATACACTTATGCTTTTTGATTCATTGGATGCTAATTTTCTAAATTCAATACCAATCAAGTAATTATACAAAACTAATTTATAATGTTAAGTAAAATGAATAAAATCTAGCACTCATTAATCTTAAATTATTATTTTTTATTCGCTTATAAATATTCTTTAACACTAACTTTCTAAATTTAATTTTGATCAAAATTACAAATTTATTAATGATCAGGGACATCGCTTAAGCCAATAACTAGTTTGTAAATGAAAACAAACCACGGTGAATAAACAAGTTATAAAAAGCATGTAAGGAAATAAAGTATAATATAATAATTTATTATTTTTTTTATACTTGTAAAATTAAAAAATAGGGTTACACCTAAGTGTATGTAAAAATTTTCACATGCCTAAAGATAGGCACAATAAAGCGTGTTGTGTAGGCTCGTGTCATGCTAGAGTGTTTCATGCTCAAACGTTCATGCCTAGAATGGGTTAAGAAATAGTAGTGTCGTACGCTAGGCTTGTGCCAATCTTTCATAAATGGAGCCCATATACCGCCCTGCCCTTGTGCTATGCCATACCAATAGACCACCTAATAATTTATTATATTTTTTGATAAAAAAATAAATAAATAAGCGGTCACAGTGTACGAGCCAACCTGACTTACTCATGCTAGGTTCGTGCCTAATTCTAATAATAAAGCCTATGCATGACTCGTGGCCCATCTACATGCTTCTCGTGTTGTGCTGGGCTTGTGACATGCTCCTCGGGTCGTGAGTAACCAACTCCCGTGCTTGCGTGACCAATTTCATTTTCATCTCTACTCATGCCTCATCATTTAATTTATCTACCTAATCATATCTCTTTCTCACGGCTTCTTTGCTTCTCCTAAGGTAAGCTCTTTAATTTTTTTATGTCCATTAATCATTATAATCCCTAATTTTTCTTTGAAAATTAAAATGTGATTTTGTTCATTGATTACATTTTCAATTTTGCGTCGCTCAAGGGCCCCTTTTGATGGGCCTCGTCTCTTTGATAATTTTTTTTTTTAAAAGAAAAAGAATAATTTAATTTGGATTTTATAATAGATAAATATGAGAAATATTCATCTTCAGTTTTTCCTACTTATTGTAACTAATTATACCCATATTCATGGCAATAATTTTTGGTTGGCCCTCTGCATCTCCTTCTCTCATCTTTATGCCCGACCCTAACTAAATTTCAAATTTTCAATACGATGGTTGATGAAAAAACAATCAAATAATTCAAATTATTAAACCATCAATATATGAAGGGAAAAACATATTTGTTGGCGAATTATATATGAAATATGTATAGTCTTTATTGTTTAAGGGCCTTTGTTTTAGTTTTCCGGGTCCCAAAAACTACAAGATGATACTATCCTTGATCAATTAACGTATTGATTACACGGATTTTGGTTGATTTTAACTGTCAATTGAGGATAAACTTTGCTAATTTGGCCTAAATGATAGGATTTTTGGGTGTTAGGGTTTTAAATTTTTGACTAAGTTATGCAGTAGATTGCAATCCACTTGTAAAATTAGGGTTCATGCATTTAGACTTTTAGATGATTTATGGGATTAGTTTGTGGGATTTACATTGAATTTTCTAATATGATTTTGTATGAATTGTGAAATAATTATGATTAGGAAAATTTGCGAGGAAGATCCTTTTAAGTGGTCGACCTTGTGAGGAAGGTCCTTTTATTAAAAAAAAAAGGTGGCACAACAGGGTCCGTTGACCAAACTCCGGCGTTGACTTAAACTTTCCGGGCAAATAAACATGTGAAAACTTAAGTTACCGTTTTTTTCCCTCGATACCCCCTTTTTCCCCTTATGAAACCCTAATTTCAAACCCAAAGTAATCATAAATCTTGAATTCTTATCCTTGAAAATTACAATTGAAGGGCATTCAAAGCCATTAAACACTAGTCGAAGAAGGTAAGGTGAGAATCCTTTGTCAATTTCAGGTTTTATTTTGCAATTTGAAATTTATCTTTGTTTTTTGTAGATTATAGCTACGCATAACGATGAAGAGGTGTAATTGCAGTCTTCCAGTTGTCAAGAGAACATCATGGACCCATGAAAACCTAGGAAGGAGGTTTTGGTCTTGCAAGTTCTTCAATTTTGAAACAAGGCAGAGTGGTTGTGATTATTTTCAGTGGATTGACAGTGACATGGTTGGTTGGCAGAAGGATGTGATAAATGTGTTGTTGGCTGAGAAACAAAGGATGGTGACTGATCAAAATGCCCTTAAGGCAAGAGTTGCATGTTTGGAGCATGAGAAAAGAAGACTGAGAGAGCAGGTTATGCAAATGCCTAGAAATGCAATTGCAAACACTGTTGGTGCTAGAGATACTCATTAATAATACTTTAAGGCTGAGCAACATGAAATATGACAAGTTTAATAGTTGTATTAACATCAATTAGTGCTATAATCGCTTGAGACAACGACTATGGCTACTGTGAGGGGTTGGACACAGCAGCAGAAGCTTGGGCTGCTGTAGTTGATGCACCTTTTTGCTTCCTAAGCCTACCAACTTTGTTCATGGGCGGTGGTGGTTGTACAGGCCTGAAACACTTTTAGCATTGTGCCCCTTACCACCACATCTGCCACGTGTATTTTGTTTCCTGGCTCTCTTGACATGCTTCTCTTTCCTTTCTCCCTGTTCTTTCTTCCTTTTCTTTTTAGACGGTCTACTTGGCATGACTTTGTAAGCAGGGGGCAGAGGTTGAGGCAAAGCAGATTCACCCCATTGCTTTTGTCCTGGCGTTGCATGAAATGGTGGAGCATATGTAGCAATGTGATAAGCTGGGTGCACAAAATCTTCATAATTCAGTCTTCTTTTGACTATGTAAGCTAAGGTATGCCAACATGGGATACCCATCAAAGTCCATCTATAGCACCCACAAGTCTTGTTTTCAAGGTTAACAACAAAAGTCTCTTATTCATCATCCACCTCAAATTCATGCAAATCTGCTTGAACTATTCTCATGTTCCAAATTTGTTTACGTCCTCTATCTATCCTCTTCACAACTGAAGGCATAATCAAACCTTCAAATTCTTTCAAGCCTTCTCTCTTAGCACAACTTCTCTTCATGACATATCTTCTGATCCACTCCATTAGAGAGAGGATTGGCTTTGACCTAGCTTCCCGAGGGCATTGTTGAAACTTTCACAACAGTTTTTAAGCAGCATCCCTGACTTTGCCCTAGGACTGAAGCCATGTCTAGCCCAGAGATAAATTGGTATCTCAAAAAGATATTGAAAAGAAAATTCACTCAACTTCCTAATATCTTGCATATGTTTGTCAAATTGATGCTGTTGGGAATAAAAAATGTACATCACTACTTGTATAATTTCAAACTTCAACTAGTTAAAACTAATTACTAAGGCAGCATACAAATCTTAGTAGAGCTCCTTGTAGCCTTCGGAAAGCTCTCCTTGTATATTTGCCCAAGGTTAAATCCATTCTCTATTGCATGCAGTGGCGGAGCCACCCTTGTGCATGGTGGGTCACGTGACCCATCATTAAAAAAGAGAAGTTTTAAACATTAAAAATTGCAATTATTAATATTATGTGCTCAACAGTCAAATGGTGGAGGCATCTTAGTTTTAGACTAAGGTTATGGGTTCGACTCCTAGGGGAAGCCACACTCCTTCGTTTTTTTCTTTGACTAAGAAGGTTTAAATAAATAAAATTTTAACAATGCATAATTTACAATTATAGCTTAGCGTTGTAGTGGTGGGAGGCAGTGTAATTTTTGTCAAAGCTCATGGGTTCGATACCTAAGGGAAGAGTTTTTTTTTTTTTTTTTTTTCTCCTTTCTAAATAATATCTATCACTATCTACTTAGTTCTCACTAGGTAACTTGTTAAAGGTCATCATTCTAAATCTTTTTGGTAGTTTCATTAGTGACTTGACATTATCCGTTACAAATCCTTCTCCTCCCCCATAAAATATTTAATTCTTTTGGTATTTTTTTTTAAAACTAACTTTTAGAATATTTATGCATTAATTATGATTGGTACGCGGTCAATGGGTAACAGTAACCAAGCACCCGTAAAATCCTGAATCTGCTACTGATTGCATGGTGTCTTAATGCCTTTCTAAACAACTCATTTGAAGCAAACTTTAACCCAAGAGTAAGGTTGATCTTTCTATTAAAGTCAACATCAGGGTTTAAAATAGGGTACCTAACTTCATCATCATCAAAACAAGCTAGACTATCCAACTTATCCTGACTATCATTCAAGTCATCATCATCTTCAACTTGAACTTCTGCCTCATCATCACCTTTATGAGTATTCTACTGCCCAGTTTGAATACTCCCCAAACTTCTACTCACATCCTCAGTAATGTCCTCATCAACATGAGCAGCAAACAGGTCATCATCACTCTCATCTTTAAAATCCAAATCACTCAATACCACATCATCATCTTCCTCTCTATCACTCTCATTAGCAGGATTTTTATCATTATGTTTTGCAAGAGAAATAGGTGGTTTTTGAGTGTATTTGAGGACCAACTTGCTCTTTTTTTTCTGGGTTGAAGAAGGGCTGGGTATGTTCATCAATTGAGAGGCAACAATTTCAGTGATGTTGAAGACAAGGTTGTGGGAAGAAGTGGGAATGGGTGGGCTAATATTTTCATATCTAGGGTTCCTGTACTCAATAGCATGTGCTCCCTCCTTTAACCCACTCTTTTTCTGTCCTATATCATCACTTTGACCTGAATGTGACTCACCCCCTAACAAACACCATATCCTTATCCAATGATGTGGCAACTGAGTCAGTAGATATATAACTATCTAATGATGCGAACACCCTCTCAGATTTTGTATCAGTATAGAATCCCACACCTGGACCATATAAAAGCCTCTTGGTGTCTACAAATTAAGGCACTGTATCAAATAGAGATGATACAACACATCTTTCTCAGGTGCACACAAGAACTCTGGGATATCATTATCATCTTTCAACCTCTCTTTCCTTGTTAATAAGCTATACCCATGCTTCCTAAACCATAACTCACCCATTTATGTGTACCCTAATTCCTTCTTAATCCAGTCCACAAATTCAAAGTAACACACTTTCTCAACATTAGGGTGCAAAGATAGACCATAAAACTCACTATCACCATACTCATAAGTTGTTTTCCTTTTTCTAGTTACAAAATTACCACCATAATATAATCTTATGTTAATTAGCTTCGACATTTTCAACACTTCAATTAGGTAATTAAACCTGAACAACCAATCACATAAAGTAGCATCTAAGTACCAAATTAAACACAATTAACCACCATTTAAATCAACAAAGCAAATCTAGGGTTTCACATTTTACGAAAATACATCCAACCACTAAAAACAGTATTTAAAAGACTAATTCACATACTAATTGTTTGTCTTTTTCCTATTGTCTAGGGTTTCACATTGAGTATTTTACTATTTTAATACGCAATTTGCAAAAAAAAAAAAAAAAAAAAAAAAAAAAAAAAAAAAAAAAAAAATTAAAAAATTGTGAAGAATGTACTTGACCCTAGATATGTGCGTGAATGAAAAGATGTGGGACTTGCTTTTGCGTTTTGACTTGCTTTTCCATTGTGCTGTGTTCTTCACTATTTTTTCAGACCAAATTAGCAATTTTGGAAAAAAATTTGAAAATTTTTACTACTTTGAAAGAGACAAAACACCAAGAGAGTTAAATACTTACCAAATTAAGGATTTTTGGGGTTAATCTCCTGCCAGAATGAAATTCGCCATAAATTTGTCTACAGTGAATCGCCATTAATGGTGGGTAGCTACTAGTCACGTCAACTGGGTTGAAGGGAAATAAGGGAGGGAAAATAAAATTTTAAGGGAAAAGGGGGAATCGAGGGAAAAAGAGGGAAAAGGGGAAAAAAAAAGAGAAAAAAAAGGTAACTTAAGTTGTCACGTGTATGCACGTGACTTTATTTGGCCAAAAAATTTAAGTCAACGCGGAGCTTGGTCAACGGACCCTCCCCACAACCCAAATAGGATATAAGGACCTTTTGTGCCACTGCACCTTTTTTTTATAAAAGGACCTTCCTCACAAGGTCGACCACTTAAAAGGACATTCCTCGCAAATTTTCCTTATGATTAATATACTTTTGGTGAAAAAATTGTAAATGAGCATATATAATTTGATAATTTTTTAATAACGTACCGTAGTTTATATCTCAATGCATAGTTTTTAAAATTGGCTAGTTTGATTCACCATTGTACCTCAAAGCTTTCTTTGTGCCTCTCTATTTCTTCTTTAACCTTGAGAGTTAGAGGTGCAATGAAATTTTAATGTTGATGAGGAGTGAGATTGTATGGGATGTTGTGATGTTAAAATCTCCCTAACAAGAGATTCCATAGTAAAAATTCTCAACTAAACAATGAAAAGTGTTATATATATATAAATATCTATACCATCCTATTCCTACAAGAGGTCTAACCAAACACTTAAAAGTCTATTTGACATCATTGACTCACTACTAATGTTAGTGATTAGATTTTGGTTTTGGAGAATTTAGATCTATGTTCAATTGCCAACTTTTGAGGAGTTTAGTGTATACTTAATGCTTTAAATGTCTCAAACACTTTTCATGTACAATTTTAAAAAGTTTTCTTTTCTTATTTATTTATTTTAAATCATGAATTGCAAGCACCTAATTATAATAGTGCACAAGTTTAGATCCCGTGCCAACATGCATGGTAATTTTTACTATTTATTGTTAGCTTAACACTATATTTGATTATTAAAAAAAAAAAAAAAAAAAAAAAAAATTACTAAAGAAGTGCAAAGGAATATTACATGCACGACTAATAAAACAATTATGAATTACGCCATAAAGTTATATGTAGAAAAATATTATTGTATAGTATTAAATAAAATAATAATATTTTTGTTGAATGTGTATAAATAGAACATAATTACCAGGGCCGTTTCAGAAATTTCGGTGGCTCGGGACGAATACATAAATTGGGGCCCTAATTCACATATAGTATTTTTAAATAAAATAAAAATTATGTAAGCAAAAAAATACATATTCACAAACTATTGGGTGTGTCCACCCGCACCCAACAGTTTGTGCGGCAACCCAAAAGCCCAATACCTTCTCTTATCTCGAACTCCTACCATGGCTGCAACTCCCACAATATTCTCTCCTCGTGGTCTCCTCCTACTGCAACTCCAACCAAAGCTCCAACCATCTCATGAATTTTCCACACCGCCTTGACTACCACCTGCTAAATTCCCCACAAATTTGACGAAAACCACCACGAAAACCCACCTACGAAATCCCCCACAAATTCGAAGGTGAAGCGGTTGGTGGCAATGAGATTTACGATTTTATAGTTGGTGGTGATGCAATTTCCGGCTGGTGGTTTGCGATTTGCGGTTAGTGGTTGGTGGTGATGCAATTGGCGGTTGGTGGTGATGCGATTGGCGATTGGCGTGAGGATTTGTTCGCTGTTGCTTAATGGTGGCAGGGTATAGTAGTTGCCGGTGGAAGGTGGGTAGTTGTTGGTGGCTGGGTAGTTACGGTGTATATGCGGAGGTGTGGAGAATGCTGCTTTGTTTTGGGTTGAACATGGTGGTGTGAGTGTGTGATTGGTGGAGTAGGCTTGCACCGCTGGAAGCAGTGTGTAGGAGAGTGGAATTAGCTTAGAAACATTTCACCTTGAAAAACACATTTGGGGTTATTAAGTTTGAGTGAGTGAGTGAATTTGTTGTTAATCATATTAGCTAACAAATGACTTATATAAGCTAATAAAAACAATATATCAGCCAAATAATATATAAAATCATTCAGCCAACAAGAGGAAAATATCAGTCAACAAATGAAACATATAAGCCAACAAGAGGAACATATCAGCCAACAAATGGTACTTATAAGCCAACAAATGAAGCATATAAGCCAACAGGAGGAATATATCAATCAACATATAGTACTTATCAGCCAACATAAGGAACATATCAGCCAACAAAAGGTACTTATAAGCCAACAAAAGGAACATATCAGACAACAGAAGGAATATATAAGCCAACAAGATCGAGGAGTATATCAACCAACAAAAGGTATTTATCAGCCAACTGAAAGAACATATCAACCAACAAAAGAAACAGGTAAGCCAACAAAATAAAAATATCAGCCAACAAAATGAAACATATAAGACAACAATTGAAATATACATATCAGCTAACAAAATAAATATATTAGCCAACTAAATAAATATATAAGCCAAATGAGTATGATATCAGCCAACAAAATGGAAAAAAAAAACATATCAGCCAACAAAAGGAATATATTAGCCAACATAAAAATTATATAAGCTAACAAATAAAATATATCAGCTAACACATGAAACATATCAGCCAACGAATAAAATATATCAGCCAAGCCTCCCGCACCAAACAGTTCATGTGTCTGTCCACACGCAATACCTACTCATATATATTTTATTACGCATAATAATCTTTACAAACATCAAATTTCATATAGATAAAACATTGAAATCAAATCTAAGCGTTCATATGAAAATATTTCTAGGAGCCTTTCTAGAAGCAAAGTCACTAATAATAGTTTCTACATTAATATGTTCTAACATATTTTTTTCAATACATAAAGTAGCTAGACCATTCAACCTTTCTTGTGACATTGAAGATCTCAAGTAGGTCTT
This sequence comes from Chenopodium album, assembly GCF_948465745.1. NCBI lineage: Eukaryota > Viridiplantae > Streptophyta > Magnoliopsida > Caryophyllales > Amaranthaceae > Chenopodium > Chenopodium album. The sequence goes on from NC_137843.1 coordinate 53,319,705, forward strand.
TAGTAATTTTAACTTTGAAAAAACTTCTTTCAACAGATGCAACTGTCACCGGCATAGTTAATAGGATTCGATAGGCAATAAAAACATTTGGATACTAATCTGCAGTTTTGACAAACTCAAAGATTACAAATGCTGACATCAAATCGTTTGGCAAAGTCATTTGTAACACTTTCAATTTAGAAAAAAGATCATCTGCATAAACATCCGAAAAATTATTATGAGTAAAGGTAGTCATAAAACTTGTGCAAGATTATCTTAAATCCTCATTATCCAATGATTTCAACCTTTTTGCATCGTATAAAAAACCAAAAATGTTATCAAACACCTCCAATTGCTCAAATCTATTTTTCAAATAAGCTATTGCAATATCAACAACTACAAAAAAATAATTGACTTTAAAAGATTCCTCTGGTGATTGTATTTCCTCATCAGTATCGTCATTCTCATTCTCATAAAATTGTCTTTTTCTAGTGATGCGACGCTTTGTTGGAAATGTTGGCTTTATATCCATATCAAGAGCAAGGATTTTGTCAGTATTCAAACTAGATTCAAACCCTTTAATTCTATATTTCTCAAAATATGTGATCATACCATGCACTTCGTTCATTATAGCTCCAATACTCATGGATTTAGATTGCAACTTTTTACTCACAATGCTAACCACAAATAAAATGTTATACCAAATTACCATGCCAAGTAAAAATTTAAAACTTTCAAGAGAATTAGCCAAACTTTTGGCTTCACTTTTTGTTTTAGCAATATTAGCGTCATCACCACTAGAATTATACAATTCTAACAAAGCTAATCTAATTTGAGGAGATTGAAACCTTATAGCTTTAACACTCTTAATTCGACTCTCCCATCTAGTATTGCAGAAAGATTTAATAGTTAAACTCGGGACATTGTCAACTAAAATCTTCCAGCTTTTAGTGGAATGTGCAAATAATGTGTATATACATTGTATAATTCCAAAAAAAGAAATAGCTTTAACACAAGAATGTGCCATATTAGAATGAGTGAGATTAAGACTATGACAAGCACATGGCATATATAATGCCCTTAGATTAATTTCAAGCAATCTCTTTTGAACCCCTTGGTGTTTCCTTTTCATATTAGAGTCATTGTCATAACCTTGCCCCTTTACATCATCAATATCCAAATCAAGGGACTTAGATACATCTAACAATACATTAAAAAGTCCCAAACCAGAAGTATCATCTACTTTTAAGAATTCTAAAAAAAAAAAAAAAAAACTCTTCTATCTTGATTTTGTCACTTGGTACATTCACACATCTTACTATCAAAGTCATTTGTTCTTGATGGCTCACATCAGGGTACAATCAAGGATTATAGAAAAATATTTTGAATCTTTTATTATTTTTATCATTGAAGTCCGAACACCATGAGATAAAAGAGAAATAAGCTCATTTTGAATTTGAGGACCAAGGTAATGTTTGTGAATTTTTTGGCTTTGAATACGTCTCACATGATCTTGTATTACCAAATCAAATTAAGCTATAATTTCAATTTACCCCAAAAAATTACCATTACTATCATCATAAAGTTTTCTACTAGATCCACAAAAAGATAAATTATTTTTAGTTAGACATTTCACAACAGAAACTTTTCGAATTAAGACTTGCCTCCAACGCTCTTTTTCCTTTGAAATTGACTCTTGCAAGTCTTTATCAATGCCTTTAGTCATTTCTAATCTCACTCTTGTCTCATACCAAGTTTTCATATTAGTTATATGCTCAACACTATTCTCATGTAATTTGAGTTTCTCACCAAGATGTTTTCAATCATTCACACCATCACTTGCTAAAAAAGTTTTGTAATTTTGAGATGTGAACAATTTACAACAAAAACAATATACTATATCAGCTAATTTTGAGTAAACCAACCATTTTCTATCAAAAGTCTCACCATTACTCAACTTCTTAGTATAATAGGCATATGAAAATGCCTTAATTTGTTATCAATTGGAAACACAAGGTTCAAATCTCTAATAGGTCTTTTTTCAATCAAAATATCCCTTCCTTTAATGTCAAGATTACCCCAATTTTTAGGATCATAAATATCTAAACATGGGCATCGTGCCGTGCCGGATAGCGGGCCGGCCCGGTATTTTAATTTATTTATTTTTTTAATTTTTTTAATATATATATATATATATATTTTTTTTTTTTTTGAACAAATTTAAAATTGAGTTTATATAAATAATTTTATTAATTTATGTTTATGTTTTTGTATTATTAATATTACTCCGTATTATTTAGCAAAAAACAACAATGCATATAATTTAAAAAATTTACGAGTGCGATAACCCAATAACACAAAAATTGATGAATAACTTATTTTATTATATGCCGGTACGATAAATCGATAATACAATAATTTGTAATGATAATTAAAAATCCTACAATAATTGGTGAATGTCTTCATTTTATTATACGGAATACGGGGTTCGATAATACAAAAATTGTACAATAGTATGTAATGTAATAATTATTCTTTGTCTTTGTCTTCTTCTTGTTCAAGTTCATCGCCCAATTGAATTGATTGAGAACTAGTAGAACCCGACGTTCCTTCATCGTCGTCGTTTTGTGCATAAGTACGATCTTGGGAACGAGTTTCGGCATCCAACCAATCCTTGAAGCAAACACACATTTCAAGTGTTTTGGGTTTTAGTCTTGTTCTTCTATCGTATACAACCCTTCCCGACGCACTAAAAGCTCTTTCGGAGGCAACGGAGGAGACTTGGATAGCAAAAATATCACGAGCCATTGGAGAAGTAGCCGTTTATAGGGAGTTTTGGGTGGGAAAATGGAGAAGTAGCCATTGGAGAAGTAGCCGTTTATGGCTATTGGGGAAAACAACTACTTTCTCCTCTCTAACGACTACATTTGCAAGGGCCATGCGGTGCCGTGTTGGGCCGTGCCATGTGCCGTGCTGGTGGGTCGTGCTGGCAGGCCGTCCCACGGGCCGAAGATCGTGCCGCCTGCCGTGCTAGTGCCAATTTCCAAAAATTTTGTTCACGACACGGCCCACAGCCCAAAACTGGGCCGCCGGCCGGATTCGTGCGGGGCCTGTGCCACCCGTGTGCCGGCACGACCCATGCCCACCTTTATAAATATCTAAAGGAGGGACTACTTGATCAATGCCAATATCATTAACATCGGATGTATTTGGTACATTCGTTGGTTCATTCGTATTAGTCGTATCCTCATTAGGCTCATTTGCCTCATTATCATGATTTTCATTATTTATATTCTCATTAAATTGTTCATGATTTTCATCTCCACCCAATTCATTAGAAGACTCTTCTACTAGTACTACTTTAGTAAAAAATTTGTCAATGACACCCTTTTAAGATTCTATTAACTCTTCTGTCCATTTTCTTTTTTTTCCTCTTATCATTACCAGATAAATAGTTTCTAGGCAACATTTTATCAAACAAAACCAATGATAAATTAATAAGTATAGAAAAGAACAAAAACACCCATTATTGAAGCAATTGAACAAAAGACTTAGTAAGCTCAATTTGCACTCCAAACAAATTTCTTTTCAAGTAATTAAATCTAAAAAATACAAAACAATTGAAACAAAAAAATTTAGTAAAACTAACTAAATAAAAATTAAATTACATTATTACATTATGATTTAGGAACGAAAAAGTATAAAATTAAAAAGTTAGATAAGAATTAACCTTAGCATACTAGCATTTTGACGAAATACCCGTAGCTCTCGTTGAGTCAAAGCAATTAGAACTATCAAACGAACCAATTCGACAACCAATAAATGAATTAGATAATTTTCCCCTAATTTTATAATTCTTGATTGAAGGAAATTGTATAGATTATGAAAACTTAATAGAAAGAAAAGATTTAGATGAATAAAGTAGAATTTACAAAGAGAATTATATATAATTAGATAAATTCCCGTTGAAAATTAATAGATAAGATTATCGTTTCACGAGGAGAAGGAATTAATCTGACTGAAAATTGATTTGAGATACATTTTGAAAAATAAAATTACCGAAAAAAGGGGATAGAATTGAATTTATGAAAGTTTTTTTTGGGTTAATCAAATTCACTTAGGAAAGTGAATATTTTGGGAGAAAAATTAGGGTGGAAGAAGGTTGAACTGCGAAGAAATGGCGTTTGAAATTCTGAAACTCAATGTTTTGCTATTTATGCTTCTTCCTTTTTTTTCTTTTTTTTTTGTTTTTTTAATACACATTATTATTTTGGGGCCTTTTACTAAACTAAAGTTGGGCTTCTAGTTTGGGGGCCCAGGGCTGTTGCCCCACCTGCCCTGGCTTTGCTACAGCCTTGATAATTACAAATAGGAAGGGAATATTATTGCATATTATTAAATATTCTCTAAGAAGCTTTGGAAAAAAAACAAAAGAAATGGCGACTTTTTTTTTTAAAAAAAACATGACATATGTCATTCAAGTCAATTTGATTCAATATAGCATAAATATTATTTTTTAAATATTTCGTACTATAAATTACATCTATTTTATTGTAATATCTCAGAAAAAATCATTTTAAGCAAATAATATTAATATTAGTAACCTTTCAAAATAAATATTAAAATTAGTAATAAGAATCTTTAAAGATATAAAAAGAAAAAAAAATCTTTAATTTTTGTTATACTCGTAATATATTGATAGCTTGCTATTTGGTATGATTATAGAGTGGTTTTTAAGCCTTGAACATGTGAGGAATTAATGTCTTAGCTTACTAATCACTCTAATTTTATGTGTTTTTTGTGTATTACGTGCTTCACGAGGTTGTTATTGTTTTTGATGACATTTTAGGTCCCAAGATTGGTCTATGAAGCATCCCGAAAAGTAAGCAAGGAATTTAGATCAAGCAATGAGGAAGAGAGGCAAAGTAAAAATGAAGAAGAAAGAAGCAAGATCGAAGAAAGAAGGAAGATTGAGCCCAATAAGACCCTGCACGGCCGTGCCATGCCTTGCACGGCCGTGCCATGCCTTGCACGTCCGTGGAGGGGGGGTCAAAATGTGAAGATGCTACTGTCCAGGTTTGCACGGCTGTGCAAAATCAAGCACGTTTGTTTAGGACCTTGGCACGTCCATGCGAAACCCTACACGTCCGTGTAGGGTGTCTGGGCTCAAATAAGGAGGTACTAATTCAGCATTACAAGACCTGCATGGCCGTGCATAAGGTGGCACGTCTGTGCAGAGTGCCCAACTTCAAAACAATACCTACTATTTCCCTTCCTTCCAGATAGCACAGATGTGCTCACTCCAGCACGTCGGTGCAAGAGGCTGAACGTCCGTGCATAAGGTCACATGTCCGCGCAGGCCTGCTTTCGAGCTCGATTCTTGTTTTCATTGTCCTTTTTATTTGGGGGTCATATAAATACCTCCCTTGAGCTTCTTTGTACAGACCTTCTTCTCTCCTAACTCCCTTAGGTTTATTCTCATAGTTAGTGCATAGTTTTCCTCTCCCTTGGTTTTGATTTCCAAAAACTCAATCATTTTTGAAGTTTGTTCTATCAATTTCAACAATTTCTCTAACCTTGAAACATCAATTCTAGTAATCTCTTTCCTCTTTATCTCCTGATAATTTTCTGATTTTATATGTTTTAATTCCTTTATGTTATCTCTAATTCTTGTTAATTATACTTGCATGTTCAATATATCCTTGATTTCTCTCTCCTAATTTAAATGAATTCAAGAAAACCCTAGATTTAATTGTTAGAATAATTCCCACCATGTTTAGTGAGTAGTTCCTTAGTTAGGGGTTGGGTGAAAACCCAACCAAGTCATGGTTAATTGACTTGGATTTCTTCATGTTCTACTTTGGGTTGATGCCTCTTTGTGCTTAGCATGTGTATTTTGGTGGCCACTTCATGCTCATTTGTTCATTTCCTTACTCAAATTGAAAGCTGGGGTTTGGTAGTGAGTCCTTTCTTGTGCAATTGGATTATGTTATATTCATGACTATGAATGTTTGGTTTCAATGACTAGGATGCTTTAGTGTGGTAATTAAGTGAGAAATCTCAATTACTTGTGCTTCATGCTAGCTCGGAATGATCGAGAGACAAACTCGAGCTAGAAACCTACTTCCTGCCATTGAGACTTACTCTTTATCATGTTAGTGTTTGATCTAGGGAATACTTATGTTGTGACTTTGAAAGAAGAAAATGTTAAGTTCCTATTTTATCACCCATGTAAGTTCATGATTAATCCTTGTTATCAATTATTTGGTTTGGTTGGTGTTAAATCCTGTTTCCCGTGGTGTTCATCTCTAAGAAGTTAACTAATCAAAACCCCAATTTGTGACCGGACTAGCTTACAACCGTTTCATACTCTTGGTGTTCTTTATCCGTTCCTTGTGGATATGAACCTTTGCTTACCCTAGACTTGTCTTAGGTTGGTTTAGGTAGAATTAGTGTTTGGTTTAGGGTGATTGTCCAACCAATTTATCCTACACCATATATAAATTCGATATGTATAATTTTATTGTCTTAAACAAGTTGCAATCGAAAATATATAAAAAGAAAAATAAAGTAAAAATATATTTATTTTTGGAAAATGTTTTTTGGAGCGAAAAAATGACATCAAGAAGTGTCATGTGTCATTCCCGGTATCTATTTTAGTATTATGTTATTGATTGATTGATTGATGACCTAAGGTCCAAAGTTGTACAAATTGTACGATAAATCAATTATAAACATTTCAAACAAGTTATATTTATAAAACTAACTAACTAAATTTTATTTTTATAGTATAAAAATTTAGAATTTAATTATAAAAAAAAAACTCCTTATAAATTTTGATAATATACAAATTCATAATTTAATAAAAAAAAAGACTCCACATAAAATTCACAAGTCGCACAACAAAACTATATTACCTCAAAAATTATTTATTCTTTTTTTTTGAGGGGATTTGTCGATCTTGAATTGTTGCCTTATTGGCTACTAATCTCCCCTAAATGGCTAAATCCTATTTTAATTTCATCTTTTATTTGTAATTGAAAAAAAAACCTAAAAGAAAACAAAGTTTTATAACAGCATCCTATATGGTTGTCTTAAAGAAAAAGCTATACAATAGCATAAAAGGGTGGTGGAATTTAATAAAAGATAAAAACCTTAAAAAATCTGTGTTCTCACTCTTCAAACTTGGCCATGCACCATAGTAAAACTTAGGGGCTGCCATCAATAATTTTATTGATGATAAGCCTCAAATCCTTCTTCAATTTAATATTTTTAGCCATTAAAATCATCAACGGTATGGTGATTATTATAGTCAGTCCCTCCATGTGTGGCCATTCACCATAGTAAAACTTAGGGGCTGCCATCGATTTTATCGATTCTAAGCCTCAAATCCTTCTTCAATTTAATGTTTTTAGCCATTAAAATCATCAATGGTATGGTGATTATAGTCAGTCCTTCCATGTAGGGTTTAGTCACTTCCCTAATGGTGGGATTTTTAGTATTGTTTGTTTGTTTGTCTTTTGTGTGGGTAGAGATACAAATTTAGAAGATTCGTCTTGCGAATATGTGAAATCGCGGGTCTGCTGGTTTAGGGTTGCAGATTTAGAAGTTTCGTTTTGCAAATTTTTCGATATTGATGACCAATCAAGTTTTATCACTTTTGCAACTATACATCAATGGAGCTTTGTCAAGAATGATGCAAAGACATATAAAATTGTTCAGGAGCAGTTCAAAAGCGATGTCATTAGTTTAAAGGTGTTAAATACTTGTATTAAGAATTTGAATTTCTTAAGTAATGATTGTAAGTGCCGAATGACTATTATTATTTAATAAAAACACCTACAGACACCTGATTGTGTCTCCCCAAAGACCAAACCCAGTGATGAGTACTTTTCACGTCATTGATTATCGAATGAAGAGAAATGTGAAAGAGTCTCGTGATTCCTCTGTTTTTAATAAAAATATTTCTTTCTGTTTTTGAAAATACTCCTTCTTTTCGTACTCTATTTATGAAAAATGTCCAATCCAATTTATTTTGGTTCATGATATGGGTCCAATAATTGAGTAGTTGGATGGGGCTCGAAAAGAGCTTTCCAACGATATATTATAAGCCTGATTTCGATGAATAATGAGGAAGTTATGGCCCAAATATTAAATTGGATATTAAATGAATTTTATGGGCGACCCAATGATCAAGTGGAGGGTCCATTAGTTATCATTCCTAAAGTCATTAGGAATTACTTTAATTTTCTAGATTAATCTAGAAGGTTATTTTAAGTTCTAAAGAGATTAGGAGTAACAATTATATTTTTATATATTTTAGAAAAGATAAATGATTTTAGTGGAGGTTTAATATGATTTTTAATGAAAATGTACGGACTCTAATTATCCAAATATATCGGAAAAAGGACTTTGTACGACCAAAAATTATCTCGCAGCACCATCGCGCTGCGACAGGTCCATCGTGCCGCGATAGGCCTGTCGTGCCGCAAAAGAGCCATCGCGTCGTGATAGCCCTGTCGCGCCGCAATGGGTGTAGTTTTACTTCGATTGGAATTCGACCCTCTCTGATCGTTTCCAGATGTTTTTCTCTATAAATAGGGTCGTATTTCCCCGTTTTCAATCATCAACAAATCAACAATCATATTTCTATTATCTATCTCTCAAAGCTAGAAGCTTATTCTTTCTCCCTCTTTCTAAGCCTTGCCTTTTCAAAAAACACCATACGTCCATCACGAGACTTAGACATACATAGCCAAGCTCGAAGTTGCCTTCGCCCTAGACGTGAAAGGTTGATAATTTCTGAGAGTTTGGTCCCAAATCCCTATTTCAATTATTAGAATTGGTGGTTTGATTTAATACTTTTATTGGAGTTACTAACATGTGTATTGTTTTGATAGAAAGATATATGAGGCAACAAAGTAAGTAGTTTTATTGTTATATATCTTTAGAAAGCATGCTTAGATTATTTTAATTTTTAGTATCATGTTAGGATGTCTTTATGATTCCTAGTATCATGTTTAGGGTATTAACTAATATTTCTTCTATCATGTTAGTATCATGTTAGGATTAAAGCTTTGATCTTTATTGTTTAGTGACATGCTAGGATTTGTTATTAATCTTGTTAGTATCATGCCTAGGATCTTGCTAATAATATTATTGTGCTTTGATGAGAATATTATTATGATGATGATGATTTGTATCAATATTATTATGTTGCTTATTATTATTGTTATTGCTTGATCACGCCCTCTCTTACAGGTTTAAAGGAAATTTGTACTTGAAATCACGCTTAATAAGATAATTAATTAATAATTTTATTTAGGCTAATATGATTTTAATTCAAGTGATCGCCAATAATAGATTTATTTGTGCATTAATAGTCAACCAACATAGATTAAATAGGTTTAGGGTTAATATATTGATTGTATGTTAGTCAGAAAGCGCACATGAATATGAGAAGAATAACGCAGAGGCCTAATTTAGGGCAAGTTCAATCTCTTTTAGGTTGGATTTGTACCTTCATCCCCGAATATCCAGTCATGGTTCCAGACCACTATGGAGTTAGCGATCTTATGGATCGTGAAGGGGTGTAACCTTCACCCTGTGAACGGTTTACAAGTTCCTAAAACTTATTGGTGACTCTTTTGCTCTAGCTTCCTTCCCTTTGGACGCCACCTTATTTAAGTGCATGATCACAGTGGGGCTCAAGTGTGGGATGCTTGAAATTATTCGTTACAGTTTTTTGGCGACTCCACTAGGGAGGATTTCTATTTTAATTCATAAAAGTTATTTTGGAAATAATTTTAAATGAGTGGATGAGACTCAAAAATTTCTAAGTATTCATGTGCGTAATTTTGATTGACATTAATGGCATAAGCATAAAAAGATCCGCATTGGAAAGACCATCCGTAATGCGTAAAAAACATAGGCTTTTTACATGTAGGAAATTTGGGAAATATCTTTCACAACTAGAATCGAAAAAACGCTACGAAAATCGAAAAATTCTAAGAACAGAGAAAACTGCTGAGGCATGTAGGAACCGTCGCTGAGAGAACAGAGCCCATCATAGTGCGATGGCTCTATCGTGACGCGATAGCGATATCGCGGTGCGACAGGGACATCTCCTCGCGATGGTCCCTGTTTTCTCGCGAAAAGTTCTTCTAATACCGAGCCAGACGTCTGCCTTCTTGCTTTGACCGATTCTAGCACTGTTTGGCCGATTCTACTTCCTAATTGAGTTTTTCCTTCTTTTCTGAAACCCATATGTGTTCTACATATGGCCATAACCCTCTTTCACGCTCCATCTACCCCCAATCAAATGCTCATTACAACGAAGGGTACGTCCGAGTTAGTGAATTCACCAAACCATGGAAGCAAGTTTAACTTCCGGGGTCCCATCCATACGTGCCAACCCTTCCAAAGGTAAGGCTTCCGCACGATGCATCCGGACTCATAACCATGGAACCTCTTTGACTAACCATAATCCTTGAACTTTAGGGAACTAGAGCCATGGTTAGGTTGCAAACTCATTGCATCATATTGTGACTACTTGACTACTTGGGCATCTCTTGTTTGTTCATAACTTATATGTGATTAAACTAACCGTTTGTTCGACTTGTGATTATAAATATGCTTAAAAAAAACCAATGACTAAAAGGCTTTTCTTAATTAATTGATTAATTAATTTGAGCTAATAAATATGTCTAAAATCGAGTCATATTTCCTTTGAGTCAACCCGGATTTTTATTCCCGTATCCTGCACAAGCGTCAACTTGTTTTGGTCATATCCGGAGTTCTAGGAAGAGTTACGTGTCGTGCCACCTATGGATCTATAGCCCCGGATTTTATATTTAATTTGGAGTTGGGTTAGTCCAATTAGAAGTTACAGATCCAAAGTTATGACCGAAATACTACAACCTGTCCAGCTTAGTGTCTATGCATGAGGTCTTAACTTAGTCTTTGTTCGAGTCTAGTCACATGGTTATGATACGAGTCTTGAACATATCACTTACACTCACAAGTCTTCACACACTTCGTACATACTTTTTCATACCATGACCATGTCTTAGGTCCATGCATGAGTCGTCCTTTCCTTCATTTGAGTTGAGGGACCATTCACTAGTAGAAAATTGCAATTGGGCATCGAGTAATGCCCACCGGTTTTTAAAAACCGATGGGGAAAAAAATGGGCGGGATTGGTTTGAAGGTAATTGGCATCGGTTCAAACCGAACCGGTGCCATATTAATTAAAGGCCACCGGTTCAAACCGGTGGCAATTCAAATAAAAAAAAAAAAAAGCTGCCCCGCCTTTTCTTTCTCTTTCCCATCTGCATTTTCATTTTCGAGCATATACCCACTATTTGTTCCCTCCTTTTTCATTTTTGAGAACTCACTCACGACTCTCTTCAATTCGAATTAAAACCCTCCACCACCGCCTCACCTGCAACGCCGGCCACCTTCCCAACACACTCCGCCACTACCGCCGCTCCGTCCACAACCACGTGAGAACTTCAAGCCGCAGCAGCGAGCACCGGAGAAATTCAAGCCACGACAGCCACGACAGCCACAGCTGAGTGCTTCCCTCCTCCGCCATTGCCGCCGCAACTGCTTCCCTCCTCCACCACGGCTGTCCTCTGCCTCCATCTCTCCTCCCCTTCCACCTCCAATTATAGTGGTAATTTTCACCTCTTCCACCTAGGGTTATTTAGTTCTATTTTTTTGGCATTTTGAACAATTATTTTCAATGCTCTACCTATGTTTTGTTTTGCATTTTAACAATTGTTGGGCATATGAGCAAACTCAAGTTAGTGTTTGTGAATTTTAGGTGGCTTTAATGTTTAATTTTCAATAAATTATAGTAACCTTGTTAGTTAGTTGAATTTTGGTTTGTAGATTATAACTTGGTTGAATTGTGAATTTAGCTAAAAAAATATAGTAACCTTGTTTTACTTAATCTTGTTTAAATTAATCTTTATTTTATTCAATAAACTATTTTTTTTAGAACCTTGTTTTAATTAATCTTCATTTTATTCAATAAACAAATTATTAGTAACCTTGTTTGTTTATTGAATTGATTATTTAAAATATAATGTAGTGGAATATTTTTTATATTTTTGATGAATCAAGTAATTTACAATAAAAATAATTGAATATATGTAGTATATGCATGAATTAGTTGATAAGTTTGTGAGTTTTGGTAGTCTAATTAGCAATATGTTTCTACATTGTTTGAATTTATATGCTTTTCTTTTCGATTTCTCTTGATGAATTATGTGTTATACTTTAGCAATACATGTAGGTGCTAAATTAATTACTAACTTTTGTTGTATTTTTTATTTTTATAGATTCATATTTGAAGCACAAGTTTAGCTTGAAGCTAAGACTACATATATATTTAGCTCAAGTGGGAAGTTCAAAAGTGTACATCCATTGTACTTGCTATGTTGATATGAATTATAAACTTTACTAAGCCATATTTGGGCAAAGTAGAAGTCATATAGGCCATATTTGGGCCGTTTAGGATGAAAAAACGTCTTAAAACTTAATAAAATGCTCTTTTGTTGTGATTTCAAGCCTTAGACACCTAAGACTAGGTAATATTGACATGTTATGAGAAAGAAATAGTTCATTTGATAAGAAATGTAGGAAATGGGCAAACTAGAAGTCATATAGGCCATATTTGGGTCATTTTGGATGAAAAACACTCCAAACTTAATAAAATGCTCTTTTAATGTGATTTCAATAGACACCTAACACTAGGTAATATTGACATGTTATGAGAAAGAAATAGTTTATTTGATAAGAAATGTAGGAAATGGGCAAAGTAGAAGTCATATAGGCCATATTTGGGCCATTTTGGATAAAATGCATCCTAAAACTTAGTAAAATGCTCTTTTGATGTCATTTCAAGCCTTAGACACCTAATACTAGGTAATATTGACATGTTATGAGAAAGAAATAGTTCATACATATTGTTGAACCTAATTTTTGTTTTTTTTTTATAGATTCATATGTGAAGCACGAGTTTAGCTTGAAGACTACATATTTAGCTCAAGTGGGAAGTTCAAAAGTGTACATCCATTGTGCTTGCTATATTGGTATGAATTATATAACTTTACTAAGCTATATTTCTTTCTATTTTTCCATTTAATAAAAGTTTTTTCATGATATTACAACTTGTGTACTGTTTAATTACATATAAATACAACAATATATAGAATGCTTCCATCATCATATGCCTAGATACCCGTTCAAGGCTTTCTGGAGAAAGTCTTGAATAGTCCCCGGTTGGGATTGTTCTTGAATGTTTACTCTCACTTAGGTGGTGAATGTATGTCTTCTTTTCGATTTTAAGGAACATCTTGGCTTACCATTTCCTCACCATGTTCTCTGGGTACATATGTGGGTAAGTAATTATCTACATCGTGTACTTGGAGAACTAGGGGGAAATGCTGTCGGATTTTCCTTAAAATTGGAAATTTGACATACATTCACTAGTGAGAGTAGACATTCAAGGATGGGTTAGGTTGGAGTGATAAGGAACCTTTGGAAACATGCATTTTTTCACTATATGAATGGTATATTCACGATGTCTACTTGAATTTGATTTACATAAAATATGTAGCAATTACACATTATTCATAATATGTTGCTATATATATTTAGAGACAATTTACTAGATGGAGAAGGATCGTGGTTGGATATATGGTAGATGTGATACATTGGAATTCTTTAATGGGGTTCAATGGTTTTGCAAGACGGCTTTATCTTATCAGCGCAAAATGGGTGTCGATTGCCTTTACTGTCCTTGTGTTGATTGTAATAATGTGAAGGTGGTCAATAGTGTTGAAATCATTAGAGATCATGTGATTTGTCGTGGGTTTAGGCTTAAATACCATGTGTGGATTTAGCACGGTGAAGATGGGGGGTATAGTGGGGATCTTGATGGGAATGATGTGCATGATAGAAGCAATGAGATTCTTGTGGACGAGGAATACGAGAATGATGAATATATTATTGATAATGGTGAGGATGGAGCCAAGGATGTTGGGTTTCGATGAGTCCAACTCACCGCGGAACAAAACCCGACCCCATGACCCGCTCACAATTAATATAACTAAAACGACATAAATAACAAGAAAGAGAGAAAAGACATTCTTACCCTTGCCGCGTGCTTCGCTCTCACTTGGAGCTCTTACTTCAAATCCAAGTCTTGCAAGTGCAGAGACCTCCTACGATATCCATCCGCAACTCGACCGCGACCGGTCTCTTACTTGGAGTTTAGCCAAGTCGGACCAAAAAACTACTCGAGTATTATATGAACTTAAAGGTTTTCTCTCAAGTGGAGATGCCTTATTGAGTTTCTACTCAAGTGACTTTCTCCAAATCCCAAGGTGGGTATTTATAGAGAATGTCATGAGAGAATTCCACTCTCCCATCAATGTAGGAGAGTTGGTAAAATCAATTTTCCCTTTTTATTTTAAATAAAAAATAAAAGAAAATAGCAAACAACTAATTAATCAACAAGTGGCATTCTAAGAGGAGAGGTTAGGTAAGGACAACAAGGGGAAGGGGGGACCAAAAACTTGATCCCCAAGGCTCCCAAAAACAGCCTCTCACATCTCTCGGCTCCAATAAATGGTTGCCATGTGGCAGGCCATGCCTTGGCACCCAAGCAGCCTTGTTGGCGCTTGGTGTGCGTGGCTAGGCCTGCTGCTGGGCGCACGCATGTGCGGCAGTGCTGCTGCCTCGTCCTAGCATGCCACGCATGCTTGCGGGTTGCTGGTCGAGGGCATTGCGCGCCACATTACTAGTAGTGCTAGCACGCTAGTGCGCTGCTAGCTAGCTAGCACTGCTAGCTCGATGCTATTGCTGCCCGTACATGCTAGCATGGCTTGCTAGCCATGTGCTAGCATGCCGCAGCACCAACCAGCCAGCCTAGGCTCGGTTTTGGTGCGCATGCTAGCCACCATGCTATACCAAGTGCCCCCAGCACTCGGTTTGCTCGCGGCATTTCGATGCTAGGGGTATTTTGGTAAATTGTTGATTAATTATTGATTTTACCGTCTCGTCTTTTATTAATTTGACTCGACTTGCGATGCTCGGTTTCGACGCTCCTAGCTCGATTTTTGACCTCTAAATATTTAATACTCAAGCGACTCATTAATTCCTTCCGAATTAATTCTTCATGTCGGATCGTTAGTTGCTTGGATGTGACCCGAAGGGTTCAGTCAAGATTAAGTTGTAATATTAATTATGGATTAATATTACTGATAGGAAGCGGCCTCCAACTAGGCATTCGAATCACTTGACCTCACTGAATAATTAGCTTTCTAATAATTCCGAACCCTCTATCGGAATAATATGCTTGTTCGAAGTAGACCATTCCTATCAATCTCCCACTTGTCCTTCTGTAAAAGTGCGGTTTTTTGTGTATAGCCTATTTCCTATGTCACTTAATGTCTCTTCATGAAATATAAGTTAAGATTATTCGTCATCCTTATTATGTTCAGAAGTGTTTCTCAAAATCCGAGTTTGAATGTCAATAAACAGATGATTTCTAAAATCCATCCGAGCACGGCCGTGCATTTTCACACTCTTGCTCTTTGAGAGGCCTTGTAAATAACAAAGACATATTCCCTATTATTAGTAGGGGACATTCCCGGTCTTGTACTGTCAGCTTCTCTTACTAAGAGAACCTAGCCGCCCGAGTGTTGTCGTTATCCATGTACGGCATATGTTTGACTAACATCAAAGCGGACTAGTACTCAAATAAGAGAACTCACAATACTCATGGTCGAGGAAAGAATTTCCGATAGCCATGAAGAGAAGTATACTTATGACGATTTTGAAATCTCTTAAAGTATTCTCATAGGTCGATCCAGTATGGTTCTAAACCAATACCCGTGCAAATGATTTATGACAATCATGTCCTTGTAGCACAAGAAACGGTGCTATAAATCAAACTACACACTAATCTCAAGCAGTCTTAATCGTCCATCATTGAAATGACCTTGATTAGGGATAATTTTCAATTATAATATTCAATGTTCACTTAATAGGTGTTTCTTTATCCAAGACTAGTCTTGATATCCTATTTTGAATATTCTCAGAATCAAATAGACTCAATATTTAATTCTAAACCACAATTAAATAGAAACGGAATGATAAAATTGCATGAAATTAAATTACTCCAAAACCTGAATGGTTCATCTTAGTGTCTTACATTAAAATGTTCAAAATTAATTAAAACACTAAACAGGGAAATCAAACCCAATCTCCAACGTGCCTGATTCCCATTGCCTCAACGTGCTTGTTGTGCTTCACTTGAGGCAGAGGTTTAGTTAGTGGATCGTCTACATTGTCGTATGTTCCAACTTTACAAATTCTGATTTCGCCCTCTGATTTCCATTCCCTTATCATGTGAAATCGCCACTTGACATGTTTGACCTTCTAATGTAACCTTGGCTTTCTGGCTTGAGCAATAACTCCATTTTTGTCACAATAGAGGGATATTGGACCCTTGATGGAGGGTACAACATCAAGTTCACCAACGAACTTACGAATCCAAAGTGCCTCCTTAGCCGCTTCAACAGCTGCCAAGTATTCGGCTTTAGTTGTAGAGTCTCCAGTTGTGCTCTGCTTAGCACTCTTCCAACTAAACTCTTCTCTATTTAGATAGAACACATATCTAGACCGTGATTTGAAATCGTCTCTGTCTGTTTGGAAGCTTGCGTCGGTACAACCTTCAACGACTAATTCTTTTGAGCCACCATATACCAAGAATTTATCCTTGTTCCTTTTCAGGTGCTTTAGGATATTCTTGGCTACAGTTTGATTGGTATCGGCTCGTAGCACTCAAGGCATACGATACATCTGGCCTAGTACATATCATGACACACATGATCGATCTAATAAGTGAAGCATATGGAATCATCCTTTCCCGCTCAACATGTGTTTGTGGACAATGCTTCTTGCTTAGGGTTATGCCAATGTGACATGGGTAGGTGACCTCTTTTAGCCTCCTGCATGTTGAATCGAGCCAGTACCTTATCAATGTAAGTACACTGGCTCAATCCAATCATCCTCTTAGATCTATCCCTATAGATCTTGATGCCCAATATGTACTAAGCCTCTCCCAAGTTTTTCATTGAAAAACATTTTCCAAGCCAGGCCTTTACAGACTCTAGCATCGGAATATTGTTTCCAATGAGCAATATGTCATCGACATATAAGACTATGTTAGTTTAGATAAACTACTACAAGAGGGGGGTGAATGGTAGTAGGTTCCAATCGCGGAACTTAAGCGGAAATTAAAAACAAAACGCAAAAGGAACTTAAAGCACACAACAATTTTACGAGGAAACCATCCAGTGCCTAGCTGGAAGTAAAACCTCGGCCCTATAGGGACTTATAAACAAATTCCACTATAATAGGCAACTCTCCTAGTAAAACCTATTACACAGACCTTTGCTTCGCAAGTTCCTCCACGGACACTCGCTAATTGATAAGAACCTATCCTATCAGACCTAAGACACACTCAGGCACCTTTTTCGACCCAAGACACACTCAGGTTCCTTTTTCGACCTAAGACACACTCTGGTTCCTTTTTCCCACTATGCACCCCAAGACACACTCGAAGTGACTCACTACCACTCGAATTTTAGAGAATTCAAACTCTTACACTCAAACGTGAATTTAAGAGAATTCACAATCTCACCCCAAAACCCAAAACACTCAAACCCTTTTTCCCATTACAAGATCTCATTGAATAACTCTAAATACATATATATGAATAAAGAGACAAAACTAATATGTTGGACACTCGAGATCTGTCTGGAACTCACTGGACGAACTGTAACCAAAACCTGATAGGAACTTTGACCAGGAGGACTGACTTAGCTTCGTGGTGAAGGATAAAACCATTAAGCACGACCACTCCACTTCATCAGCCTCAACTTTGAATGAATATATATGAGCATATTTATAGTACACTCAAATTATTCATTTCACCTTGAAAAAGATAGGTTTTATGAAAAGATAAGTTTAAAAGATATTTTCTAAAACAAGTCTTCCGAAAATATATCTTTTTGTTAAGAATAAAATCTGTCAATAATAAAAAGATATAATTAATATAAAATCAGATTTTATTCAAAACTTATCTTTTTGTTTAAAAATACTTTTTAAACTAACTTATCTTTTTCCAAAAGGGATTTATTAGAAAATAAATATCTTTATTCAGTAAAACCAAATCCCTAAAAGATATGCACGTATTAGATAAATATATATCATTAAAACCGACTTTTAATGACGTGCATATTTAAGTTCCTATTAGGTTCGGAACTTCTGACAGTCTCTGAGTTCCTGACAAGTCAGTAACTCTAATTTCATTGACTGTCTGGAGTTCACCTTAGCTCTATATAAACTTGTTCCAGACCGACTGTTATGTCCAACATACTTACATGAATCCTAGAGCAATATACTGCTATTTCTCCATCTTCATGTTGCTTCTATGAGATTCTTGTTCTGGAATTCTGTAGTCTTGATGTATTCTGGATCTCAGGATTTGCCCCAGCATTACACCGGAACCAGGTCGTTACACCCGTTTTGAAGTTCCTGTTAGGAAACTTCGGGAAGTTCCATTATTAGAACTCTTCTTCTGTATTTACTTGTCCTCATGGATCTTCTAAAGTTCCTTTGTCTCAGTTCCTACTTCAGCTCCCAACGCTTACTGAACCTGCAAACATCACAACACTAGAAAATTCTTATTAGATGGAAGTTTGCTCAATCATAACTATCATCATCAAAACCTCATAAGGGTCAACAAGTTGCCCCTTTTTGATGATGACAAACTGAGCAAACTTCTGAGGATAACAGAGTTAAACAGAAGGTTAGTTTTTTCATTTATAAAAACAATAAAGAAAACTAAACTAAATTAAAAGACTCCTACACATACATGTCCTATATATGCATAGGATACTTACCTCGTGAAGCTAACATATGCAAACACCTATTTACATAGTTACCTTCATGGTTCCTTAGCCATCATCATACTTATCAACCATAACACTCATCATTGTTCTTGTTCCCTTATTGCTTATCCTATATTGCTTAAGTTCCTGATATATACCTGATGTTACTCAGGTTCCTTGTACCCTGTTCCAAGCATGACTTGTTCTTTTTATGCACAACTAGACAAACATGTTAGATAGATAATCATCATTAGTTTATAATCATCAAAACCTAATTACTCAACAAACTAGGAAGGTAATGTCACTCCCACTGACCTTCTTGTAAACACAAGATTCATCTGGATTCTTGATAAAACCAAACTTACTGATGGCTTCATCGAATCGCAGATTCCAACTTCTGCTAGCTGGCTTTAGCCCATAAATGGACTTTTTAAGCTTACACACTTTCCTAGCATTGTTTTGGTCGAAAAAACCTTCAGGCTGTGTCATGTACACAGTTTCATCCAAAATTCCATTGAGGAAGACGTTTTTGACGTCCATCTGCCATATTTCATAGTTGTTATATGCAGCAATCGCTAGGA
This sequence comes from Chenopodium album, assembly GCF_948465745.1. Taxonomy (NCBI): domain Eukaryota; kingdom Viridiplantae; phylum Streptophyta; class Magnoliopsida; order Caryophyllales; family Amaranthaceae; genus Chenopodium; species Chenopodium album. The sequence goes on from NC_137843.1 coordinate 53,339,239, forward strand.
TGATCCGAACAGATTTTAAGCATTGCGACTGGAGAAAAGGTTTCATCGTAATCAATACCATGAATTTGCCTGTATCCTTTTGCTACCAGTCTAGCTTTGTAAATGAATACATTTCCATTTTTGTCGGTTTTTAATTTGAAAATCCACTTACATCCGATAGGTGTGTAACCTTCGGGTTAGTCAACCAAGTCCCAAACTTGATTTTCAATCATGGAATACATTTCAAATCTCATGGCCTCTTGCCATTTAGCAGGGTCGGTGCTCGCCATCACTTGCTTGTAGGTTGCAGGTTCGTCTCCATCCACTACCAGGATATCCTGATTCTCGGTTAATACAGCACCAAGATACCTATCAGGTTGAGACCTTGGCCTTTGCAACCTACGTAGGGTTATGGACTGAGCATTTGCATTGTCGGTTTGACTTTGCACATTTTGACCAGCGACAAAAGATGCTGTTTGAGCACTTTGACTGTCAATTTGATTTTCTTGCTCGTCCTCTCGAACTTCATCGAGTTCGATTTTCTTCCCACTTGTCATTTTGGAAAGGTCACTACAAAAAAAATTACATATAGAAGCAAGTAAAAAATGCCTCTAATAATAACGATGTAGCCTCTAATGTCTTTTAGAGATAATTATTGTAGTGCCTCTAATAATTTTGTCGCTAATTCATGGTTGCCTCTAAAGCCACTTTTAGATGCAATATAATGTATTAATTCTAAAAGCCCATATGTTTAGAGGCAACCATATTATCTTGTCCCAAAATATAATTAGAGGCATTATGAAAATTCGCTTCTAACTACCATATTTATTTAGGGGCAACCATATAATTTTGCCTCAAAATATAATTAGAGACATTATAATTATTTGCTTCCAAATATCATATACATTTTGAGACAATCATGTAATTTTGTCTCAAAATATAATTAGATGCAATTTCTTATATTAATACTGATGGTATATAGATGCAAATTGGAAATTAGACATGAAAGGTTTAGAGGCACAATACACGATATATGCTTATAATGTATTTATTCTAGACGTATAGAAATTTTGCAAAATATATATATATTTTATGATATTACCTTCGTTGTAAATTTATAGGCAAAATCATTTTGAGGATTCACTTTTCAATATAACATACGTAAATAAAAAAATATCATGATGAACATGGCTAATTTTAATGAATCAATCAAAAATGATATTATTAATAAACTAATAGTCATTACATAATTGATCATCCTCTTAGCACAGGGCATAACTCTTAGCACACATATCCAAATTGAGAAATTTTTTAGCCTAGATTTGGTAACTTTTCGAGATTTACAACTTTCACGAAGGGACTGTGGCAAAAAAAACAATTGCAAATTGATGATTTTGGAGCGACTAGAGGAGAAACTACAACACATCATTTATCTTCATAGCTAGGGGTAGCAGTAGCTTCATGGGACAACAATAGTTTCACTCTACAAAGGTAGCAACATTTCAAGGAATAAGAAGATGCAACATTTAGGCAACATGCAACACAACGTGACATTAAATAAGTAGGAATCTATCATAATCATACAGAGCATAACATAACACTACCTTGAAAATGGTATTTTGTCACACAAAACAGTACAAACACAATTGAGTACATTTAATAAAAAAAAAATCTACTTTTACACACAAATTTTCATTTTATTACCAAGCTGTTTCTAGATGGCCAAGTTCAAAGATAGCATCACTAATCCTCACCCATCCACAATCTTAGTTATGAGAGTAAGGTTCTCATAAACAACTAGTATTTAAGAGGTAATTCTACAGGTAATTTCAAATTTCTTAACTAAGTAATAAAAAGAATTGCCATGCTGAATTTTAATCGACGAGTAAACTGATCATCTGGACGCAAGAGACATTACATATATATTAAAATTGGAAGCTCAAACTCTATACAGTTTAGGCAATGTTAGGACTATATAACATAGAAATCATACCAATGAGCAAGCAAAGACAACCACCACTTATTATGATTTATATTTTATAAACTCTCAAGAGCACAAACAAAACAATACTTAAACTTACAATGAATATAATAAATAGTACTACTTCTTTATCTTCTTGTATTTCATCATCCTCTCCATCCTCATCATCATCTTCATCCACATCATCATTAACCTATAATTTCACAATTAATATGTAATAAAAAATCAAAATTAATTCTACTCTCATATAACAATATTAAATAATGAACATGTAAAAAAAAAATTAAATAATGAAATATACCTCATCCATATTTGTTTCAGACAAATCATAGCCTAGATGGTTAAAAATATTTCCCTTGAAACCTTTCATAACCTCCATTTCCTTCTGAAGCCCTCTCATCTTTTTAGTCAGGGCTTTATTTTTCACATTTACTTCTTTTACCTCTTTTTTAGCCTCTATTGCCTCATTATTTGCCTCGTCGGCTTCTTTGTGTAACTTTTCACCTTCACTAAATGTCCCATATATTGATGTAATTGAAGGACTAACTCCCTTGCCACGATAACGACCACGTTTACCAACGGGTTTAACTTTTGCATAGATTTCTTCATCAGTCATGTCTATTTCTCCCGCCTCACGTTGCACTAGGAGCTCTTTAATTTTTCTCTACAGAAAAAAATTATATGTAAGATTATACAAACAATTAAAAACTACTTATAAACACTTATATTTACAAATGAAATCAGTTACATATTCATAAGATTGATTCAAGACGGAGAAAAAAGGTCACATTCTTTTGAACTAAAAAAAAAAAAAATCAAACGTATCTCCATTTCTACAGAAATTTTGACAGCATTTCCTTCATAAAATGATTGAAAACCAACTTTAATAATGTTGGTTCAACGTGCTTTGTCACATAATAAACATAAAACAACGCTAGCATCATTTCAATCACAACACAGATATACTATCTCCACATTTTTGTGGTACCTGATTTTTAGTGGACAAATATTAGTCTATAAAGGTTCCACTTAAGTGTCTGATAAGACTTATAAACAAAACTTAGAGTCGCCACCTTATTTTTATCCGAATAAGGACGGATTTTAAAACAATCAATTTTAAGAAATAAAACTTAAAAAAAAAAAATCAACTGTTAACTCCATAAAGATAAATAAGGCACAGGGTTCGGGGTTTAGGTTAAGAGAATCGAACGTCTGGAACTCGTTTTCCCTTCCGTTATAAGGAACGGGCTCATAATATTGCGTTGTTAAAAATCAAGTTTTAAGACATGTTAATCACAAAAAAAAAATGATATAATAATTAATGTAAGGTATGTTTGAGCACCAAAGTTGCACTACGTACCGATTATAGTGAAATTTTGAATTCACTCATGGATCAAAACCTTCGTAGTTCGGATAGATGCCATATTTTAAATAACCAATTCCATTGGGTTTTTAATTTGGGTATTTGACATAAAATGTCATTTTTTGTAGGTGGGATCTTAGTGATCTTTGACGGATTCACTCATAAAAATAAAATGAACCACCTTGGTTAAGGAAAATCACCCCAATTAGTGATCACCAAAAATGTCTTTTGAAGAAGACAATTCAACAAATACGTCCCCATTGACGACTTTTTTAGTTGGTCAAGGTATTTTTTGGAGTGAAACTGTAAGAGATCACTGTATAATATCACTTTGGGTTTAAAAACACTCAAGGGTAATTTTTGTAAGGTTTTAAGGGTTATGTGTTTAGGCTTAATGGAATTGACCAAGTAAAACACGATACCTGTCAAGGTCTTACTTCCAAATAAAAGGGAACAATAAACTATTTAATCGTATCCGATTGTCAATTAATCCATCGGGTAATTATAATGGGATATAAGCTTATTTTTATGGAGATGGATAATTGTTACAACCTTATACAACTAAATAATTAATCTTAACCTCATGTTTGGAAATGAGGCCATAACCTTATATTAACTATCATTAATTATTAAAACAAACAAGCAAAGATACGATTCATTCTTGTGTCACGAACGGGTTTGAAATAAGAAGGTTCACAAAATTATAAAAGATTTTAAAGTTTGTTAAAACTCTTATTTCTGAAGTCGTCTTAAAATAAAATTAAAGTCCTTAAGACATCACTTATTTCAAAAGTCATTTTTTAAATAATATTAAAGATTTTTTTTATTTTTAAAACAACAACATTTTGAAATAAAGTTTGTTAAAACTCTTATTTCGAAAGTCATCTCTTAAATAAAATTAAAGCATTTAAGACTCTTAATAATTAAAGTTCCATAAATGAAAAATACATAATATAGTGTAATATAGGTTCCATGATACCATTAGTTTCTTAAAAATAAATTAATACAATTTTAAAAAGCAATTTAAGAGGAAAAAAAAAAGTGCCTTTTTCATCTCTTTGATAGCTTAAACTAAAAAAATCATTAAAAATCATAGAAAAATCGAAAAAATTATTGTGAGATACGGTTGGAAATCCCTTGAAAAGTTCTATCACTTGAGCTAAATAAATAGAACTGATTTTGGACGTAAGGGTTGTTTTATAGGCCATCTTTGGGACGTAGTAAGTAACTCTTCACTCTTGAACATCCTTTACATAAACTCTCAATTCCTTAGGTCTTTAAGCTCACTTTAAGAAGGAAATTATTCTTAAAAATATATCTTAGACAAACACATGAATGTATTAACCTTTCATATTTAAAATGCATTAGAAAGAGATGCCATGCAACTAATCCCCCCTCTTTTATAACCTATCACCTCACCAATAGGCTCGGCTTTTCTAATGTGGAGTAATGAAAGATTTAGGGCTAATTTAGCACCTAATATCGTCATTACCCCTATTGGGAACATCACATGAAAACAAACACATTAGTTAGCATAATAATAATAATTAAGGAAATTGAGAAAGTAATAAAGATAATACCTTGAGCTAGATGTAGCAATTTTTTGGATAACCCTTCTTGCTTATCAAGGATTAAGAGATGATAACTCCTTAACTAAAGTGAAATAAAAGAGACTAAGTGATATTTTTTTTTTTTGGAATTTTGAGATATTAAAATAAATATAATTAGTGCAAAATAAAGCTAATGAACTTTATTTTTGATTTTTGATTATAGAAAATAAACTTGAAGAATAAAACTAAATCTTGAGAAATAAACTTTTTTCTTGGTTTTAATATAGAATAGGAATACTTGAACAATTAAGCAAATTTTTTAACAAAGATGAAAATAACAACAGTACTTGAAGTTAAAATATTTTTTGTGTTTTTTTTAGGAATTAAAGATAGTAACAATACTTAAATAAAATAACAACTTAAATATATGATGCTTTTATAAGCTAATAACTTAAAAATAAAGCTAAATTAGATAGATTTTAACTAAAGCAAAAGATTAGAGGAGAATTTTTTAGAGAGAACTTTTAGAGAGAGAATTAGTAGGAAATTTTTTTGTTTGTGTCAAAATGAGAAAATTAGGGGGGTATTTATAGGAAAATAAAGGGGTTAATTTGTAAATAAAAAAAAGTAAATAAATTAAAATTCAAGGATTTAAAAGGTAAATATCAAGATTTTGGTAATAATGAGAATCTTGATATTAAATTCTTTCGTTTTTATATGTAACAAACTACTTAATCTGTTTTGCAACACTTAAACTGATAAAATAAAGAAAACCGTAATTAAATCAGACTCTAATATTCATATAATAAAAAGGTTCTATAATGCCATGGTATTACAAAAAAGAAAATATATAACCAAGTCATGTCACAACTCAAAAGTACTCACATGGTATACGTATGGCAGAGTGCTTAAATTTATTTAGTGACTATTATACTCACCAAGGTCCTAAAACAATACTTATAAAATAAACATCTCCTTAAGATGTCAGCTCTGAAAGTTACACAAAGACATTAGGTTACAATACTAGTAGGGGTGGACAAAATATTTTCAGAGTTTTAAAAAAAAATTTAAAAAAAAATAACCCTTGCCCTTATTACACAGTACATATAAATTACCAAAGAAACATCTAACCATACGACAAAATCTTATAAATACGAGCATTACAAACAATAACCCTTACTAAAAGTATAAAGTAAGGTAAATCATATAAAATCATAAGATTGACAAGGTGAAAGTGAAAATACACATGTAAAATCATACAATATTAAGTCATACGACATATATTTAAGGTAGTCAAGAGTAAAATATATTCCCTTAACCGAATGACCTTAAAAAAAAAGATGAACTCTTATCTTGCCTCACTCTACTAAAACACAAATTTATATTTATCATAGTCGTATGAAAAAAAGGATAAAAGATAAAAAAATAGATCAAAACAACAGGAAAACGAATAAAACAGAAGACCAAAATCACGTCGACAACATAAATAAACGTAACGGAAAATACTATTTGAATAGTATCAAATAGTGTTTGAATAGTGTCAAATAGTATTTGAATAGTGTCAAATAGTGTTTTGAATTGTGTCAAATAGTGTTTTAAATAGTGATATGCAATACGTGACACGTATGAAATCTAGATGTCCTAATTAACGTCAAATAAATATTGATACAATTGATCCAAATTGAAATTATTGTATACAATATTAACCGCGGGGAATAAAAAAAAGGTAACGTTATTTCACTATTGACAATGTTCATCAGAATTGACGAAAGGATACAAAAACTAGACTGTAATAAACAAGTCATTAAAAAAAAAGATAAAAGATAAAAAAAAAATAAAAATAAAAAGAAAAAAAAAACAAAAACGAAATAACCACAAAAGAAAAATGTCAGAACTCAGAGTGCCATGAATCCGTTATCAAAGTGGATGAATAATTGTAAGGAAGGAACACGATCCTACATTACCGCCGAAAAAAAAACTATTCATCTAAAGGTCAGCGTAACAATTATACACAATTATACATACGAATCCCTTTTTTTCTCTCGTCCATACAACACCTAGATAAATATCGACGGGTTTGGTCTGAACTTGTATTTATTGGATCAAGTATTAACTGTGGAACAAAAAGACAATGATATTTTAACAAGTGTATATAAAAGGAGGTCCCTTTAGCACTACAACATGTAGTACCCATTTAGGTGTGGGAATGTTTGTCATTTCCCTATATTGGTTGGGCATGAGTCTTTAGAGTAGCGGACTTTATAGGTAACTGGTCATATAATAAGGTATTGCACAAATCGCAAAAATCACTAGATAAAAAAAAAAAAAAAAAAAAAAAAAAAAACTCTAACAGTCTAAGTGAACGTACGAATATACTTATTATACTCTAAAGGAGTAAACAATGCTTGTTTATGAAGAAAATGACATATTTCCCTAGCGGGACAAAAATATTGTACTTTATACTATACGATTATTATACATACATGTATAAAAAATACAGTATAAATTGCCTACTTTTTACTATAAAAAGAAAATTACCCTTATCAAAATCTTCACTCACCACTTAATTCTTATCTTCTTCCATCTCCCTCCTTACCCGAAAAAACCAAACAAAAACCACCATTAATTTTGGCCACCATGTTTCAAGATAACCAAGAAGATCAGCCTGTCTTTACTTTTGAGGAAGACATGAAGATGATACGGGTGTACTTCATGTACATTGTGGGGCTAGTGGTCCTCCTAATGGCTGCATTAATTTACTTGCTAATTCACAAATAAAGCCTGAAAATTACTTCGGTGGAGCAGGGTAAAAATGCATGTGGTGTTAGTTATACTTCAATATTTTGTAACTTAGTAGTTTAGAAGTACAAATTGTAACATGTATTTTGGAAATTATGAATAAAAATCATTATTATTACTCATTTTTCTTCGTTTTAAATAATAAAACAAGCGTCATTAAGTTTATAAAAATAATAATTATTATTTGCAGAAACAATAATTATAAAGATAATAATAGTGATAATTACAAAAGTAGGATCAAAATTTGGTGTCTACAATTTTATATTCAGAAATGTCCTATCTTTAACAATATAGAAATACCCGTACAAGAAAAAAAATATGGAAATAAAAAAAAAGATACTATGGTTTCTTTTACCACTTCAGTGATAGGTGCTTTATCACTTTTTGAATGAGTTTCCTCATATAAATCCAACATGCTCGACGTTACTATGTCACGCTTGAACTGATATTATAAAATGTCATATCATCAAATTAATTTTCATTTTGTATATAAAAATTGATAAAAAGAAAGAAAGAGTTTACCATATCTTCATCTTTTTGAGCAAAACTCTTTGTCCCATCAGTGTGTCAAGCATCTTGGTAAGATCGATTGTCAACATTTCTTTTACTTATTCCCTTTAGAATTTGAAAAGTAATATATAATTGATATCCAAAACTCAAAGAGAATAAAAAAAATATATGATAAAATTATATCATACCTAAAATTCTTTTGACCCAAAATATGTAACAAGCCATTTCCAGTCATTTTCATCGACATTTGGGGGTATATTCTATTCTTTAAGTCGATCTTCATCTGTATCCTCCGTATCATAATAAGCACTTTTCAATCTTGCGCAATAACTCCTGTACTTCTTATTCAAAGATCCCATGATAAACTTTTTCCTTTCTTTTAACTTCTTATCACGTTCCTCTTCATCCTGGCCATCCTCAAATCCAATATCAAATTTTTCCTTGACAATACATACAAGTGTAGTTATTAGAACAAAAAAAAAAAAATTACAAGAATATAATCTATTTGTAACAAGATATATATTAAAAAAGAAAAATACCAGAACAAGTTGCCACATCTTCTCCTTATTTTCTTTCGGTATTTCTGAAAACACTTTCACCTCATACAGTGGAGCATTAAGAGGATCTCTAACAAAGGCACCACAATAACTTGTCAAACAAGCTCTATTTATACCGACCGGATGACCCTTTATGTTAAAATCCACTTTTTTTTTCTCACCGGGTCTCATTTTTACCATTTGAAGATTTCTTGTAGGACTTCTTGGAGTTTTGGTCTTGTAAGTTTTTATATTTTTTTTTATTTCCTATAGCATACAAACATTATAGAATGTATTAATTCGTGCAAAGTAAAAAAAAAAAAAAAAAACATTGAAAAAATAATAACAAGAAATACCATTGTTGTCTTTTCTTTCATTATTTATAGGTGTTTCATTATCTTTACTTCTAATCATGTCTGCATTGTTGACATCTTCTTGATCTTCTGAATCAATGTCTCTTGTTTGATCTAAATTGTTATCACCTTCTTGACCTTGAAAATCATTATCATCATAGTTCTTATGGTGCTGCACATCATCTTGTACTGTATCAAGTGCATTTTAATTAGGGTCAAGTTAATAGAATATACTTTTAACTTCAGAAATTGCATAAACATTCTAAAATAGACGCTTGTATAATGAAATTGTAATATTAATAATAAATGTACCTTGAAAATGATCACTTCTTTCACCTTCATTTCGTTGTTGAAATCCTAGTAAGAGTTAAAATTTAAAGACTAATGAAATATAAATGCGTATCTTGATCAAATATGAAATTATAAGTATAAGTGTATAAAAAGTAACCTTGTATAGCTTTGATGGTTGTTCTGATTTTATAAGAATTTTTATTTTCATGTCTTGTCTGTTTTTCTTTATTTGATCTTAATAACCTAGAAATTGACATTGGTGGAATGACATTGCTTGTTCGACCCCTTTCTTTGATCTTATTAATTTTAACCTGGAAAATTTAATAATAAAGAATAGGTACCCAATTATAAATTATGCATAAATATTAGATATTATCTAAGAAAAACTTTATGAAGGAACTTTTCAATAGTTACCATGTTATTAAATTTGGAATACATAATGGTAAAATAAAATGTTAATATCTCAACAATATATTTTGAAAGCATTAAAAAGTTGAACAAAAAAAAAAAAAAAAACAATACCTTTTTATTTGAAGTCTCATTGTGAGTTTCTTTCTCGTACTCAACTTTTTCATCCTCATTGGGTAGATAATTAACATCTTTCTCAGGAGAAGCATTACACTTTTGTTTACTTTTCTTAACTTTTGAGCTATCTACTAAGCTCGTCAAAGAAGCTACAATGCGCTTTATGCCCATTGTCTTCATTCTCATTTTGTTACCTTCAATTGTCTTGAGTCTTTCTAGATCATACTCATTTTGAGCTATGGAATCTTGCTTTGAAAGATTTTTTCTTCCCGATCTTGACATTTTGGAGCTATAAAGGAAAAAATATTAAAAATAAAGTTCTGACACTAGTAGAAAAAAGGCCATCCGTAACGGGCAAAAAGGGCCCATCCGTAACGGGCAGCGTCCGTTACGTATACGGCCGTTACGGATGGCCATTGTTATTCGTAATGGGCACCGTCCGTTACAAATAACAACTTATTCGTAATGGGCATTTCAAGTGTCCATTACGAATAATGGGTTATTCGTAACGGGCGTTTCAGGTGCCCGTTACGAATAAGTTGTTATTTTAATACAATAAGTCATTATTCGTAACGAGCACTTGAAACGCCCGTTACGAATAACCCATTATTCGTAACGGGCACTTGAAGTGCCCGTTACGAATAAGTACTTATTCGTAACGGACACTTATGATGCCCGTTACGAATAACTACTTATTCGTTACGGACATTGTAAGTGCCTGTTACGAATAACTAGTTATTCGTAACGGGCACGGTGCCCGTTACGAATAAGTAGTTATTCGTAACGGGCAATTACAATGCCCGTTACGAATAATCTTCGAATAAGACAAAAAATTAGGGGCATTTGTAACTAGCATTTCAGGTGCTAGTTACAAATACCCCTATTCTTCTTTCCATTTACCAGTTACCACCCAAATTATTATAATAATTTATAACAAATCCAAATATTTCATGCCACAAACATATTATAAAACATAACATATACACCAAATCCAATTTTGTATGCTAATTATAAACTCTCCTATTGAGAAGTCCAAAACACTATTGATTACAAAATTTAGTAAATAATGGAGCACAAACAGCAGCAGGCCAGTAGTAACAGCAGCAATCAAGAGCAACAACAAACACCAACCAAAACACTTCAGCGTCGATCAATGCACCAACAATCTGTAGTAAGGAAATACATTATAAGCATAAGCTAGAGAAGAAAGATAATTGCTTATTGAACTTGAAGATACCTATATAGTAGTTGTACAAGATATAAATGATTGACTATTTTCAGCTTACCCGTTTCATTGTTTGAATTAGCTTCCATCCTCAGCTCTTTAATCTGTAAGATTATTTTCAGCATGCCCATCTTATTGCTGCTACCGCTGAAATTTTAGGCAACAGATTAGAACAAGAATGAGGAAAATTTTTACTTCCAACAAAAGTACCAATAATCAGCCGTTGAAAACACAATTTTCAGCATGCTAAGCCAAGAAAAGGTCTGAAAGATGTGTTTCAGTGCATGAGTGTGTCAGAGGAGTACTTTGACTGCTACCACTCCTGCTGGCATTATTGCCTTGAATATTAGGCCAAATGAACAAATGATCCCTCTTCCAATATGTTTATGAAATTCCGAGTAGGCTACTGAATATTCCTGGTATTAGAATATAAATCTGTAAAAATTGCAATCGCACAAATTTCCATGAATTTAATTGCTGTAATATGATTTTGACACTCATCATCAATAAAGGAAAATTTTGAGTTGCTTTATCATGGAACACTTAATAAACCAATACTTAAAACTCATGCCATTAACCAAAAAAAAAAAAAAAAAAGAATTGGTGAGTCAGTGATGCGGAGTATATAAGGCCACTGCTCATCTTCACTTAAGAAAAACATGGATCGAATGATAACTACGAGAATATCATATCTGAATAAATTGTGGAAGCAAAGCACAATATTCTCCAATATGCCATTTTTATTTTCTTTACCTCATATCAGTGATATGAGTTTTTTACCATCAATATATCAATCTGTTAAGTCACTTTTTGGTCCAAATTCTAATACTGTACAGTATACCATATTCAGATGTCTAGAGACCAGAAATTGGTACTTTCCTAGTATCATGGCTATGATTTTACACATTATTAAGTAGCAAACTGAAGCTCAACTTTATATGGTCACTTTGATTCAAAGCAAACTAACCGCTGATGCCGATGTCGGTGATGCTACTGAAGGCAAATTATCAACACCAGGCAAAGATCCAAGTCACTGAAATCCAGTAGAAATGGGTTTCCTAACAGCTAATACATAATCATACAGGAATCCCAATCTTTCCTGCCTCCTAAAACATCAAAAAAAAAATCACAGATTAGCAAATTAAGAACCCTAACCCAAACACTAAGTCAGCCACTAAAACACAAACATGAGACAAGCAATCAATTTAAAATATTTGCAAAGTTTTAGAGAATCCAATGCCCAGAAAAACTAATAAAATTGAGGGACTCTTATCTAAGCAGCTTGTGAGCTTTGAGCCTTGGCTGCTTCAATTCTAAATGTCTCAGATATACAATGAGAGCAAGTAATAGGAAAATCCACAAAGGGAAAAAGAAATATAGTTACTTGAAGATATATGAGCATACTCATTAAATACAGAGGCCAAAGAGAAGCATCAATAATATTTTATTATACAAACCTAATAAGGAATATGCAAGGTGATAACATCTAAATATCTGTCACTTACAAAGATCAATGTATAGATGTATGCTCCTGTTAAAATAGGAAGTCCCAATGTAGATATGAATATGACTCCTAATTGAAGCAACAATTGAGGACTATCTGTCACCCTTGAGAGATAAATTGGGACAGTAGCAAGGGTTCCAACCAAGGCACAAACTGCAGCTGCTTTCACTGATTCCAACCTCTCTTCATTTAGGGTGATCTCACCCTTCTCCTCCAAAGCTCGTTCCGCTTCTTCAACCATTGCTTTTGCTTCTAATACCTCTTTCTGACACTCTGCAATCTTAAAACAGTTACACTGTCACAAAAGAGTACAACAATATTTCGCGAGCAATACATCCAAAATAATTATTTTCCCAATTCATACAATTAAAGTACCAAAATACAATAGTCACCAATAAGAATTGAAATAGTGAGAAAATCACTAGTATCCCACAGCGGATGTCAAACACCCGATTCCATAGCGGACGGCTAAGCATCCGAATCAGCATTAGAGGAGAAACCAACACAAACACAATAATTGGATAATAAAAGAACAAGATATACCTAAATGAGAACAAACTTACTTTAGCTAGACCAAACCCATATTTAACAACCAGAAAAGATATAAAAATGGGTACTAAACAAGACCACAATATATAAACAAAAAGAAGGTGGAATTGGGGATTCATCATATTATTGAAAGTTGATAACAAAATATTGACTAAGATGGTCCAAAGGGTAAAATAACAATCAAAATATAGTCCTCTGCCAACCCAAATCCACTCAAAGTATAATAATGAATATGGGACTGCATAAAATTATCAAGAAAACAAAAGAGTAGCAATAGCCAGGAGGTAATCTTACATAAAAAAAACCATGAAGTACGAGGGAATAGATTAATACCCATAAAGTGTAACAATGAAAGACGATCCCTAGTACAATAAAAGGCACAATAGGAATAGAAAAACTAATCCAAAGGTGATAGACAACACTGAGAATTAAAAAGATATAAGCCCATCGATTAAAACTATGCATGTGACCATACAAAGATGATAAACAAAACACACCAAATATTGATCATGCATTCTGTAGTTCTCCATCTAGCTTTACTGTTGACCAACAAAATTGTTGCACATCAGTAGAGAGCTTGGCTTGAAGTTTTATAGGTCAAATCCACATATGATGAGAAAAATGAATAAATCTCATGACTTTGCTTAGTATAACATCTTAGATAAATATGATGAATGTTTCCCAGCCTGTTTAAGACAACATCGTAGACAAATAAGATAGGAGGAATGTAACCTCACCCCTTAACACTGAGAGAGGCCTCATACCCCTCAAAATCCATGCCAAAAAAAAACTACCCTGAAAGCTAAATACAGAAAATATTTCCCGGATAACGAAGAGTTACATAGAAAAAAAAATACACAAAGGATCAGCGATAAGCAAAAACTCCACTTTCGTGTATTTGTAAAATGACCAAGCCGAGATATGATAAATTTAAAAAATCCAGTGATCACAAGTTAATTATCAATTAAAATAGTCAAATGCAATATAGCAAGGGAAAGAAAAAGAAAACTCTTTATTTTAATAGCATAGATATGACAAAATGAAGTATTGCACATAAGATAATGATTGAATAATGTTGGTCAACAAAAACGCATCCACATTAAAGGTCTAAACCTTTAATTTACAGCCAATTACTTACAATGGGGTTTCTTAATTTCCTATTACCAAGATAAAGTTAGACTGTGTCAATCATCAAACAGTTGCACCACCTTAATTATTTATAAGCAACAATAAACAAAGATATAAATTACAAGTTTTCATATGTTCTCCATACCATTTACTGCAGTCGGCACTATATAGTCTACCACAATCAGCTCAGGATATTCATCATAGATAGAGGCAAGGATATCTTCTCTTTCTAAAGGACTGTGGACCTGAATTTCTTTATCTCCCACTTGGACAAGCTGCCCACTCTCCTCATGTGCACCGAATGATACAGGAACAATATGAAGTCCAGCATTTGCTGCTGCTTCGATAACTGCCTTTCCCATTTTACTCATGCAACTATTGACCTATAATCAAAGAATCACATAGAACAAAGTTTCTAAGTAAAAGACAGCCTAACAGAAGCACATGATGTTCTTACAACCATAATCACTTAAAAGTGAAATGCCATATCTAACAACAGCAATAATGACTATATGGTTTGTCAACTTCTGTCAAATTGAAGCATATCTTTGATTTCTTTCAGTAGCTCAAAAATTGTAATCAGTAACTGACCACAAACTGTTATAGTTAATACTTAATAGGTATATGTTTTCTGGCATCCAACCATATTATTCTAGATATTAAGACATAATTTGATGTGAATAAGTTAAAGCCCATGCCATAATTTATAGTAGACCATTTTCACTCTACTAGTTAGTCACAGCCTCACAGGTGCATGTAAAAAACACATAAATGGACAGGTATCAGAATTGGTATGACTTTAACAACTTCCTCTAAGATACAAGGATTGTTAGATAAGTATGATGGGAAAATGTATGATTGTATCCTAAGATCAACCAACCAACCAACGTCTTCTAGAAGATTTATACATCAAAAACTTAGATCATTTCCATCTAAACTAATAAAACAAAGGATCAGATCAATGCTCTAGCCAATTGATTTAGAATTACCAAACAAGATAAAGATCAATCTAGCTGTGGAATCAGAGAACTTAGCTTACACCTAAGATATCAATCAGAAAGCTTCATAGAACAAACAAATAAATTGACCTCCAGCAAGGGTGAGACTTAAATTTCAAAAAGACAAATAAATAAATCGCAAGACACAGTTGAAGATTGTCAGCCAAATCCAGCCCCGTGGCTCACCTTCCCCTCCCCCCCACCCCTCTCCTTATGCATCTTGAAAAGCATTGATAATTCTGTGTATATAGCCAATTTCAATCAGCATTTACTTTCATTCATCATACTCTCATAATTTATTAGAGAGTGCACAAATATAAGCGAAGCAACAGACACATACTAGTGAGTAGTGACAAACACAATAACCTTTTAGTTTTGGCTTGATAAAAATTTCCATGCAGCTAATAAATTTAACAACATTGATAAACAACACTGAGAAGACCGACTATTGAACCTAAACCCATTACAATCAGGTTCCAAAAATCAAAATAAATTCTTTTTGCTCAAGATTATCAACGTTAAATGCACATAAGAAATTCTAGCAGCAAAATTGATTGTTATAATCTTTAATAAATTGAGCAATATAACAAATAGTTCAATAATTCACCTCAAAATATCCCGAATTTGACTATAATGACCTGAAAAATTGATATTCAATGGTTAATAAATGAAAAAAAACAGAATTTGCCTCTGATTTTGATTCAATAAGGAGTTAAAGCTCATAAGCTTCTACAATGGAGCTTCGACGGAGGTGAATTACTCAAGCTTCAGCATCATGGCTTTGAATCGGATTTCAGAGATTAGCCATGGACGAATACCAAAAAAATCATACTCGAAATGTCGATCTTCGAATAATTGGTCCAAATAAGTTGACATAATTTCACAATTCAGATCTAAATAATGAAGATCTGCAATTTAAAGTTGTAGATTGAGGAGAGATAATGAGCGAAAGAGAGATGTGAGACTATGAGAGAGAGAGAGGAGAGAGGAGAGAGAAGAGGAGAGGGAGGAAAATGGCTGATGGGAGAAACCCTAATGTTAGTCCTAAGCTCCTAACACGTGATCGATTTGTAACAGACCTTATTTGGCCGTTACAATTAGAGCAGTAATTGTACCGGACAAATTTCTGTCCGTTGCGAATACTGTTTATTTGTAACGGTCAAATTTTCGCCCATTACAAATATTAGTTATTTGTATCGGACCTATATATTGCCCGTTACGAATTATCTTTTTGTAACGGATTTAATTATGCCCGTTACAATTGAGGCGTTACAAATGAACTTTTTTCCACTAGTGTGATAAACTACGACAAGTATGTGCATGAATCAAATCATTACAATAGATTAAAACTTTGTAGAATTCTAAATTAAAGCAAAAAGTAATTAAATTACTGTCCGGATTAATTTGTCAAGTTGACAAATAAAGAAACTTAAAACATCATAAAATTATTAGTTTATGTATTTGATTAATATGCCCTTGTAACAAAAGCTAGTTCCTTAAAATCTCTTTAGTCAAAACTTGCAGCAGTTTGGTCTAGTGCCTTTCATATAGATAAATACATCATGTAACAGTATGAAATTCGTGAGTGTGATCACTTTTTTTTTTTTTTTTTTTTTTTTTTTTTTTTTTTTTATCTACCATGTAGAACATGAGAATTTGTGAATAGTATAAAGGAAAGTTACTTTTACAGGATGTGTATCCAGATGGTCATATGTTATTTATTCTTTGATATCTCACATTTTACTCACATGAGACATTGTTATATGTTGTTTATTCTAATATCTCTTCTTTTTCTCACAAAAATCAGTAATCTACACATATTTGCACAAAAATCAACCAATAAACACATTTTAGTTCAACTTAAATAGTGGTATAACTTAATAAAAAAATCCTTTATAGTATACTAGTAAACAATAAACAACAAAGTTATTACGAGTATATTTTACCATTCAATTACAATTCCACACTTAAAATAGTTGAATTTAAAATTTATGAATAATAACCCTAAATTTGCATTTCAATTAAAAAATCAAGAATACCCTTAAATTGAAAATAATTAATTATAACCATAAAAAATTACTTCTAATGATGGATTAAACGAATTAATTACCTTGGATGGTGATACGTACTCCAGCAAATCAAATTCGACTGATTCTAATCGCTATTTTGCTTCGTCTGGCTTTTCTCCGAGTTCGAGCAGTATTATTTTTTTGTATTTGACTATTGAGATTTCTTAGTATAAAATTATAGGAGGAAAATTTGATAAAGAAAGTTGGACATGGGATTATTTACCACATATTTCAAAAATCGTGGAAATTTTAGGAGGGAATAACATATGAAAATAAAAAAATTCCCTCTCAAATTTTGGGGTTAGTTCAGATCCGAAAATTTCCATATTTTGGATCATAATTCCACCAAGATAATCAAGAATATAATTATTTTCTAAATTTTTTTCCTAAATTGTTGAAAATTGAAGATAAGCCAGAAAGATTAGGTGGGTTGTTTAGTTCTTTTTGGGGAAAAGATGGCGGAAAATACGAAGGCCTTAGTTTAAGTGGTGGGGGTTTTTCTTTTTTTTTTGAGGGGGGAGGGGGGTTTGTTTTCCTTCATTTTTGGTAGGGGATGGGTCAATGGGAAAAGATGGAGAACTGCTAAGAGTGTAATATACAACAAAAAATAATTACTACATTCATGTTATAATATCGTTCTATTTTGACATTCTATAAAAACAAAAATAGTTTTGACTTTTATTGACTATTTATATACTTAATTTAACTAAAGGTTTTTATCAACACGTTAAAAAAATGTATGTTGCTATGTCTTTGGATTAGTCTTATGTATATTATCTTTATATCAACTTTTTATACTTATTTTTAATACACTAATACTTCTTAACACAAATGTCTTAAAAAGCCGTTGTTTGTCAATAAACAAAGTGTAAAACTTATTCAAACACGACTTAAATGTAACACTTATTAAAACACGGAGGGCTTCTTATTTTATTACTTGATCCATTTCTCTAAGCCAGGGGCTGAACCAGATTTTTTTTTTTTTTTTGGGGGGGGGGGGGGGGGGTAAACTTAATGTATGTCCTTGTATCTTGTACACAAATATAACGTTGAAATGTGAAGAAAAAAATTAAGATTGGTATTTGTAAAAAAAAAAAAATAATGGAAAGATATAAAAAAAATCGAATTTAATGCCTAAAGTTGAGCTATAACCTTATTATACAAAATACTCGTAGTAAACTTAGTGGGGAAGAAAATAGTAAAATATTGTTAAAATAATCTAGACAAGGAAAAGGAGTAAGTAATAAAGTACATTAGTAAAAAGAAAATGGAGCAAATAATAAAATATGAAGGGAGTAATA
Source organism: Chenopodium album (assembly GCF_948465745.1). NCBI lineage: Eukaryota > Viridiplantae > Streptophyta > Magnoliopsida > Caryophyllales > Amaranthaceae > Chenopodium > Chenopodium album. The sequence continues at coordinate 53,357,900 of NC_137843.1, forward strand.
ACAAATTTACTTGTTACAAATCAATAAGATATGTTATATCAATACTAAAAATATTTAGAGTTTGTCTTTTTCACGTTATATGCAGTAACTATTAGTCAAGGAATATTTATGGCATGTTCTCTTCAGCTTAATTTTAGTTCAATTCAGCTCAACTCCAATCAGTTCAGTTCAGTTCACTTTAGTTCAGTTAAGTACAGTTCAGTTCAATTTCTAATTTCCTTCTCTCATAAACAATTCATTTAATTTTAGTCCAGTTACGTTCAGCTCCAATCAGTTCAGTTCTGTTAAGCTCAGTTCAGTAAATCAGAACAGGTTGTTAGATAGTGTGAAGTTACATTAGTGTTATATGGGTTATGTTCAGTGTTACAAGAGTTACTTGGTTAGTGTTTTGGGGATTATTTGGTCAATATTATAGGGGTTACTCGGTTATTTTATAGGGTTACTTTGTTAATTTATAAGTGGTCACATGGTTTGGTTAGCCAGACACAAGACTGATTATAGACAAATAAAACTTTTGTAGTAAAGGATAACTTTAAATATTTTTAAGATAATAACTTTAACCCGTCTTACAATAAAGTAATGTATATCCGCCTTTTTGGAGAATTTTTGATGAAGTACCTATTTATTTTAAATTTATGTGGCAGTTAAATTGTAACAACTAAAAAACATATAAAAATATATATATATATAAAAGAGAAAGTACAACTCCAATAATAATAATAATAATAATAAAAAGGAAAGAAACAAGAGCATTCCTCCTACCTTATTACATGCCGTACATGCATAATTTTCCAAAAAAAAAAAAAAAAGAAAAGTTAAAGAACCCAATTTTTTTTTATTTTTTTATTTTATTTTATTTTATTTTATTTTTACTTGAGGAAATAAAGAACCCCAAAATTGGTGAGGCCTTTGTTTTTTCCGCCACTATTTTCCCAAAAAACAAAACATCCCACCAATTACCAAAGTTTCTTTATCAAACTTTTGATAAATTATTTGGTAAATTTACCTTTGTCTAACTTACATTATCAAAGTTTCCTCCTATACTATCACCATAAGCAATCTCATAACTCAAATTTGAAGCAATAATACTACTCAAACTTTAGAAGACAGGAGCAAGACAAAGTAAATTAGAGCTTGGATTTAGCCAAATTCGATTTTCTTTGGAGTACTTCTCGCTGTTTAAGGTAATTTGATTTTTTTAATTTACCAATACAAGTAATTTTTTTTTTGTTAATATAGATTTTTTTATTTTTTTATTTTTTTTTTTTTGAATTTAGGGTTCCTGTTCTTCGGGTTATTATCATAATTTTTATATTGCAATATTTTAATGTTGGAAATGGAATTGAATGATAAAATTATCAACTTTGATTCTATTTTGGAAGATAAAGTGGTCACACTTCATGAATTTCAACCTATTATATAATGTGGTAATCTCCATAAAAGGTATCTGACCAAACTGTTACAAGGTTTGAGTAAAACGATTGTAAAGAACTAACTTTTGTTAATTAAACCATATGAATCAAATATGTATGCAAATTATTTCATAATATTTTGAGTATCTTTATATGTCCATTTGACAAACTAATGCAGTTATTAATAAAATTATTTGCTTTAAATCCAATGTATACAAAGTAATTGAACTATTTTAATGCAGTTAATAGATGTCAACGCTATCACTGATCAAGGTAAATAGAGCTTGGATTTAGACATAACACTAGGCACAAGTCCAAGCTCGATTAACACTTTGTAGACTTAAGACACTATATGTACTTTAGGACTTGTGCGCTTTTGTTAATAGAGCTTGGATTTTGACGAATTTGATTTTTTTGGAGTACCTATCATTGAACAAGGTAATTTGATTTGTTTAATTTATCAATATAAGTAATTTTTTTGATATAGTTATTTTGAATTTAGGGTTCCTATTTTTTGGTTCATTATCATCATTTTTATACTCTGATGGTAGAAATTAAATTGAATGTTAAACTTATCTATTTTAATGCTATATTGGAAAATAAAGTGTAAATTGTTTGATGATTAAGTACTCATGATGAAGTTTTTTATATATGCATTGGCTGGCTGATTGTTCTATTATCTTAGTTAAGCGTCAGATTCATATGGGATACATGATTAACTAGTATTCCTTTGCATTTTAGTAGATGAAATGGATCATGATATTGTGTTGTTTGTGTGGAGTTGTAGGGAATATTTCAAGCATCCTACACTTGAGCCCCACTGTGATCATACACATAAGCATGGTGGCGTCCAAAGGGAAGGAAGCTAGAGCAAAAGAGTCGCCAACAAGTTTTAGGAACTTGTAAACCGTTCACAGGGTGAAGGTTACACCCCTTCACGATCCATGATATCGCTAACTCCATAGTGGTCTGGAACCATGACTGGATATTCGAGGATGAAGGTATAAATCCAACCTAAAAGAGATTGAACCTGCCCTAAAAATAGGCTTCTACTTTATTCTTCTCGTATTCATGTGCGCTTTCCGACTAACATGCAATCGTTAGGTTAGCCCTAAACTTGTTTAATCTATGTTGGTTGAATATTAATGCACAAATAAATCTATTATTGGCGATCACTTGAATTATAATCACATTAACCCAAACAAGATTATTAGTTATCTTATTAAGCGTGATTACAAGTACAAATTCCCTTTAATCCTACAAGAGAGGGCGTGATCAAGCAATAACAATAATAATATCAAGCAACATCACAATCATCATAAAAATAATCTCAATAAAACATAATAATATTATTAGCAAGATCCGAGGCCTGATACTAACAAGATTAATAACAAATCCTAGCATGTCACTAAACATTAAGGATCAAAGCTTTATCCCTAACATGATATTAGGAAAGAATAGGAAGCATCATAGAAACATGCATGATATTAGAAATATTAGTTATTACCCTAAACATGATACTAGGAATCATAAAGACATCTTAACATGATACTAGGAATCAAAATAATCAAAGCATGATTTCTATATTAAAATAATAACAATTAAATCACTTACTTGGATGCCTCGTATCTTTTTCTAATAATGAAATACACGCGTTAGTAACTTCAAGGAAAATATTAAATCAAACAATTAAATTAAATAGTTGAAATAGAGATTTGGGACCAAACCCTCAGAAATTATCAACCTTTCACGTCTAGGGCGAAGGCAACTTCGAGCTTGGATAGGTGTGTCTAGAACTTGTGAATGCGGAATTTTGTATGAGGGAAGGTTTAGAAAAAGAGAGCTTCTAGGTTTTAGAGAGAGAGAAAAGAATTAGATGATTATGAATTCTTGTGAATCCCCCAAAATAGGGACATGCGACCCCTATTTATAGAAAAATAGTCCGGAAACAAATCAAATCCCATTCGGAATAAAATACCCCCTGTCGCGAACGACGGGAGTTAACGCCAGACGACAGGGACTAGCACCAGACGATAGCTATTAGCGCCAGGCGATAGTCTTGTCGTCTTGCGCTGAGCTAGAAATAAGACGTGATTTTGCACGCGGAATCCTCTTCTTAATATGATTAAGCAGCAAATTCCGCGTTTATCAAATTAAAATCGGGTTTATCATAAAACATTTATTTTATTCCAAATAAAACTCTTTAAAATAATAATTATCAATCCTAATTCCATTAGAATTTAAAAGAACCTCCTAGATATTCTAGAAGATTAAAATCAATCCTAATAACTTTAGGAATAATAATTAATAGGCCCTCCTCTAGATCATCGAGCCACATATAAAATTCATTTCGAGCCCAATTTAGTATTTAGGCCGTAAATTCCTCGTTTTTCATCGGAATTGGGCTTATAACATATCGTTGGAAAGCTCTTTTCGAGCCCGATCCAACTACACTATTATTGGACCCTTATCATGGACCAAACTAAAATGGACTGGCTATTTTCATAAATAGAGTATAAAAAGAAATAATTTCAAAAACAGATCGAGATTTATTAAAACAACCGCATCACTAGACTTTTCACACTTTCACTTCGTTCAATAATCAAGTAACGTGAAAGGTATTCATCATTGGGTTTGGTTTTGGGGAGACACATTTGGGTGTTTACAAAAGCCCCCACTTTGACTGAGTTTGGAGAAACACAAGTTTCGAAAACAAAAGTCAAAGTAGCGATAGGGACGGAGAATGATTTAGAACGTTCTGCGATCCTAAATCATTCTTATAACACCGATACCTGCAAACTAGCATTAGTTAAATAGATAAAATAGTTAAGAAACGCGTATCTTGCATCGTCGAGCACACGTCTCTAGAGTAGCCGATTTAGTTGCTGCGTTTTGTTGGTGACGACCTCCATAGTGCCTCGTGAACGCCATCTGAAGGTAACAGTGCCTCGCTATCTTCATTTTTTTGTGACATTCTTCCACGGTGCCTCGGGAACATCATCGAAGGTGACTGTGCCTCTCCATCTTGAAGGGTTGTGGCAATACCTCGCCACGGCTTTGCCTCGCCGCTATAGACAATCTCCTCTTTACCTTGGGACATCGTCGAAGACCGCTGCTTGTAGCTGTCTTCAAAGTCGTGGTTGTACCTTTCCATGGCTGTGCCTCGCCGCTAGACAATCTCCTCTTTACCTTGGGACATCATCGAAGACCGCTGCTTGTAGCTATCTTCAATTTCATAGTGATAATCTTCCGAGGAAAACTATCGAAGACCACTGCCTGTTGATCCTCAGTGTCTTGTATATTTGCTGTGCAGGTGCTTTGCTGAAATTGTAGCTGTGCTAGTACCTCGGCGCATTTCGTGAACGAGACAATACCTTGGCGTTTGTGCTTCGTTATGAACCATTACTTTGGTGCTTGTGATGAGCCAATAGTTAGGTGCTTTAAGCTAAGTGAGACGATCATTTGTCAGGTCGATCACTTACTGCGATTGTAATCGAGCCGATTATTAAATCATGTCAAATCGCTTATAGGGGCTAACTGGTGTAACAAGGAACCCGAAATTGCTGTATAAGGTCCGCATAATCATTTATGGGGGCTATGCATCCTGTCGCCACACCAGCGCACACCAGAGCACATTGTCGCCAGGATTTTGCTCTGTCGCCAGTCGACAAGCGTTAGCGCCAGGCGACAACTTTGTCATCTGACGCTGGAGTCGGGTTTTGCGTATAAAACCCCTTTCTTCTCCATTTTGCTTCTATTGCTGTTCGTTGCTTGGTTTCGCTCCGGAAGTTCACCTTGTTGGTTCTCCTCCGTTTCTCAACCAAATTCGCTCAAATTTGTTGCAAATCAAAGCTTATTTCATCTAGTTTCCTGATCTGTGTAAGTTTTACTCAAACTCACTTCGGTTATGCTGAATTTTGCATGTTTTGTTTACGAATTTGGGAAAAATTCAAAACTTATTTTGCTTAATTTGCTTTATTTGTTGAATTTTATGCCTTGAAATTGCTTGATTATGCTTGTATATTGCTTTGAGAGTATTTTGAGACTTGTTTGACTCAATTTGGTGAAGAAATGAGCAAATTGCCATTATTGAGCCCTTTGAATTCGTGAGAACAATGCGGCTTGTTCTTCGTATTTTCGCTAGCTATTCTTGTCTAATTTGTCACAATATTTGCCATAGTATTGCAAGAAATTGTTTGATTGCTGAAAAATGCTATTTCTGCATGTATTGTTTTTTTTTTTTTTTTTTTTTGAACATAGTATCATGCGGCTAGGCGAACCTTAGATACTATAGAACCCTTATTTTACTGTTTACTTTGCATAATATAGCATGGCTAGACGACGCGATTCTGGATCTCGCTCCAGGGAGGCTCACTGGGAGGACGATCTCGTTGACACCGGCGTAGGGACCTCCTCTTTTCTAGGGGCGTTCCCGGAGTGGGACGAGCGCACTCTGTATTTTGCGTCCGAGTTCCATATCTCGGAGCACGTTCGGAGCGGGATTCATAGCGGGAGAGTTCATGGCCATGGTTCAGGCAATGATACTGTAGACACCCATTTGTGTCTCCCCAAAACCAAACTCAGTGATGAATGCCTTTCACGTTGTGTTATTATCGAATTAGGTGAAAGAGGTTTGAAAGTCAAGTGTTGCGGTTTAGTTTTAATTTAAAATTCTTCTCTCTGTTTTTGAAAATGATTTTATTTGAAAATAGCCGAACCAGTTTACGTTTGGTCCATGATAAAGGTCCAATAATAGTGTAGTTGGATGGGGCTCGAAAAGATCTTTCCAACGATATATTATAAGATCGATTCCGATGAATATTGAGGAAGTTATGGCCAAAATACTAAACTGGGCCTGGTTAATTATTTTAAATGCGGCCCAATGATCTAGAGGAGGGCCCAATGTTAATTATTATTCCTAAAACTATTAGGATTAATTATAGTTTTCTAGAAGTTTCTAGAAGGTTCCTTTTAATTCTAATATTGTTATATTTAATAATTAATTATTTTTAATAGATTTTTATTTGGAATAAAATATCGTTTTGTTATCTTAAAAATATATTTTATCTTCTGTACGGATTCCGTAGATCAAGTTGATTAAAGATCGGATTCCGCGTGAAGAAAAACGCGCTAATACAGGCTATCGCCAAACGACAAGTCTGTCGCCACGCGACAGACCCTGTCGCCTCGCGACAGAGTTAATTCCTGGCGACAGCGTGGAGTTTTATTCCTTATCAAATTCTACGTTTTTCCGGATTATTTTCATTATAAATAGCGTCCGAATCCCTGTTTTGAAAAATCATTCACAATTACCAATTCACATTAAATTATTCTTATATTCTTTCTTTCTCTCTATTTCTAAACAAACTAGCTTTTAAATACAATATTCTGCATTCATAAGACTTAGAGTCTCTTAGCCAAGTTCGAAGTTGCCTTCGCCCTAGACGTGAAAGGTTGATAATTTCTGAGGGTTTGGTCCAAAACTAGTCAAAACTTTATTTAACTTGATTTCAATTTAATTCTTTAATTCTTTATTATTCTTTATTGATTTTCATTGAAGTTTACTAACTTGTGTATTTTGTTATTAGAAAGAGGTACGAGGCTTCAAAGTATGTAATCTTATTACTCTCTTTCAATGTAGAAAGCATGCTTATTATTGTTTTATGATTCCTAGTATCATGTTAGGATGTTATTTTATGCTTTCTAGTATCATGTTTAGGATGCCTTTACTCTTTCTAATATCATGTTAGTACCATGTTAGGTTTGAAGCTTTGATCTTTATTGCTTAGTGACATGCTAGGATTTGTTATTAACCTTGTTAGTATCATGCCTAGGATCTTGCTATTATTATTAAGCTTTATTATGCCTTATCATGCTATTATTGTTATTGTTATTGATTTATGCTTATGTTGCTTGATTTATTTTATTGTTATTGCTTGATCACACCTTTTATGATTGTTAAAGGGAATTTGTACTTGAAATCACGCTTAATAAGATAATTATTAATTTTGGTTTAGGCTAATGTGATTTTAACTCAAGTGATCGCCAATAATAGTATTATTTGTGCATTAATTTCAACCAACATAGATTAAACAGGGTAGGTTTAATATAATGTTTGTATGTTATTCGAAAAGCGCACATGAATACGAGCAGAACAAAGTAGAGGCCTATTTTATAGGGCGGGTCCTTTCTTTTGTAGATTGGATTCGTACCCTCATCCCCGGACCCTGTTTGGTTCAAGACCTTATGGAGTAGTTGATGGTCCTTTTGGATTGTCTTTTGGGTTTACAAGTTCCTAAAACTTGTTGGCGACTCTTTTTGCTCTTTTTCTTTCCCTTTGGAACGCCACCGTACTTTAGTGTATGATCACAGTGGGGTTCAAGTTTGGGGTTATCGTAATGCTTGAAATATTCCCTACAGTTTTTGGCGACTCCACTGGGGAGGATTTCTATTTATATTCCTGAAATTTATTTAATTTTGGCAATTATTTAGAATGAGCGGATGAGACTCGAAAAATTCTAAGTATTTCATGTGCGTGATTTGATTAACATTATTGTCATATGCATTAAAAGGTCCTCATGGGAGCACCCCATGAGTCAATCCATAGGAATTTTACACGTAGGAAATTTGAGAAATATCTTTCATGACTAGAATCGAAAAGATGATGCGAAATCTGGAAAATTCGAAGAACACAGAAACTTGCCAAGGCATGTAGGAACTAGCGTCTAGAAAACAGAGCTTGTCGCCCGTAAAAAGTTTTTGTCGCCTGGCGACAGTTCTGTCGCTTGGCGACAGAAGCTTTTTTGCGGCGACAGTCCCTGTAGTCTGGCGCCAAGTTCTTCCAATACCGAGCCAGGGGTCTGCCTTCTTGCTTTGACCATTTCTAGTGTTGTTGGCTCGATTTTGCTTATTGATTGAGTCATTTTCTCACTTTTCTGAACCCATATGTGTTCTACATATGGAAATAACCCTCTGGGGGTTCCTGCTTCACCTGCCCAATGGAATATTCCACTATCATGTGCAAAATTCAGATTTGGGTACGTGTAATGTTTGTGAATCCACCAAACCATGGAGTCGAGTCCGATTTCATCACGCACTCGCGGAATCCTGTCCATTCGCTCCAACCCTCCCGGTAGGCTTGTGTGTAATGCATATGGATTCTTAATCATGGACCTTTTTGACTTAACCCATATCCTCGAACTTTAGAGAACTAGAGCCATGGTTAAGTTGCAAACTCATCTTGTGACTATGTGAACTACTTGTGCACCTTTGCTTGTATTTATTATATATGTGCTAACCGTTTGTTTGGCTTATGTTAAAGACTAAATAAATTGACTAATGACTAAAAGGACTTTGTCTAATTAATTAATTAATTAATTTTGAATTAATTAAAGGCTAATAAGTTAATTAATTCGACTTAGCATGACTTTAGGCATGTCCATTTAGAGTAAAATTACTGGAAACAGTCTAGATTAATGTTCCAGCAATGGCGCAGGAATTTGGATTGTGGCGCTGCAGTTTAGCGTCTGTCGCCTGGCGACAATTTTGTCGTCTGGCGACAGGCTCTAAACCGTGGCGACAGTCCTGTTGTTTTAGCGACAGTCCAGTTCTTTTGCTCGAGTCATCACGACGAGTCTAATTAACAGTCTACTAATCGGATTAATCAGTTTGTTAATGGTTCAAACCATGTTTAAGTCTTTAATTGAGTTTAGGCACTTAAAGTCCCATGGTCATACACTAGTAGTCAAAGCATGTCACTCACATACACATAAAGCACACACATAACATGTTTGTCACATTATGACCATGTCTAGAGAGTCTTGAATGCGTGTTTTCCGTCATTTTTTTTAGGGGGGTAAGTCGGATATTAATCCTCCAATTTTTTAAATTCCCTTAAAATATATACCCCATTTTTTCACTTTTTCTTTTAAATCTTTTGAACATAAAGTCAAGTCAATTAGAGTCGAGTATTAAAACAAATATGGTTTAAATTACAGCGCGTGGTCAAGAAAGGAAGGGCGTTTAATCAAGGACAACACTTATGTTCAAGTCTTACTTTTTGACAAACCAGTCGGTAGGAAAAGGAAAGCTAAAAAGGCAATGGCTAGTCAAGAAGAACTTAATGAAGTCAAGGGACAGGTAGCTAACTTGGCTGAAATGTTGCAAAACCTATCGCTGCAAATAAGTAATCCTGAAAAACAAAAACAAATGGACCTAATCCAGGAAAGCTTGGGCAAATTGTCCAGCGACTTTAGATTTCAAGAGATTAGCTCCCAAGGGGTCTCGGTCGATAAGGACCTTCTCCCACAAAAGTTCAATCCCAATGACATCCCTAAGTTCAAGGCTATGGACAATCCTTATTTTCATTTAAGAGCTTTTAAAACTGTAATGAGTATTAAGGGGATAGATAGAAAAGCATTTCATTCTGTATTTTCATTATCCTTAGAAGCTGTATGTCAACAGTGGTACTTTTCACTCGATAAAGAAAAAACCTCTAGTTGGGAGTCTATTGTGAGCGCTTTCATTGAAAGGTATAAATGCAATATACAAATTGAAACCGATCATAGAGAATTAGAAATGCTAAAACAAAAAGAAAATGAAGGTTTCACCTCCTTCTTTAATAAATGGAGGGAAACTACTGCAAAAATGGTTGAAGTGCCTAGTGAAAAGGAATCCGTTAGGATGTTCATTAAGAATCTCCAAGAAAAATACTCCAGGCACCTTAAGTACCAAAGCAACTTAAACACTTTCAAAGCTGTATATGATATTGGAATTAATATTGAAGATGACCTTGCTAAACAAAAAGTTGCTAATAACAACTCAAGTAGTGGCTGGAAAAATAAGAAGAACGACAATCCTTCTTCATCCAAATCTACCCACTCAAATAATGTTAGCACTTTTCCTCTAAATGAAGTTTTGGCAATGAATAATAATCAAGGACAAAAGAAACCATTTAGGAAGAATTATACTCCTATTGGTATGAGTTATGACACCGCATTTGATCGCTTACATGCAAAAGGTCTTATAACTCCTATTGGACCATTTGGGGACCCACCTGTCGAAAGGAGAACAGCTAGCTAGAACCCAAATGCACATTGCAAATATCACCAAGGTAGAGGTCATTCTACAGAAAATTGTTGGAGACTAAAGGAAGCCATTCAAGACTTGATCGATAGTAACAAGCTCCCATTGCCCCCTGCAAGTAAGAAACCAAGTATCAATACCGCACCGCTGTCGGATTCCTTAGCTATTTCCGACGAAGAAAACCAAAAGGATCCATCTAGCCTCATAGAGCCTATCGAGACCATTGAAGAAGAAATCTTCAAAGATGCTCTCGAATTCCATGGCCAGGAACCTGCAACCAAGCAAGAAGTAGTGGCATTGACATTAATATTGACAGAATTGAAAAAGTTGATCTCACAAACCTTTGAGGCTATAAAAGAGAAAAATGAGTTACTTAAAAATAGACCCCCACCTAAACAAAAGAAACCTTTTTCTCTCCAAGTAATTGACACTCCCAAAAAGAATAATAGAAAATATACTCCAATTAGGACGTCATAACACAAACATGTTCAAAATGCTCTTCGAGAATGGAAAAGTTCAACCTCTCGAACCAAGACCATTTGAATCACTGAAAAGAATAGACAAATATTATTGTTCATATCATCAATCAGGGGGGCATTCAATAGAACAATGCTTCAAGTTTAAGGACTTGGTTCAACGTTTGATTGATGAGAAGAAATTAGTTCAACTTCCACAAGATGCCATGATTAATGGAGTATGGGACAGTGACGATGAAGATGTTTACCTTAAAGACATTGAAGAAACTCCTTTATCAACAATATATCCAGTAAGTGACATTTGGGACGAGGAGGATTCACCCATAGATGTCCTCACTAGGTCCGGGAGAATACAACCTCCCATTTCAACACAACCTATACCTTCTATTCAGCAAATTCCCGTGCCTATTATAGAAGACAACGATGTTGTAAAACAGTTAAAAAAGACTAAAGTGGAAATGAATGTATGGAAACTTTTAGCCACATCTCGGGAACATAGAGTTGCAGTCATGGATGCGTTGGCTAAAATAGGCATAGATTCGGACACTACTCCTGAGGGACTCGCTAACTTCCTCACGAGTGACCTTCCAAGTCCAATCAATTTAGTCACTTTTTCGGATAAAGATCTACCACCGGAAGGTGACAAACACAATAAAGCTCTAAACCTCACAGTTATATGCAAAAGAATGAATGTCCCCATGACTCTTGTGGATAACGGTTCAGCAATTAATGTGTGCCCCCTCAGAACCGCAAGAATGATGGGAATAAGAGATGAGGATTTATCCCCATCAACCCAGGGCATAAGAGCTTATGATAACTCATGTCGTCAAGCACTAGGGACAATTACCATGAATATAACGGCAGGTGCAATTGAGCATGCCACTACATTTCAAGTAGTATATATCAAGGCATCTTTTAACTTGCTATTGGGACGCCCTTGGCTTCATGATTTAAAGGCCTTCCCTTCATCTCTTCATCAACAAGTAAAGGCCATAGTTGGAGGCATTCCAATTACCATTGATGCTTCATCTATGAGAATCAAAACAGTAGAAAATCCACTAATTAATGTGGAACATGATGAAAATGATGAAGATTTGTGGGGCTTTAGCGAAGAGGTCTCCTTAATAGAGGAAGATGAAAGGACCCCTCTTCATTACGACCTCCACTCAAACATGACAACGAATGTTATCCTAAGAAAGCAAGGACACTTTCCTGGAATGACTCTAGGAAAGAAGAAAGGAATAGCTAAACACATGGACTTACCTGGCCTCCCTAAATTGGATACTCTCGGACTTGGTTTTGAACCAACTCGCGAAGACCTTAAGCGGGCCCAGGAAAAATTAAGAGCACGAAGAAATGCCCGCACGCAAAAAAGGGAGATACCCATGGATCAATATCCTCTCACTTTAAATGGACAATTTATAAGAGAGGGAGAGGACTATCCTTGTCATGAATTCCCCGAACCCTTCGTTTTAAATGGTATAAGACAACCTGGGTTCGAAATCTTTTTGGATTGTTGCTTCCTAGACGAGATCCCAACTCCAATTTATAAGGAGAAAGCACCTCCTTGTTTCGACTTTAATGTCATGGGACTCCTCTTTGGAAGGGAAAAGAATGAATCAAGATACACGGAGGATGATTCTTCACTTATCCAAGCGATTCTCCAAAGTGAAAGTTTTGACCCCTCCGAATTTATCACTCCAATAAAAGATCAAGAGCGTGGATGGCGCAAGACGGCGAAGGTAACCACTACAAATGGAAAGAAGATTTCAATGACTACAGGACAAGGACCAATGTTCGAAGAATCGTCTGAGTCAGAGTCTGAGTTAGAGTCTTCCCCTATCGAGTCTTCTAAGTCTTTAGTTGTAGCACCCTTATCTTCTATTTCTACTCCTAGGATAGTTAGCAATCAAGTCCCGACGGACATTTCTTTATTTGATGTAATGATTTCTGAATTTAATAATATGTCTTCTTCCTCGTATTCTTCTTGTTCTTCTTTATCTAAAGATGACGAGAATTGCTTAACTAATGATGAAAATGATAAAGAAATAATTAAAGCAATGGAAACACTTGAAAATAAGACACCGATAATTGAGGATACAGAAACGGTTGATATCTCAAAAGATCCAACCATTAAAAGAGAAGTTAAAATCGGGCTAACACTAAACAAAGAAGAAAGAACCGATTTAATTAATCTACTTAAAGAATTTATCGATGTATTCGTTTGGTCATACGAAGATATGCCAAGGCATTAATAGAGAAATAGCTCAACACACAATACCATTAATTCCAGGAATGAAACCTGTAAAACAAAAGTTACGTCGAATGAAACCCGACGTGGCTCTTAAAATAAAAGAAGAAGTACAAAAACAAATAACTGCAGGTTTTATCAGGGTATCCAAATACCCCGAATGGGTCGCCAATGTTGTCCCGGTTCCGAAAAAAGATGGTAGAGTTCGAATGTGTGTCGACTATCGAGATTTAAATAAGGCAAGTCCAAAGGACGACTTCCCTTTACCACACATCGATATTTTGGTAGATAACACAGCAAATCATGCACTACTCTCATTTATGGATGGGTACGCAGGATACAATCAAATCCTCATGGCCAAAGAAGATATGGAAAAAACAACATTCATAACAACTTGGGGTACTTATTGCTACACGGTAATGCCATTCGGGTTAAAAAACGCGGGTGCTACTTACTAACGAGCAGCAACTGCCCTACTCCATGATATGATGCATAAAGAAGTGGAGGTCTATGTGGACGACATGATTGTAAAATCAAAAGACCGCCAAGGACACCCAATAGCCTTAAAAAAGTTCTTTGAAAGACTAAGAAAATACAACATGAGATTAAACCCCTCCAAATGTGCTTTTGGAGTTACCTCAGGGAAACTCTTGGGATATGTCATAAGCTCTAGAGGAATAGAGATAGATCCCACCAAAATTAAAGCAATCATGTCCATGCCACCGCCCAAAACCGAAAAGCAAATTCGGGGATTTATTGGCCGGTTGCAATACATAAGTAGGTTCATATCCAAGTTAACTACGATATGCGAACCAATATTCAAGAAGCTTAAGAAAAATGTACCAATCATATGGGACGATGAGTGTCAAAAAGCCTTTGAAAAGATCAAAGCCTATCTCTCGAATCCTCCCGTATTAGCTCCAGCACTCCCTGGAATACCCTTAAGGCTATACTTAACCGTCACAAAGGAAACAATGGGAGCTATGCTTGTACAAGAGGTAGAAAGCAAAGAAAATGCTATTTATTACCTAAGTAAGAAGATGCTCGAGTATGAAACACGCTACACACCATTGGAAAAGCTGTGCCTCGCGCTGGTGTGGGCCACGACTAAATTAAGACATTACATGCTCGTGCATACCGTTTACGTAGTCTCACGAATGGATCCCCTTAAATACCTATTCGAAAGATCTACACTTAACGGGCGAATCTCAAGATGGATAGTAAATTTGGCCCAGTTCGATATAAGGTTCATGCCTCAAAAGGCGATTAAAGGATCAGTGGTCTCGGATTTTCTAGCAGATTTCCCAATAGAAGATTCGGCACCCTTAGAAGAGAATGAATTCCCATATGAAGATTTAATGATGACAGAGGATGATACATGGACTCTATATTTTGATGGAGCCTCAAACCAAAAAGGATGCGGCGTAGGAGTCTTGTTAGTATCACCTAAAGAAGAACATGTCCCTATATCCATTAAATTGGATTTTGACGTCACCAACAACGCAGCCGAATATGAAGCATGTGTGGTAGGCCTCGAAACCGCTTTAGCCTTAGGCGTAAAGAAACTCCGGATATTTGGAGATTCCTCCCTAATTATTAATCAAATCTCCAAAAGATGGAAGGTTAGGAGTGAAAGCTTAGCTCCTTACCAAACGTATTTGGAAACTCTCACCGATCAATTGGAAAAAGTGGAATACACTTACCTACCTAGAGAGGAAAACCAATTCGCCGATGCCTTGGCAAGACTAGCCTCAATGGTCAGAATACCTAAGGAAATTGAGCAAATGCCTTTAACCATAGAAAAAAGGCATAAACCAGCATATATTCAAGCTATAGAAGATGATGAAGTGATTCAAGAAGAAGAACCTGAAGAAGAACCATGGTTCATAGATATATTAAATTATGTCACCAAAGGAGAATATCCTCCTCATGCTGACAAAAGAGAGAAAAGAGCATTAAGACTTTTAGCTTCCCAGTTTGTACTCATAGGAAATGAACTACACAAAAGGGTACCTAAGGGTCGAGCTCTATTATGTGTAGACAAAAAGGATGCCCGAAGAGCTATGAGAGTAATCCATGAAGGTATATGTGGAACACATGTTAATGGCAAAATGCTAGTCCAAAAGATAATGCGAGAAGGATATTACTGGACTACCATGAATAGAGATTGTCATCAATATGTAAAAAGATGCCCAAAATGTCAAATTTACGCAAACTTGCAACATATCCCACCTTCTCTTCTCTACACCTACACTTCACCATGGCCTTTCTCTACATGGGGAATAGACATAATTGGAAAGATTACACCTCCCGGAACAGGAGGTCATGAATACATCTTAGTTGCAATAGATTACTTCACAAAGTGGGTGGAAGCACAATCATATGCCAAGCTCACTGCCAAACATGTAGCACTCTTTATCGAAAGAAACATAATTTGTCGATATGGAGTCCCACATGAAATGATAAGTGACAATGGAACTCACTTTCAAGCCGAATATGAAGAATTGCTACAAAAATATGGAATTCAACATCACCATTCTTCACCTTATAGACCTCAAGAAAATGGAGCAGTTGAGGCCGCTAATAAAAATTTGAAAACGATCATCGAAAAAATGACTGAAAATTACAAGGATTGGCCTGACAAACTTCACTTCGCACTGTGGGGTTATCGCACGTCAATCCGAACATCAACAGGAAATACGCCATTCAACTTGGTATATGGAATGGATGTCGTACAACCTGTAGAGTTAGAAATACCTTCTCTACGCATTGCGTTAGAAAGTAAACTCGATGAAGTCGAATGGACTAGAGCACGATACGAAGAGCTAATCCTACTCGATGAAAAGCGACTAGAAGCTCTACATCATACTCAATGTTATCAAACCCGCATGGCTAGACATTTCAATAAAAAGGTCAAGACTAGAAATATCAAGGTTGGGGACTTGGTATTAAAAGCGTTAAGGAAAAATGTTTTAGATCCAAGAGGCAAATTCAGGCCTAATTGGTCCGGACCATATATTGTCAAAACAATCCTGTCAGGAGGCGCGGCTAAATTAACTGATATGGATGGCAATGAATTTTCAAACATGACAAACCTTGACCAACTTAAGAAATACTACCCATAAGTACTTGAGTAAAATACTCAAGAGAGATACGTTTGGCCTGATTCCTTAAGCAAAGGATACGTAGGCAACCCAGACAGGGTGCGGCCGCTTTAATCTTTTCAGATTCTGTATCCCCGAAGTAAAAAACGCATGTCTGCAAAATTTCAAAACTGGCGCCAGACGATAGCCTCTGTCGCCAGACGACAATTTTGTCGCCAGGCGACAGAGCCCAATGGTCAGCGACAATGAATCAGATAGCAGCGCCAGTATTCTGCGAGTGTCTAGACCAGTTTCGCATGTTCTGGAAATTTATTCGACTTCCGTACTCGAATCAATTCTCCGAAAAATAAATGTTGTAATTGTTTTCATTGCTTTAATTGAAAGTTAATTAAAATAAAAGCTGGAATTTTATTAATTAATAAAGAAAGTACATTATTGATAAAATAAAAGCTGAAAAAATTAACTAAAACAAATTAACTTTGTCTAATAAATCAAAGGAAAAGCAATGCTCTAATCTTTTTTCTCTTTCTTGATTCTTTTCCAGTTTGTGTCTTCATTCTCTTCCTCTTGATCCATAACCTTTGCTAGGAGACAACCATTTGAAGATCTACACTCTATTTTAGTATAGATAGTTTCTCCCTCCGCTAGAACTCCATGTTTCTTTTCTATCCAAACTTCCTTCTTTGTAGAGTCAACTTTTCTTTTTCCTTGATTTTTCTTAGCACTTTTCTTTCCTGGCATAATAGGAGTTTTGAATTCAATCCTTTCCCCTAGACGTTCTTTAGCAGGGAACTTTTTGTCGCCTAGACGATCCTTCACATTGGTCTTCTCGATTTTGACTTGAGATTTTTGAAATCTTCCATCAAGCCATTGTTTCACCTTATTTGACAAACAAGGTGGCTCCTTATGAGTAATCACCTCCCATAAGGGCCTACCCCTCCAGTATCCGTCAAAACGCTCAATCTCTTGTGACACAGGAAATTCATAAGGACGGCGGAGATCTCCTATAGGGATAGTTTGTGCAAGACCATATTGTCTCATAACTCTACAAGGAAAATAAAAGGTTAATCTAGACAAGCTCGGGAGACGACAATATGCTTGGTTACTACAACCAACCATTGCCTCAATCTTCCACCAAGGAACAATCCAGTTTATGGTAAAGTCACCGGCAGCAAACACCTTGCTCCACTCACGGCGACCTATTTTCAAAAATCGTTTCTTTCGCCGGACTATGCAATTTGGAACATATGTGTGTATATCGTCAGGAGGATTAATAAGCTTTAACCTCTCCATGAGCCATATCTGTAACATATGTATTTAATTAGTATTACAGTGAAAAATAATATTCTTTAATTCTTGGAAAATTAAAAAATAGCATTATTTTATACCTGTAATAAAATTGGAGAACCTCGAAACGGCGCTCTCGGATCCTTTCTTAATGCATCTAACCATATCATAGTCTCTCCAACAATTAGCGGCATTGGATTTCTCCCAGATTCAACTTGTTCTATAACAGATATAATCATTGATTGGCCTTCATTATCATTACCACTAACTAAGAGCAATTGGTTAAACAAGCAATAAAGAAAAGCCCTTCTCTTATAGACACGGAAATCGGGATTAGGATTATCATAAAAATAATGTGCAAATTCCGTCAAATCAACTATATTCCCATGCACTATATGTTTTAAAGCCGTACCCCTCAAATCAAAGAAGCATTCAAAATCTTTATAATAATATTCATTGATTCTAGGCATTACCGCAAGACCTGTGGAATAATAACCTATAATGGCTCCAAACTCTTCCGATAAAGGACATATTTCATCATGGAAAAATCTAAAACAATGAGTATTAATATCCCAATAGTCTATGGCAGAATAAATAAAATCAACGTCAAGACTCATCCCTTTGATTCTAAACATACCCCCCATATGACAAATATCTAATGCTTTTTTATCTTTAGCAGTTAAATGACGACACCATTCATCCATGTATCCACAAAAAGTTCTTTTAGCTAAAGGCATGATTTCCAGTTAATTAGCTAAGTAATAAACTGGTTAAATTATGCAGTAAACGGATGATTCGGGGGCTATTTATAACTTTTTGTTTCATAGCAGACTTCAAATCCTGTAGGAATCAGGAAAGCGCGTCTGTCGCCAGGCGACAAAATTGTCGCGTGGCGACAGACCCTTTCGCGTGGCGACAGGATGAATTACGCGGCACCGGTTTATCTGTTTGCAGCGACACCTATTACGCGTAGGTAACCGTGTTTTTACGTACTTGGTTTCGACTTTGACTTGACTCACTGTTCTATTCCTATTCATACACCCTTATTATCATTATTATTATTATTATTATCACTATTATTATTATTATTATTATTATTATTATTATTATTATCATATATCATATTAAGCTTAATTAATTTTAGGCTTATCATATTTCTTTCCTTCATATTTCTTTTTTTATTTCTTTTTTGGGGGAGAGAGTCGGTACCCTCCACTAATATTAAAAATGACGGAAATTTCGCGCAAAAATTACACTTTCTCACACACTCACATGCACAACACATTTGTTACATAATAATAAATCTGGCAAATAAAATGTTAATAAATAATAAAGTGCATATATATACAAGTGTCTAATACATGGGTCATATGAATAAGATAGACAAAGTCCTACAAAAGTCAAAAATAAATAAACACAGGTACAGCTATGGCGCCGGAGGTCGCAAGTCGCGAGGGATGCCGAATGTATCGAAAAATGTCCTACTCCGTGGAGTATGTCCATCATCGTCCCCTGAACCACCAGGCGGCGCGAACTGCAACTCAGGGCCAGGCCACCTAACCTCACCCTGAAACCCGACGGAAAGAGGCCGAGGCTGCAAAGGCTGCTGCGACGATGAGCCAAACTCAAACGTCCCACCACCCATCCCACCTCGAACGGTCGGCCCGGTCGGAACCTCCTCAGGTGATGACGCCGAGTCCTCTACCGCTGCAGCCTCATAACGACCACCCCGGCCACCTGAAGTAGTCCGGCGACGCCTCGAGTCGGACCTAGTAGTCTCTCTCCTAGGCTCGGGTCTCGACCGAGTGCGTGGAGAAGGAATAGGCTGCCCCTGCAAAGGTAAATCAAAGTTAGCAAGAAAAAAAAAATAAAGTCAAAAATGATAAAAAACAAAAGCAATACCTCCTCAGCATCGTTGCTACGACAGGTAGCCCGGTTCCGCAACCTCACAAGCTGGTTGCGAAAGGCGTCTATGCACCTAGCCATAGCCGTCACCACCTCGCGAGAAAATTGTCAAAATGATTAATCAATAACAATCACGAAGCAAATATAAAGATACTATATGAGAAACCACTTACTCGAGTCTGGTGACGAGGAATAGACCGCTCCACGAACTGCTCTCCCTCTGGAGCTGGCGGAATAAGCTCCTCGATCGGCCCATACGTGCCCTGGTAGCGTATGGACATCCTCGGAGGGATGAACTCCCTAGGGCCAGCCGGTTAAGAATGAAAAGATTAGAAAGATACTTGGGGGCTACCTAAAGAAAGATAAACTAAATAAATGAAAGCATACCGCTGCCTCATCTGAAAGGACGGGAGCCGGCGCTAGCAACGGCAGCAGGTCCTCCTCGTAGCTCTGCTCAAGGAGAACGTAAGACCTCCAAGGAGTACCCCGAGTAGGTCCACCAGCACGATCCCGCTGTGAGGCATCGTGGAACATATGCCTAGGTGGAGGAGCGGGAACAACAAAAGTGTCTGAGGAGTGCTGGATGGCTACCCTCTCTCCTAGGTAGACCACCGCGTCATACGTCCCCAGAAAGTAACGACGCTCAGCTGTATACTGCGCCGCCAGCGCAGAGATAGGGAAAGCAGCCCAAGGTCGATAGACCGGGCTAGGCTCCTGAAACATTACTAAGTAAGATACTGACACCGAAAGACGATAAAATAAAAAGTATGAATTGAAGAAACCAACCGTGAGAATCATCTCTCGAAGGCGCAGCACCTCCGGCGGACCTCTGCGGCCTCCCTAACTGGTAGCGATAGGGAGCACGCGAGGAGAAGGTCTCGCAGGTGCAAGAGAAGGAAAGTACTCGTAGAACCAGATCTATACAGAACAAATGAAAATCAGTAAAGATTATGCTTCTAAATCTAGAGTTAAAACCTCGAAAAGGAAAGGAGATGTACCTCTACGACCCTCCAGAAACTGGAAAGGGCTATCTCTCCAGACAAGGCCTTGTGACGACAGGAGCGCCGCAAGCCCAGTAGAAAATCCGCATAGGCCATGCTGGCCCAGTCATATGTCCCGACCAACTGGAGGTCGCGAACAGCAGACAGGTAGTATAGTAGTACTCTACTACCTTGATCAGGGGAAAACGTCCCTGATAGCAAGATCAGTACGAAGATGCGCACCCGCTGCTCTCGGGTGGTAGCAGCATCCTCAAAAGCTGCAGCCAGCGTGCCGCGACGAATGCATCGGGAACTCAGCTGTCCCGACTGAGCCTCAGCCTGGGCCCGAACAACAATCGGCCCCAATAGCTCCTGAACCTCCGGCGAATAGACAGTAACACCGGCATCGAAAGGCAGAGGAGTAGACTGAAACTCTAGCCCCGTAATGAGGCTGAAGTCAGCTGGAGTGACTGTCATCTCACCCCAGGGAAAATGAAAGGTGTTGGTGGTGTCCCAAAAGAACTCCACCAAAGCTCGAACGACGAGGTTACCCCCATCGTATGAAAACATAGCCCGGGTGGCCTGCAGCAGAGGAGTCAGTCCACATGACTCCCAAAGACGACGAAGACCCTCATCGCGACTGATGTAGTTGTCGTACAGCGAAATGATGGTGGAATTACCCGAGCCATGGCTACGGGTCCTCCCACTCGCAAGACCTCGTTGGATCCGCTTCGACAAATGATGAACCGGCGCGTGAAACAGGGTGCGCTCGTCCCAATCTGGCATGAGACCCAGCCTGGAAGTAGAAGGCACGTCCTCGCCCTCGCTGGTGGGCTCGTCCTCTCGACGCATGTCCCTCGACCGAGAACCGGAACCACGTCGTCTAGCCATGCTAAAGTATGTAAAAGTAATTAAGTTTAAGGCTCTACAATATTTAAGGTTCGCCTAGGCCGCATGATACTATGTTCGCGAAAAAAGAGTACGTAGTACTAAAACAGAGCAAAATTTCAATAAGCATGGAAATGTTCTTTCAGCCAATAAGCAATTTCTTGCAAACATATGATGAATATTGTGACAAATTGCACAAGTAAAAGCAGTAAAAATGCAAAGAACGATCCACATTGTTATTCACGACCTCAAGAGGTCCAACAATGGTGAATCCTTCGTTTCTTCACCAAATTGAATCAAACAAGTCTCAAAATACTCCCAAGGTAATGTACAAGCATAATTAAACAAGTTCAAGGCATAAAATTCAACAAACAAAGCAAATTAAGCAAGAACATTTTCGAATTTTTCGAAAATTTGCGAACAAGAATGCATAATTCGTCAAAAACCGAGTAGAGTTTGAGCAAAACTTACATGGATCGGGAAAATAGATGAGAAAAGCTTCGATTTGCAACAAATTTGAGCGAATTTGGTTGAAAAATGAGCAAGGACGAGTGAATTGAATTTTTTGCGAAAATTTGAGAAGCAGAGCAGCGAAATAGAAATGAAGAAGAAGACGGGTTTAAAATCCCGATTCTGTCGCCAAACGACAGAATTGTCGCGAGGCGACAGACTCTGTCGCGCGGCGACAGATGCAAAGGCTCGCGACAGAAGGTTTTGGCCAGCGCTGAAGCGGCGACAGAGTACTGGGCCCCTCCTTGTGGTTTTGTGGGTCCAGTTTAGTAATTTGGGTTCCTTGGTACGCCAGTTAGCCCCTTTAAGAAAATTGACATGATTTAGTCAGCTTGATTGCAATGCACTGAGTGATCGACTTGATGAAAGATCGTCTCACTTAGCATAAAGCGCCTAAGTATTGGCTCATAATAAGGCACCGAAATATTGGTTCAACAGGCACCGAAATATTGCTTCAATAGATGCACCAAAGTAATGGTTCACAAAGGCAAAAGCACCAAAGTACTGGCATAAATATACAGAAGCAATAATAAAATATTAAGGGTCAAAGGGTAAAATGATTCTTTGGCGATGTCCCAACATACAGAGGAGTTGTCTAGTGGCGAAGCACGACCGTGGCGAGGTAGTGTCACAAATAGCGGAGATGGCGAAGCAAGGTCAACTTCGACGGTCCCTCAAGGTAAAGAAGAGATTGTCTATAGCGGCGACGTACTGCCGTGGCGACGTACTGCCACACCCTGGAAATGACGACATACAGTTATTTTCGACGATGTTCCCGAAATACTGTGGAGGATTGTCACCAAGAATATTGAAGACGACGACATATGGTTATCTTCAACGATGGCGTTCACGAGGCACTGTGGGTGTTATCACAAACAACAAATGAAGCAACAGCAAAATGGTTACTTTCAGAGACGTGTGCTCGACGGTGCAAGATACGCGTTTCTTAACTCTTTTATCTGTTTAACTAATGATTAGTTTGCAGGTATCGGCGTTATAAGAATGATTTGGAATCGTAGAACGTTTTGAATCATTCTCCGTCCCTATCGATACTTTGACTTTCGTTTTCGAAACTTAAGTTTCTTCAAACTCAGTCAAAGTGGGGGCTTCTGTAGACACCCATTTGTGTCTCCCCAAAACCAAACCCAGTGATGAATGTCTTTCACGTTGTGTTATTATCGAATTAGGTGAAAGAGGTTTGAAAGTCAAGTGTTACGGTTTAGTTTTAATTTAAAATTCTTTTCTCTCTGTTTTTGAAAATGATTTTATTTGAAAATAGCCGAACCAGTTTACGTTTGGTCCATGATAAAGGTCCAAAAATAGTGTATTTGGATGGGGCTCGAAAAGATCAAGTTGATTAAAGATCGGATTCCGCGTGAAGAAAAACGCGCTAATACAGGCTGTCGCCAAACGACAAGTCTGTCGCCGCGCGACAGATCCTGTCGCCTCGCGACAGAGTTAATTCCTGGCGACAGCGTGGAGTTTTATTCCTTATCAAATTCTACGTTTTTCCGGATTATTTTCATTATAAATAGCGTCCGAATCCCTGTTTTGAAAAATCATTTACAATTACCAATTCACATTAAATTATTCTTATATTCTTTCTTTCTCTCTATTTCTAAACAAACTAGCTTTTAAATACAATATTCCGCATTCACAAGACTTAGAGTCTCTTAGCCAAGTTCGAAGTTGCCTTCGCCCTAGACGTGAAAGGTTGATAATTTCTGAGGGTTTGGTCCAAAACTAGTCAAAACTTTATTTAACTTGATTTCAATTTAATTCTTTAATTCTTTAATTCTTTTATTATTCTTTATTGATTTTCATTGAAGTTTACTAACTTGTGTATTTTGTTATTAGAAAGAGGTACGAGGCTTCAAAGTATGTAATCTTATTACTCTCTTTTAATGTAGAAAGCATGCTTATTATTGTTTTATGATTCCTAGTATCATGTTAGGATGTTATTTTATGCTTTCTAGTATCATGTTTAGGATGCCTTTACTCTTTCTAATATCATGTTAGTACCATGTTAGGTTTGAAGCTTTGATCTTTATTGCTTAGTGACATGCTAGGATTTGTTATTAACCTTGTTAGTATCATGCCTAGGATCTTGCTATTATTATTAAGCTTTATTATGCCTTATCATGCTATTATCGTTATTGTTATTGATTTATGCTTATGTTGCTTGATTTATTTTATTGTTATTGCTTGATCACACCTTTTATGATTGTTAAAGGGAATTTGTACTTGAAATCACGCTTAATAAGATAATTATTAATTTTGGTTTAGGCTAATGTGATTTTAACTCAAGTGATCGCCAATAATAGTATTATTTGTGCATTAATTTCAACCAACATAGATTAAACAGGGTAGGTTTAATATAATGTTTGTATGTTATTCGAAAAGCGCACATGAATACGAGCAGATCAAAGTAGAGGCCTATTTTATAGGGCGGGTCCTTTCTTTTGTAGATTGGATTCGTACCCTCATCCCCGGACCCTGTTTGGTTCAAGACCTTATGGAGTAGTTGATGGTCCTTTTGGATTGTCTTTTGGGTTTACAAGTTCCTAAAACTTGTTGGCGACTCTTTTTGCTCTTTTTCTTTCCCTTTGGAACGCCACCGTACTTTAGTGTATGATCACAGTGGGGTTCAAGTTTGGGGTTATCGTAATGCTTGAAATATTCCCTACAGATACCATTGGCTCCATGTATGATACCTACTTCCGCGACCACGATGGTTTGCGTAGATTGTGGCAGTCTTGTGGCTTGACTCCTCTGTTCCGAGCCACTCAGGCTCTGTATTCATTGGGCCGAGCCGCTACGTGGTTCGAGCTTTGGTGGTTCTTTTGGGACACCACCAACACCTTTCATTTCCCCTAGGATGAGATGACTATTACCCCTGCTTACTTCAGTCTCATCTTAGGGTGGAGTTTCGTTCAGTCGTGCTTCCATTCGATAGCGAGATCACAGTATATTCTCCGGTGGTAGTGGAGCTGTTGGGCCCTATTGCTATTCGGGCTCGTAGCCAGGCTGAACCGACACAACTCAGCTCTTGGTGTATCCGCCGGTCCACACTTGCGGGGGCTTTCCGGGATGGTGCGACCACCCTAGAGCAGCGTGTGCGCATCTTTTGCTCTTATCTTGTTGTCAGGGACTTTTTCTCCTGACAGGGGTAGTCGAGTCTTGCTTTACTACCTACCTACTCTTCGCGACCTTCACATGGTCGGGTCGTATGACTGGGCCAGCTTTGGCTACGTGGATTTC
The DNA here is from genome assembly GCF_948465745.1 of Chenopodium album. Taxonomy (NCBI): domain Eukaryota; kingdom Viridiplantae; phylum Streptophyta; class Magnoliopsida; order Caryophyllales; family Amaranthaceae; genus Chenopodium; species Chenopodium album. Next base: position 53,383,058 of record NC_137843.1, read on the forward strand.
CTAGTCGAATTGCGACTCTCAGTCGTCATATCTCTTTCGAGGGAGATATCGCGCTCTCCAGCTTTTGGAGACTCGTAGAGGTATACTTTATTTCCTTTACTAAAGTTAGCTCTAGGTTTGCATTTACATCTATTGATACTTCTTTATCCTCGTAGATCTGGTTCTATGAGTATTTCCCATCTCTTGCGCCTACAAGACCTTTGCCTCGCGAGCTCCCCTTTGCTGCTAGTTGGGGAGGCCGCCTCAGTGACCAGTCAACTACTACTCGCGTTCGAGAGTTGATCCTCTTGGTATGTTCCTTGAATACTTGTCTTTTAGTACCTTTTGGTAAGATTTTATCTCATGAATATGCGTTTTGTAGGAGCTTGTTGTAGAGTTTCGGTCGTGGGCCGATTTGGACATTCCCGCGCTTGCTGCGTAGTATACTGCTCAGCGTCGGTACTTTCAGGGGACGTACGATACTGTAGTGTACTTAGGTGAGAGTGTGGATATTCAGCACTCCTCAGAGGCTTTTGTCGTTCCTGCTCGCCCTCCTCGGCACATGTTTGACCAAACTAGATTGAGGACTTTGGCGAATAGGTCACCAGCGGGTACACCGTGACGGACTCATGCCCGGGCGGAGCAGTGTTATGGGGAGACGCTACTGCCGCTTCTAGCTCCACCACCTGTTTTTCCAGAGGATGCGGAGGTATTCCTCATTTCATGTGTTTGTCTTTCGGATAGCCCCCCAAGTAGATCCTAATTACTTGGATTTGTTTTGCTAGGGTACGTCTGCAGAGTTCGTTCCTCCACCCATATCCATCACTTACTAGGGGATGTATGGTCTATCGAGGAGATGATTCCTCTGGCTCCTGCGGATCATCATTTTATCGAGCGGTCAATACCTCGACATCGGGCCTGGGTGAGTCATTTGTTTGTTTTTACTTATGCATATATCTTTGGCTATTACTGACTTTGTCTCTTGACAGTTTTCTCGCGAGGTGGTAACGAGGATGGTAAAGGGTATGGACGCCTTTCGTTATCAGTTGGTGAGATTGAGAGACCGAGCCTCCTGTCGTCGTGATGACACTGCTGCAGAGGTATTTCTCTTATCCTTATCACATGTTTTATTTGTCTATTTTTGGATCGAACTTGATTTATTTTTGTAGGGGCATCATATTCCTCCGTCGCATACTCGGACGAGACCTGAGGCTAGGAGAGAGAGATCCGAGTCTGGCTCGAGACGTCATCGTACTTCTTCCGGGAGCCAAGGTGGCCGGTCAAAGACGGCTCCTACCAAGAGATCGGAGGGTTCGGGCTCTTCGTCTGAGGGTGCACCTATTAGGCCGACAGGCCAAGGAGGCATGACATTGGCTCTTATAGGGGGTGGTGGGACGTACTGAAAAGAATAGTGTCCTTTGAACAAGTGTATTATTCCGATAGGGGGATCGGAATTAATAGAAAGCTAATTTTTCAGTGAGGTCAAGTGATCGGAATGCTTGGGTGGAGGCCGCTTCCGATCAGTAATATTAATGCATAATTAATATTACAACTTAATCTTGACTGAACCCTTCGGGTCACACCCAAGAAACTAACGAGCCGAAGCGACGAATTAATTAGGAATTAATTAATAAGTCGACCGAGTAATTAATATTTAGACGTCGGAAATTCGAGCTTGGAGCGTCGGAAGTCGAGTCGAAAATAGTAAAAGACGAGACGTGAAAATAATAATAAATCAACAAAGACCAAAATACCCCTAGCATCGGAATGCCCCAAGCAATCCAAGTGCTAGGGGCATAACGCACAAGCATGGTGGCTAGCATGCGCACCAAGCCGAGCCAAGGCTGGATGGTGCTTGCTAGCGCACCGTTGCTAGAAGCCAAGGCGTCCAAGGGCAGTGTGCAGCAGCAGGCCGCACATGGAGTGCGTGGCTTGCTTGTCGCAAGCAGCATCCCGCATCTCCATGTGCGGGTAGCTGGGCTGTGGCGCGCGCTATGGCATGGCTTGCTAGCCACAGCTAGCTGCCTGCACTAGGTGTGAGGCATGCTAGCAGCAGGCCTCGACAGCAGCAACCCGCACATAAGTGTAAGGGCTTGCTGGGCGAGGAAGCTAGTAGCAGCCCGCACCTTGTAAGTGAGGCCTGCTAGGCCGAGGCATGGACAACAACACTGGCAGCCCACCTTGGGTGCCTTTGTGCCCAAGTGTGGGTGCCACATGGCTTAAAATAAATGGGAGTTGGGGCATTAAGGTGGCCGGTTTTGGGAGAGGGAGTGGGGAGCAAGTTTGGTCCCCCCCTCTTCCAAATGGTCCTTCCCTAAGCTCTCATATGAGCATGCCACTTGTTGATTTATTACTAGTTTGATTATTAATTTTATTTTAGCTTTAAAATAAAATGGGAAAATCAAATTCTCCCACATTGATGGGAGAGCTTTTCACACTCATGATTTTCCCTATAAATACCCAAGTTGGGGTCTTATGAAAAATCACTTGAGTAAGAGTTGAAAAAGGCATCACTAGTAGTGAAAACCTTTGAACTCAAGAGTTGAAAAAGGCATCACCTTTGTGAAAACCTTTGAACTCAATTGCTAACTCCAAGGCATTGGACGAAGTAAGAGCCCCTCATGGTCGGGCGAAGCACGCGTCAAAGGTATAATTATTATCTTAATCTTGTCATTAAGTTAATTATGTTTATGGTTTTATTTATTGTGAGTGCGGTCTTGGTTTTAGGTTTGTTTTCGCGGTGAGTCGGACTTACCAAACCCCAACAGCGGTATCAGAGCCTTGCTCATTTATTTTTAAAATCATATTAATTTTCAAGGTGTTTTATGGTTTAATTTTTCTGGTTTTAAGTTGCTAATTAGATTAGTAGCTCGTTTTATTAATTTTAACCTCGTATTAAAGCTGACTTCAGCTCCTGAACCCAGATTTCGACCCAAAAATAGTGAATTTTGGGTGGAAAAGGCGTTCTGGAAATGGTTTTACCCTTTTGGGACTCTGTTTTTAGCCAAAAAAACGAGCAAAAGTGCACTTTTCGAGGGATTTTTCGTTTTGACGAAAAATTTTAAGTCTTTCTAACCTTGAAAATTAATTGCATATTTATGGTGGTTATGTAATTGGTTCAATACATATTTTATATGCAATTTTAAACCTTTTTAGGCATGTTTACTTGGTAGTAATTTGTGTTTGAAAGCTTAGTTTTATTTTTCACATAATTGCAAATTAATTGCGTTAAGTGTGAAATTGTTGTTCTTTGAGGCTTCTAAGTACCAAAGATTCAATCTTTAATTATGTTAAGTGATTGAAACTTTAAAGTTACTAAATTCCATGAATTTTTGATGAACTTTGTTGATTTAATCAATTTTAAGTTGATTGGAATCATAAAGTTTGAATCTTGTGATAGAAATTTGTTTATCTTCATATTGGAAGATATAATTTTCCAAGGATTCACAAGTATTAAAGTTAGAATCTTTATTGAACTTATGTTCATTTTTTTCCAAACTCCCTTTTTACTTTGTCAAAATCTCAAGATTAATTTAAATTGATTAAATTAATAGTGAGACATTGCCTTATTTTGTTGCACCAAGTTAAACTAATTTTATTAAAGAATGGTTCTTGGAAATAATTTTTGTTGTATGCACTTGGATGAATTTATTTAAGTTAGACTTGTTATATTTTCATTTTTCCTCAAAATTAATTAATTTTAAAATTAATTTAGAATTGATTAAGGATGTCACACAAAATCGGGAATTTTTCCCGAGGCATGAGCATACAAATCGAGGCCTAAGAGCCCCAAGCAAGCTCTCGGCCAGCTGGGCTGCTCACGCAACCCACATGAGGCTGTCGAGGCTGCACGAGTCACGGCTATGCGCACCTCCCCTTAATTAGCACATATACCCCGTTTTTAAGGCAATGTTATTTTGCATTTTAGCCGTTTATTTATTTTAACTAATCTTGTGTATTTTAATTAAAATTTTGGAGGCTAGGCCTCGGTTTTGAGTGGCGTTGGCAAAATTTAATTTTTGCAAATTTTGGGCTTAATTAATTGGATTAATTAAGTTGGATGCGGAATTTAGTGGGAGCTTCAAATGTTAATTGCGCTTATTTACATAATCGGTTAAAACAACTTTGACTAGTTTTAATTAGGCATGTTAATTGGATTAACCACCTAGATTAGTTACTAGTTATCGCGTGTTTATGCATTGTTACTTGTTTTATCATTGTAAAATGTATGGGCCATTCACAAATAGTGAATGGATGAATGGAATATATGTTCTCTCACAAGTTTAATAAAATGGCAACTAGTGGGGCCCGATTAGGATAGAAAATACGGACTGCGATCCGTGATGTATTTTTGTAAATCTAAATACGGTCTGCGTACCGTTGAGTATTTTTGTACCTTAATATTTAGATTAGTCCTAAACGTAGATGCTAGTAGTTGCAAAATTTTGGTCAAGTCTTGAAGATGGAGGTTCTTGGAAGACCATGAAATTGCAAAAAGAAGACCTTTTGAAGACTTGAAGAATTCAAGGGGTCATGCTAGTTGCCAAATATGCATCAAATGCTTATGCTTCACATATTTATGATCATTTATATGATTTATATGTTAGATGCATGTTTAGGATTTCGAATGTTGTGATGATTAATTAAGTTCACTTAAATCAACCAACATAGAAACCCTAGGTCCCTAAAATATTGATTAAAATTGCCATTCCAAAACAACACTTATTGACCTATTGAGAGTAGTGATGGGCTATGCCAAAGCGAGGTATCACTACTACTCCCTAGACTCATAAGGCATACCGGGTATGCAAGTTGGTTTTGGTTGTACTCAACGATATGAGTGATGGAGTCTTAACATGTCTTGGCAAAGTGAATAAATTGTTGAGAGAGCATTAGATGCGACGATTTATTCAACCAAGAGTGGCTTGGAGCCATTAGCAAAGCGTTGCTTACCTTGGGAGATTGAGTGCTAAGACAAGCCAAACCATGCTTAGCCACTCTTTGTTTCCTTGGATCTTGGAATCGACTTATTTTCACAAAAATAGGGACAATTTTATGTGTAAATAAGACGTTAAATAAGTTTGAAATATGCATGAATTAAATTCAATCTTATTTAAGTATTATGAATGGTTTTTTATTAAAATTCTTTCAATTGTAGAATCATGTCTTCAAGTAACTCAAACAACCAGTTTTCATTACGCTCAAATCTCGATTAGGAGAAGTTGAGTGGGCCAAATTTTCTTGATTGGCAAAAAATTTGCGAATTGTTCTCATGAAAGAGCAAAAGGAATATGTCCTTGATGAGGAAATGCCCGACGCTCCCAAACAGGAGGTGACTCAGGCTGCCCTAAACCGATGGCAAAGTGCCAATCGGGATGTCAAATGCATCATGTTGGCCACAATGTCTCCCGAGCTTCAAAAGACTTTCTTTGAGAAGGAGACAGCTTTTGAGATCATTTCTGACCTGCAGAATATGTTCCAAAGCAAGCCCGAACAGAGAGGTTTGAAACCCACAAACAGATCCTTGAGAGCAAGCTTAGGAGAAGAGAGTCAGTCAGCCCACATGTACTCAAAATGATAGGATTATTTGAGAACATTGGAAGGCTTGATGCAGGGTATTCAACCGAAATGGCAATTGACATCATTCTCCACTCGCTGCACAAAGGCTATGATCAGTTCAAGATGAACTATAACATGAACAGCATGGAGAAAACCCTCACTGAGCTTCATGGTATGTTGAAGCAAGCCGAGCAAACCCTCAAGGATGAGGGAAAACATGATATGCTCATGGTCAAAAAGGGCAAGCCGTTCAAACGCACGGGCAAAAAGAAGAAAGGCTTTAAGGGGAAAGGTAAGAAGAACTTTCCGCCTAAGTCGAAAGCTACCAAGGACAACAAACGGAAAAAGGTAGCATCTTCTAAATCTGATTCCGAATGCTTCTATTGTATGAAGAAGGGACATTGGAAGAGAGATTGCCTCAAATTCAAGGAAGATAAGAAGAACGGAATTGTTGCTTCTGAATCAGGTATATTCGTTATAGACTTAAACTTCACTAGCTCAACATCATGGGTATTAGATACCAGATGTGGCTCACACCTTTGTTCCAATTCCCAGGGTCTAAGGAACGTTAGGAAGCTAGCGAAGGGAGAGGTTGAACTTCGGGTCGGCAATGAAGCCAGAATTGCAGCCGTATCCGTAGGAACTCTCAGTTTGTCTTTTCCCTCTAGGCTTGTTTTGGAACTTGAAAGTTGTTACTATGTTCCCAACATTACCAAAAACATTATTTCAATTTCGGCGTTGGATGCTAAAGGTTTTGAATTCCGAGTAAAAGACAATGAATGTTCGTTTTATCTCGATAATGTTTTATATGGTATTGAACATTCTGCAAATGGTCTTTATGTGCTTTCTTTAGACAAACAAGTTTATAATGTGAATAATACCACCAAAAGAGCTAAGACCATGGAGTCAAATCAAACTTACTTGTGGCATTGTCGTCTTGGCCACATTAACATCAAACGCATCAAGAAGCTTCTACAAGAAGACATTCTTGACTCTTTCGATTTAGAATCTTTTGAGAATTGCGAAGGATGTTTATTAGGCAAGATGATAAAGCAACCATTCTCCAAGTTGGGAGAAAGGGCCGGTGACTTATTGGGCCTAATACATACCGATGTATGGGGACCAATGAACTATGCCATAAGAAATGGACATCGATATTTCATCACCTTCACAGACGATTATAGTAGATATGACTATGTCTACCTCATGTCGTATAAATCTGAATCGTTTGACAAGTTCAAAGAATTTCAGAGTGAAGTGGAAAATCAGCTTAGCAAGAAAATCAAAGCCGTTCGATCGGATCGAGGTGGTGAATACTTGAGCCAAGAATTCAATGACCATCTGAAAGATCATGGCATACTTTCATAACTGACACCTCCGGGAACTTCACAATGGAACGGAGTATCCGAACGGAGAAATCGAACCTTGTTAGACATGGTACGATCAACCATGGGTCTTAGTGATCTTCATGTCTCTTTCTCGGGACACGCACTTTTAACTGCGGCACTAACACTGAACCGTGCTCCATCCAAAGCTGTTGAAAAGACTCCATACGAGTTACGGACAAAGAAACCTCCTAGGTTGTCTTTTCTAAAGATATGGGGATGCGAAGCATATGTCAAGAAATTGGTTTCTGACAAACTTCATCCCAAATCTGATAAGGTTTACTTTGTGGGCTACCCAAAAGAAACCAAAGGGTATTACTTCTACAACAAATCGGAGAACAAAGTGTTTGTTGCTCGCGACGGTGTCTTTTTGGAGAAGGAACACCTTTCCAAAATGACAAGTGGGAGGAAAATCGAACTTGACGAAGTTCCTGAGGATGAGCAACAAAATTAGAATGACAGTCAAAGTGCTCAAACATCATCTGTTGACAAAATTCAAAATGATCAAAATATGCAAAGTCGAACCAACAATGCAAATGCTCAGTCTATTACCCTACGTAGGTCTCAAAGGCCGAGATGTCAACCTGATAGATATCTTGGTTTAGTATTAACCGAGAATCAGGACATCCTGATCATGGATGGAGATGAACCGGAAACCTACAAGCAAGCGATGGCAAGCACCGACTCTGCTAAATGGCAAGAGGCCATGAGATCTGAAATGGATTCCATGTTTGAAAATCAAGTCTGGGACTTGGTTGACTTACTCGAAGGTTACACACCTATCGGATGTAAGTGGATTTTCAAGTTGAAAACCGACAAAGATGGGAATGTATTCATTTACAAAGCTAGATTGGTAGCAAAAGGTTATAGACAAGTTCATGGTATTGATTACGATAGTCGCAGTGCTTAAATCCGTTCGGATCCTCCTAGCGATTGCTGCATATTACAACTATGAAATGCGGCAGATGGACGTCAAAACCGCCTTCCTAAATGGTATTTTTGAAGAAATTGTGTATATGACACAGCTTGAAGGTTTTGTCGACCAAAACAACGTTGGAAAGGTATGCAAGCTTAAGAAGTCCATTTATGGATTAAAGCAAGCAAGCAGAAGTTGGAATCTGCGATTCGATGAAGCCATTAGTAAGTTTGGTTTTATCAAGAATCTAGACGAATCTTGTGTTTACAAGAAGGTCAGTGGGAGTGACATCGCCTTCCTAGTCTTATATGTCGATGACATATTGCTCATTAGAAACAGTATTCCGTTACTAGAGTCTGTAAAGGTTGGCTCGGAAAATGTTTTTCAATGAAAGACTTGGGAGAGGCTCAGTACATACTAGGCATCAAGATCTATATGGATAGATCGAAAAAGATGATAGGATTGAGTCAAAGTACTTATATTGATAAGGTACTAACTCGATTCGGCATGGAAGGAGCCAAGAGAGGCCACCTACCCATGTCGTATGGCATAACCCTAAGCAAGAATCAATGTCCAAAGACACCTGATGAGCGAGAAAGGATGAATCAGATTTCATATGCTTCGCTTATTGGATCGATCATGTATGCCATGATATGTACTAGGCCAGATGTATCGTATGCCTTGAGCGCTACGAGCCGATACCAATCAGACCCAGGAGAGGCGCATTGGACTGCGGCCAAGAATATCCTAAAGTACCTGAAAAGGAACAAGGATAAATTCCTGGTCTATGGTGGCAGAGATGAATTAGTTGTTGAGGACTATACCGACGCAAGCTTCCAGACAGACAGAGACGACTTCAAGTCACAGTTTAGGTACATATTCTGTCTCAATGGAGGAGTGTTTAGTTGGAAAAGTGCTAAGCAAAGCACAATTGCAGATTCTACAACTGAAGCCGAATACTTGGCAACATCTGAGGCAGCTAAGGAGGCAATTTGGATTCGCAAGTTCATTGGTGAACTTGGTGTTGTACCCTCCATCGAGGGACCAATAGACCTCTATTGTGACAACAATGGAGCTATTGCTCAGGCCAGAGAGCCAAGAGCACATCAGAAGGTCAAACATATCAAACGACGATTTCACATGATTTGGGAATGGAAATCAGAAGGTGAAATCAAAATTTGTAAAGTTGGAACGGATGACAATGTAGCCGATCCACTGACTAAACCTTTGCCTCAAGTGAAGCACAACAAGCACATTGAGGCAATGGGAATCAGGCACATCGAAGATTGGCTTTGATTTCCTTATTTTAGTGTTTTAATTAATTTTGGACAATTTTAATGTAAAGCACTATGATGAACCATTCAGTTTTGGAGTAATTAAATTTTTCATGCGATTTAAATCACTCCATTGGCTATTTAATTGTGGTTTAGAATTAAATAATGAGTCCATTTGATTCTTGGAATATTCAAAATAGGGTATCAAGACCAGTCTTGGTAAGGAAACACCTATTAAGTGAACATTGAATATTATAATCGAAAATTATCCCTAATCGAGGTCATTTAAATGATGGACGATTAATGACCATGTGAGATTAGTGTGTAGTTTGTTTTATAGCACCGTTTCTTGTACTACAAGGACATGATCGTCATAAATCATTTGCATAGGTATTGGTTTAGAACCATACTGGATCGACCTATGAGAATAATTTAAGAAATTAAAAATCGTCATAAATATACTTCTCAGTATTGCTATCAGAACCTTTTTCCTCGACCATGAGTATTGTGAGCTTTCTTGTTTGAGTACTAGTCCGCTTTGATGATTGTCAAATGTCTGCCGTAACAGGGGATTTAACGGCATCACTCGGGCGGCTAGGTCCTCTCAGTAAGAGAAGCTACATTACAAGAATGGAAATGTCCTCCTATTAAATATAGGAAAGATGTCTTTGTTGTTTACAAGGCCTCTCGTAGAGCGAGACTGTAAAAATGCATGGCCGTGATCGGATGGATTTTAGAAATCATTTGTTTATTGACAGTCGGACTCGGAATCTAGAAACACTTCTGGACGTAATAAGGATGACAAATTAATCTTACCTTATAGTTCATGAAGAGGCATTAATCGACATAGGAAAAGGGCTATACACTAAAAGCACACTTGTCCGGAAAGACAAGTGGGAGATTGAAAGGAATAGTGTCCTTCGAACAAGTGTATTATTCCGATAGGGGGTTCGGAATTATTAGAAAGCTAATTTTTCAGTGAGTTCAAGTGATCAGAATGCTTGGGTGGAGGCCGCTTCCGATCAGTAATATTAATGCATAATTAATATTACAACTTAATCTTGACTGAACCCTTTGGGTCACACCCAAGCAACTAACGAGCCGAAGCGACGAATTAATTAGGAATTAATTAATAAGTCGACCGAGAAATTAATATTTAGACGTCGGAATTTCGAGCTTGGAGCGTCGAAACCGAGCGTCGGAAGTCGAGACGTGAAAATAATAATAAATCAACAAAGACCAAATACCCCTATCATCGGAATGCCCCAAGCAATCCGAGTGCTAGGGGCATAATGCACAAGCATGGTGGCTAGCATGCACATCAAGCCGAGCCAAGGCTGGCTGGTGCGTGCTAGCGCACCGTTGCTAGCAGCCAAGGCGTCCAAGGGCAGCGTGCAGCAGCAGCCCGCACTTGGAGTGCGTGGCTTGCTTGCCGCTAGCAACATCCCGCATCTCCATGTACGGGTAGCTGGCTGTGGTGCGCGCTATGGCATGGCTTGCTAGCCACAGCTAGCTGCCCGCACTAGGTGCGAGGCATGCTAGCAGCAGGCCTCGACAGCAGCAACCCGCATGAAAATGCAAGGACCTGCTGGGCGAGGAAGCTAGCAGTAGCCCGCACCTTGAGTGCGAGGTCTGCTAGGACGAGGCATGGACAACAGCACTGGCAGCCCACCTTGGGTGCCTTGGTGCCCAAGTGTGGGTGCCACATGGCTTAAAATAAATGGGTGTTGGGGCATTGAGGTGGCCGGTTTTGGGAGAGGGAGTGGGGAGCAAGTTTGGTCCCCTCTCTTCCAAATGGTCCTCACCTAATCTCTCATATGAGCTTGCCACTTGTTGATTTAGTACTAGTTTGATTATTAATTTTATTTTAGCTTTAAAATAAAATAGAAAAATCAAATTCTCCCACATTGATGGGAGAGCTTTTCACACTCATGATTTTCCCTATAAATACCCAAGTTGGGGTATTGGAAAAATCACTTGAGTAAGAGTTGAAAAAGGCATCACTAGTAGTGAAAACCTTTGAACTCAAGAGTTGAAAAATGCATCACCTTTGTGAAAACCTTTGAACTCAATTACTCGGGTTTCGGTCGGGCCTTGCTACCTCCAAGGCATTGGACCTAGTCGGTGTTCGGGTTGTGGGTGGACTTCCGTTGGAGGTCGTCGTATTTTCGAGGCTAGCTTTCGAAGTAAGAGCCCCTTATGGTCGGGCGAAGCACGCGTCAAAGGTATAATTATTATCTTAATCTTGTCATTAAATTAATTATGTTTATGGTTTTATTTATTGCGAGTGCGGTCTTAGTTTTTGGTTTGTTTCCGCGGTGAGTCGGACTCACCAAACCCCAACACGTACGAGTTTGGCTCATCGTTGCAGCAGCCGCGACAGCCTCGGCCGTTGGCAATTCAGCAGCATGGTGAGCCTGGATGGGCTGACCCTACTTTTTCGATCCCGACTGGAGCTGGTGAGGGGCATACCCCACGGTCTACACTATTTTTTGACACATTGGGAGTTCCTCCCCATCTGCATCCTCCAGCACTGTAGTTGTACCTGTATTTTTATTTATTTGACTCTTTAGGGCTTTGCTAGTTTGTATCATATAACCTCTATATTTAGACACGTTGTATATACAAACATTCATCCATTTATGCTTATTATATCTCTGCATTTTTTATTTTTCATTTTATGTGCCTGAGAGTGTGTGGAAAATTGTGACTAATTTTGCGCAAAAATTTCCGTCATTTTTATTATCAATGGAGGGTATCCGACTTTCTCCCCTAAAAGAAAAAATGAAAAATAAAATAAACTTTGACTAACGTAAGCCCAAAATTAATTAAGCTTAAATTAGTCAAAAAAAGTGTTTGAGGTAATGTTGGATTTTTGAGTGGATAAGGCTTTGAAACAAGAGGTTAAAACCGTAAAGTCATTGTACAAAATCAAGTCATGGTCGGAAAAACATTGTTTTCATAGCGCGTGAGGCTGGCGTCGTACACTCTCTCTATCGCGATGCGCTGGCTTCTGTCGCCAGGCGACAGGCTTTTTCGCCGGGCGCTGTACCTGTCGCCTGGCGCTAAGCTTATTTTCTCCGAATCCTTTCGGGAGTCCAATTGTACCAGTTTTGTGCATAAATAGCCCCCAAATCTGCCGATTTTGTATATTTCGAACAGATTAAAACTAGTTATAGTCTTAATTTCTCATCAAGCAATCATGTCTAAGAGTTTTAGTGATTTTACTCGTGAGTGGTGCCGGTCTTTGACCGCTAAGGAGAGGAAAGAACTTGACTTTTTTCACTTGGGAGGTATTTATGGCATAAAGGGGGTAGATACGGATATAGATTTTATTCATACCGCCTTAGAATATTGGGATCCAAACACCCATTGCTTTAGACTAGGGTATGATGAAATTAGTCCTTTACTGGAAGAATTTGGTGCCATTCTAGGCTTCCCTTCTTTAGATCTCGCGGTAATTCCTAACGTGAATGAATATTATTATAAAGATTTTGAGCGTTTCCTTAACCTTAAGGACAGGGATCTAAAAAATATTGTGGATGAGAACGTAGTTAATTTGAAAGAATTTGCACCTCTTTATTTTGATATACCACGTTCGGAATCTTTTCATGTTTATAGGAGGAGAGCTTTCCTCTTTTGCATGTTTAGCCAATATCTTCTTACTAGTGGTAATACTCGTGAGGGTCAAACGATTTTAATATCTGTCATGGAGCAAATTGAATCAGGGAGGAATCCAATGCCATTAATTGTTGGAGAAACTATGCTTAGTTTAGATGAATTAAAGAAAAATCTAAAAGCACCTCTTCGAGGCTCTCCAATTTTATTACAGGTAGAAAAATAATATTTTTTAATTGCATAAATCAAAAATATATATTTTTGTATAGTAATACTAATGATTTGCATTGAATTTTTGCAGATATGGCTGATGGCGAGGCTAGAATTAGTTAGTCATCCTGACAATGTTGACAAATATACACCAAATTTCTTTGTAAGACGGAAGAAACGTTTTTCCATAAAGATGGGCCGCCGGGAGTGGAGCAAGATTTTTAAATCTTGTGATTTTGCCATCAAGTGGGTCATTCCTTGGTGGAAAATTGAGAAGATGGTTGGTGTCAACAAACAACCCTTTAGCCGTCTTTCCAGCTTATCAAAGTTGACATTTTATTACCCCTCTAGGGTAAAAAGACAATATGGCCTTGCTCAAACTATTCCTTCTGGTGATCTTCGTCGCCCTTATGAGTTTCCTGTTTCACAAGACATTGAGAGATTTGACAATTATTTGTGTGCTAGGCCTTTATGGGAATTTATTACCCAAAAGGTTCCTCCTTCTTTGTCTAAATATGTGGAGCATTGGATACTTGGTAGATCTAAAAAGGACCAGAACAAAGTTCAAAATAAGACCAATGGGAAGAATCGTCTGGGAAACAAGAAAGCTCCTGTTAAGGAACACCTAGGTGAAAGAGCTGAATTCAAGACTTCTGTTATGCCTAAGAAAAAGACTACTAAGGGCAAAGAGAAAAGAAAAGCTGACTCTGCGGAAAAGAAATTGTGGGTAGAAAAGAAACATGGTGTGATGGCTAAAGGGGAAACTATCCATACCAAGATTGAATGTAGATCCTCTAAAGGATGCTTTCTAGAAAAAGTGATGGATGAAGAAGAGGAAGCTGACAAGGATTGGAAGAGGGCTAGGAAAGAGAAGACAGATTATAGCATTGCTTTTTCTTTCAATTTATTAGACAATTTTTAATTTTTAAGTCAATTTTCAATTATTTTTTTACAAATAATGTAATTTTTCCTTTATTTTATTAATGCAATCTACATTTACATTAAAATATATTATTAAAGCAATGACTTGAATTATTTTTCTAAAATTATTCGAGTACGAAAGTCGAAAATTTCCAAAATACATCGAAATTCGCCCAGATTGTCGTAGAAAAAATGGCGCTGCAGTTTTAGGTTTGTCACTAGACGATGCTTTTTGTCGCCTGGCGCTACAGTTTGTCGCCAGACGCTAAGGTCCGTCGCCGAGCGACAGATCTTCTCTGTTGCGTTGGTCTTGAATTTTGTGTGCCGATTGTTCTGTGTTGACTTGTCTATTCTGCGATGCAAAATTTGTAAAAATTAAAGTGGCCGCACCCTATAAGGGTTGCCTACGTATCCTTTCCTAAGGAATCAGGCCAAACATAGCTCTTTTGAGTGTCCTACTCAAGTTATTATGGGTAGTACTTCTTAAGTTGGTCAAGATTTGTCATGTTTGAGAATTCATTGCCATCCATATCAGTTAGTTTTGCAGCACCTCCTGATAGGATAGTTTTGAAAATATATGGTCCAGACCAATTGGGCCTAAATTTGCCTCTTAGACCCAAGACATTTTTCCTTAATGCTTTTAACACCAAGTCTCCTACTTTGATGTTTCTTGTCTTGACTTTCTTGTTGAAGTGTCTAGCCATACGAGTTTGATAGCATTGAGTATGATGTCGAGCTTCTAGTCGCTTTTCATCGAGTAGAATTAGCTCCTCATATCTTGCTCTAGTCCATTCAACTTCATCGAGTTTACTGTCCAACGCAATGCGTAAGGAAGGTATTTCTAGCTCTACAGGTTGTACGACATCCATTCCATAGACAAAGGAAAATGGTGTATTTCTTGTTGACGAGAGAATTGACGTGCGATAACCCCAAAGAGCAAAGTGGAGTTTGTCAGGCTAATCCTTGTAATTTTCTGTCATCTTCTCAATTATAGTCTTTAAATTTTTATTTGCTGCCTCAACTGCACCATTTGCTTGAGGTCTGTATGGAGAAGAATGATGATGTTGAATGCCATAATTTTGTAGCAATTCTTCGCATTTTGCTTGAAAGTGAGTTCTATTGTCACTTATCATTTCATGTGGGACTCCATATCGACAAATAATGTTTCTTTCGATAAAGAGTGCTACATGTTTTGCTGTGAGTTTTGCGTATGATGCTGCTTCAACCCATTTAGTGAAGTAATCAATTGCTACTAAGATGTATTCATGGCCTCTTGTTCCTGGAGGAGTAATTTTTCCAATGATATCTATTCCCCATGTTGAGAATGGCCATGGCGATGTGTAGGTGTAGAGGAGAGATGGAGGAACATGTTGTAAGTTGGCGTATATTTGGCATTTAGGGCATATTTTGACATATTGATGACAATCCCTATTCATGGTAGTCCAATAATACCCTTCGCGCATTATCTTTTGGATTAGCATTTTGCCATTTACATGTGTTCCACATACTCCTTCATGGACTATTCTCATAGCCTTTTGGGCTTCCTTTTTGCCTACACATAGGAGGGCTCGACCTTTAGGTACCCTTTTGTGTAACTCGTCGTTTAAGAGCACATATTGGGAAGCCAAGAGTCTTAAAGCTCGTTTTGCTCTTTTTTCAGCATGTAGTGGATATTCTCCTTTCACTACTAAAATTCGGCTAAATTGCGACCGTTTGTCTACGACCGTCTGGAAAACGGTCGCAAATTATGAAATATGCGACCGTTTTTTATGCGGTTGCAATATTATGACGACTTTGACAACGGTCGCATATTTGCGACCGTTTTGCGACCATTTTTATCTTTTTAGACGATCGCTAGGATTTTTGAACAATTAAAAATAATTCTAAATTAAATTAAATCGTTTGCGACCGTCAAAGACGGTCGTAAATGTCATAATCTGCGACCGTCAAAGAGACGGTCGTAAATGTCATAATCTGCGACCGTCAAAGAGACGGTTCTAAATGTCATAATCTGCGACCGTCAAAGAGACGGTCGTAAATGTCATAATCTGCGACCGCCTCTAATACGGTCCCAGATTTCTAATTTTGCGACCGTTTTAGCAGTCGTAATTGTTTTTTTTTTAATTTTTAAAATAGGGTATAAAAGGGATTCCAACTATCAACTCACACTAACCCTAATTTTTTTACACAGCCGCTACTCTTCCTTCATTTTCCTTATCTCCTCTCTTTCCTTTTCTTCCTTCTCACATTCCTCCTCTCTCTAATTCATTCTCCTCTTTCACTCTCATCTCCTATTTTCTGACTTTCATTGCCGAGAAATCAAACAAAGCAAACTTGTTCTCTTTCTCTAAATTTCCTCCTATTCTCCCTCCCGTACTCTTTCCTCTTCTCCTTCTCGTTCTCTTTCCTTCGGATTTTCGCTCCATCTTTGTTTCTATGTTTCTTCTTCATTTTATCTTTTTCTTAGGATTTCTATTAACTAATGAATTGTGGTGTTGTATTTTCGTCAAAGTTTGGTATTAATTGTTAAATTCGACCATAAAAATTCCAGATCTGGAGTTTTTATGGTCGAATTTGACCATATAAACCTAAAGAGGAAGAAGTTTTGTGAAAGGTATGCGTTTCTTCTCTGAATTTTTATTATATTTTTGTTTACTTTGAATTTTTGTTGTTTTATTTTGTTCTCTAATTTCCATGATTGTTCAATTTTTTTCCGATTTTTGTTTGTCTTTTTGTTTGAGTTTTGGTTCGATTTTTGTGTGCTTTTGTTTGAGTTTTGGTTCAAATTTTTGTTGATTTTGTTCGAATAGTGGTTCAATTTTTGTCAAAATTGTGTGATTGTTGTTCGAATTTTTGTGGGTTTTTTTGAGTTGAATTTTTGTTCAAAATTTGCTTAGTGTTTGTGGGTTTGATTTGTGTTCGTATTTTTTGTTGATTTTTTATTTATTTTTGTGCATTTTATTTGTGGGTTAAATTGTTTTGATTAATTTATGTTGCTTTTTTTTTCAATTTTTTGTTTGATTTTTGTAAATTTGTTCGAAATTATATGGGTTGTTTTTATTGGTTTAATCGGATGTTTTTGTTGGTTAAATTTCTGGGTTAATTTTTTTTGATAAATTTATGTTTTTCTGGGTTAAGGGTGGGTGGGTGGTGGTGGGTATTGGTGGTTAAAGGTGGGCGAAGGTGAAGGTGGGTAGAGGGCGGCGGCAAGTGGTTGTTTAGGGTGGGCAGTGGTGGTGGTTTGGGTGGGATCTAGTTTCGGTGGATCTGGGTCAAGGATGGGTGGGTGATGGGTCTATTTTCTATTTTTTTTTCTTTTCAAACTTTTAGCTACCGTTTATGACGGTCGCTAATTTCAAGATTTGCGACCATTTCATAAAGCGGTCGCAATTATTGATTTTTGCGACCGTTTTCTTAACGGTCGTTGAAAATAGTAAAAACGGTTGCAAAAAACCTGCGACCGTCAAACGGTCGTAATTTTGTGTTTTTGCGACCAAGAGAATAACGACCGCCATGTTACGACCGTAGATGGTCACAATTATGTTTTGCGACCGTTTTTGCTATTTTCTACGACCGTTTGAGGCGGTCGCAATTTGGCTGAATTTTAGTAGTGTTTGGTGACACAGTTGAGGATGTTCGTATACCAAGGTTCTTCTTCTTCTTCTTGCTCATGGACCACTTCATCATCCTCTATTGCTTGAATATAAGCCGGTTTATGCCTTTTTTCTATTGTTAAAGGCATTTGCTCGATTTTCGTAGGAATTCTAACCATTGTGGCTAGTCTTGCCAAGGCATCAGCAAATTGGTTTTCCTCTCTAGGTAGATATGTGTATTCTACCTTTTCTAATTGGTTTGTGAGAGTTTTCAAATATGTCTGGTAAGGGGCCAAGTTTTCGCTCCTTACTTTCCATCTTTTGGAAATTTGGTTGATGATCAAAGAAGAATCTCCGAATATTCGAAGTTTCTTTACTCCCAATGCCAATGCTGTTTCGAGGCCTACCACGCATGCTTCATATTCCGCAGCGTTGTTGGTAACGTCGAAGTTTATGGAGATTGGAATATGTTCTTCTTTAGGTGATACTAATAATACCCCTACACCACATCCCTTTTGGTTTGAGGCTCAGTCGAAGTATAGAGTCCAAGTATCATCTTCTGTGACCATCAAATCTTCGTCTGGAAAGTCATTCTTGTGTATTGGTGTGGAATCTTCTATTGGGAAGTCCGCTAAGAAGTCTGAGACCACGGATCCTTTAATAGCATTTTGGGGCATGAATCTTACATCAAATTGGGCTAAGTTGACTATCCATCTTGATATTCGCCCGTTTAGTGTAGATTTCTCGAAAAGATACTTAAGTGGATCCATTCGAGATACTACGAAGACTGTGTGAACGAGCATGTAATGTCTTAACTTGGTCGTGGCCCATACTAACGCGAGGCACAATTTCTCAAGTGGCGTATAGCGTATTTCATACTCGAGCATCTTTTTACTTAGATAGTAGATGGCATTCTCTTTTCTTTCTGCTTCTTGTGTGAGCATAGCCCCCATTGTCTCTTTGGTGACTGTTAGGTACAACCTAAGAGGAATTCCAGGAAGTGCTGGTGCTAATAAAGGAGGATTAGCGAGATAGGATTTGATCTTTTCAAAGGCTTTTTGGCACTCGTCGTCCCATATTACTGGCACATTCTTCTTGAGCTTCTTGAATATTGGTTCACATATTGTTGTTAACTTGGATATGAACCTACGTATGTATTGCAACTGGCCAATGAATCCCTGAATTTGCTTCTCGCTTTTGGGTGGCGGCATTAACATGATTACCTTGATCTTGGTTGGGTCTATCTCTATTCCTCTAGAGCTAATGACGTATCCCAAGAGTTTTCCTGAGGTGACTCCAAAATCACACTTAGATGGGTTCAACCTCATGTTGTATTTCCTTAGCCTTTCGAAGAATTTTCTTAAGGCTACTAAATGCCCTAGACGATCTTTTGATTTTACGATCATGTCATCAACATAGACTTCAACTTCCTTGTGCATCATGTCATGGAGTAAGGCAGTCGCTGCTCGTTAGTAAGTGGCACCCGCATTTTTTAACCCGAATGGCATTACCGTGTAACAGTAAGTGCCCCAAGATATTATGAATGTCGTCTTCTCCGTGTCTTCTTCTGCCATGAGAATATGGTTATACCCTGCGTATCCGTCCATATACGAGAGAAGTGCGTGATTCGCTGTATTATCTACTAGAATGTCGATGTGTGGTAAAGGGAAGTCGTCCTTTGGACTTGCCTTATTTAGATCTCGATAGTCGACACACATTCTTACCCTTCCATCCTTCTTTGGAACTGGGACCACGTTTGCGACCTATTCGGGGTATTTGGATACCCTGATAAAACCTGCAGTTATCTATTTTTGTACTTCTTCTTTTATTTTAAGAGCTACGTCAGGTTTCATTCGACGTAACTTTTGTTTTACAGGTTTCATTCCTAGAATTAGTGGTATTGTGTGTTGAGCTATCTCTCTATTTATTCCTGGCATATCTTCATATGACCAAGCAAATACATCGATAAATTCTTTTAGTAGATTGGTTAAATCGTTTATTTCATCTTTATTAAGTGTTTGTCCGATTTTAACTTCTCTTTTAATGGTTGGATCTTTTGAGATATCAATCGTTTCAGTGTCTTCAATTACTGGTGTTTTATTTTCAAGCGTTTCCATTGCTTTAACTATTTCCTTGTCATTTTCATTGTTAGTTAAGCAATGCTCGTCATCTTGGGTTAAAGAATAACACGAGGAGTAAGCAAATGAAGACATATTATTAAACTTAGAAACCATTACATCAAATAAGGATATGTCCACTGGGACTTGACTACTAACTATCCTAGGAGAGGGTGCTAAAATAGAAGAATTAGGGGAAGGTGCTACAGCTAGAGACTTAGAAGACTCGATAGGGGAAGACTCTAACTCGGACTCTGACTCAGACGACTCTTCAAACATTGGTCCTTGTCCTGCTGTTATAGAGATCTTTCTTCCTCTTGGAGTAGTTACCTTCACGGTCTTTCGCCATCCTTGAACTAATCCCTCTGCTGGAGTGATAAGCTTAGAAGGATCAAAGTTATCACTTTGTAGTGCCGTCTGAATGAGCAAGGAGTTATCCTTAATGTATGTTGGCTCATTCTTCTCGTGTCCAAAGAGAAGTCCCATGACACTAAAGTCAAAGCATGGAGGTGCTTTCTCCTTATGGATAGGAGTTGGGATATCATCTAGAAAGTTGCAATCCAAGAAGATTTCAAACCCAGGTTGTCTTATCCCATTCTTGACAAAGGGTTTAGGAAATTCATTGCATGGATAATCCTATCCCTCTCTTATGAATTTTCCATTTAGGGTGAGAGGATAATAATCCATTGGGATTGCTTTCTTTTGGGTACGAGCATTCCTACGTGCATTGGCTTTTTCCAGGCTCGCTTAAGGTCTTCTAGAGTCGGTTCGAAACCAAGTCTAAAAGTAACCAATTTAGGGAGGCCAGGTAGTTCCATTTGCTTTGCTATCTCCTTCTTCTTTCCAAGAGTCATTCCAGGAAAGTGTCCTTGTTTTCTAAGGATAGCATTTACTGTCATGTTGGAGTGAAGGTCGTAGTAAAAAGGGGTCCTTTCATCCTCCTCGATTAAGGAGACCTCTTCGTTAAAGCCCCACAAATCTTCATCATTTTCATTGTGCTCCACGTTTATGATTTGATTTTCGATGGCTTTAATTCTTATTGGAGAAGCATCAATTGTAATAGGGATTCCTCCAACTATAGCCTTCACTTGTTGATGAAGAGATGAAGGGACGGCCTTAAGGTCATGAAGCCAAGGGCGTCCCAACAATAAGTTGAAAGATGCCTTAATGTCTACCACTTGAAAAGTAGTAGCATGTTCTATGACCCCTGCCGTTACATTCATGGTGATTGTTCCAAGTGCTTGGTGGCGAGTGTTGTCATAGGCTCTTATTCCCTGTGTAGATGGAGACAAGTCTTCATCCCTTATTCCTAACATTCTTGTAGTTCGAAGTGGACAAACATTAATTGCTGATTCATTATCTACAAGAGTCATTGGGACATTCATCCTCTTGCATATTACTGTGAGATTTAAGGCTTTATTGTGTTTTTCACCCTCTAGAGGTAGGTCCTTGTCAGAAAAGGTGATCAAATTGATGGGACTAGGGAGATCACTCGTGAGAAAGTTAGCCAACCCCTCAGGAGTGGTTTCAGAATCTATTCCTATCTTATCTAGAGCATCCAATACTGCTACCCTATGTTGATGGGATGTAGCTAGTAGTTTCCATACATTCATCTCGACCTTAGTCTTTTTGAGTTTTTTGACAACATCGTTGTCTTCTATGATAGGTATGGGAACTTGTTGAGTATTAGGAATAGGTTGTTGTGCGGTAATGGGAGGTTGCATTCTCCCAGATCTTGTGAGAACGTCTATGGGTGAATCTTCTTCATCCCAAATATCGTCCACTGAATATATCGTGGTGAGTGGGGTTTCCTCCATATCCTTGAGGTAGACGTCCTCATCATCACTTTCCCAAACTCCATTGATGGTAGCATCCTTCTTTGTGGAATTTAGACTATTTTTTTTATTATCAATCAGTTTTTAGATTAAATCCTTGAATTTAAAACAATGTCCTATAGTATGTCCCCCTAATTGATGACAGTAGAATCTGTCTGTCCTCTTTAGTGATTCAAATGGTCTCGGTTTGATATTGCCACTCTCGGAGAGAATAATTGGAGTATAAGATTTATTGCTCCTTTTGGGTGTTTCAACTACTTGGAGAGAAAACGGTTTCCTCTTAGTTGTCTCTATAGGTGTCTCCTCTTTATTGACATGCTTACTTCCTTCTAACTTTGTGCGTTCAAGAACTTCTCTACACATGTCTATTGTTTTCTTTATTGTATTTATGAATATCAAAACGTCTTCTCTAGTGACAAGTTGTTTATCTGGGGCCCAATCACTCATGGCATCGAAAAAGATTTCCTCTTCTTCTTCAATAGCATGAGTTTCTTCAATTGGTTTGATTAGAGATGATGGGTCAATACAATTTTCCTCATCAGGAATAGCCAAGGAGTCAGAAAGTAGTGCACTGTTGATACTTGGCTTCTTGCTTACAAGAGGCAGTGGGAGTTTATTGCTATCGATTAAGTCTTGAATAGCTTCCTTTAGCTTCCAGAAATTTTCAGTAAGATGGCCCCTACCTTAATGGTATTTGCAGTGTGCATTGGGATTCCAATTAGCCGTTCTCCTTTCGACTGGTGGATCCCTAAATTGTCCAATAGGAGTTATAAGACCTTTTACATGAAGACGGTCAAATGCGGTGTCATAACTCATACTAATAGGAGTAAAATTTCTCCTAAATGGTTTCTCTTGTCCTTGATTATTCATAGCGAGAACATCATTCAGATTAAAGGTGCTAACATTATTTGAGTGGGTGGTTTTGGAAGAAGAAGGATTGTCGCTCTTTTTTCCTTTCCAGCCACTGTTGGAGTTATTGTTAGCAGCTTTTTGCTATGCAAGGTCATCTTCAATATTGATTCCAATGTCATAAACGGCCTTGAAATTATTCAAGTTGCTTTGGTACCTGAGATTCTTGGAATACTTTTCCAGGAGATTCTTTATGAATAACCTCACGGACTCTTTTTCAGTAGGCACCTCAATCATCTTAGCGGAAGTTTCCCTCCACTTATTAAAGAAAGAAGTAAAACCTTCATCTCTTTTTGTTTAAGAATCTCAAGCTCCCTATGATCAATTTCAACTTGAATATTACATTTATATCTTTCAATGAAAGCGTTTACAATAGAATCCCAAGTAGAGGTTTTCTCTTTGTCAAGGGAAAAAAAAACCATTGTTGACAAACGGTTTCAAGAGATAGAGGAAACAATGAATGAAAGACTTTCCTATCAATCCCCTTAATATTCATTATAGTCTCGAAAGCTCTTAAGTGGAAATAAAGATTATCAGTTGCCTTGAACCTAGGGATGTCATTGGCATTGAACTTCAGCGAAAGAAGCTCCTTGTCCACAGGGACTCCTTGTGAGCTAATGCCCTGGAACCTATAGTCATTGGAGAGCTTGCTCAAGCTTTCTTACATGAGCTCCATTTGTTGTTTCTTCACAGGGTCATTGATTTGAAGAGCCATAGCCTTCATTAATTCAGTCATGTTAGCCACATTGTTCCTAAGTTCGTTGACTTCTTCTTGAGTTCCCATTATCTTCTTAGCTTTTCTTTTCCTACTGATTGGTCTGTCAAAAATTAGTATTTCAACAAAGGTGTTGTCCTTGATTAATCGCCCTTCCTTTCTTGACCAAGCGCTGTAAATTAAACCATTTTATTTTTAATGACTTGACTCGAATTGACTTTAACTTTATTGGTTTTTTTTTTTTAAAAAAAAAAGGCAAAACGACAAAAGATAAAAAGGCAAAAGATAGGGTGCATATTAAGTAAAGGTTCAAACAAGTATGGTTTAATTGGAGGATTAGTATCCGACTTACCCCCCTAAAAAAATGACGGAAAACACGCGCATACAAAACTCCCTAGACATGGTCAAAGTGAGACATACGTATTGAGTGTGTGTTTTAATAATGAGTGCGAGTGACATGTTTTGACTCTTGTGTGAGACCGTGGGACTATGTTCTTAGACTCAATTAAGGACTAAACATGACTACCGTCATTAATAAACTGGTTAAACCAATTAATTAAACTGATTAATTAGACTCGTCGTGAAGACTCGAGCAAAAACATGGACTGTCACCGGAGCTATAAGACCAGCGCCAAACGACAACATTGTCGCCTGGCGCTAATCACTAGCGCGTGGCGCTACAACCCAAACTTTTGCGCCATGGTTGGAACATTGGTCTGGGACTGTTTCCAGTATTTTACTCTAAAGGGACAAGCCTAAAGTCGTACTAAGTCAAGTTTGATCAATTCATTTAGACTTTAATCATTTATATTAATTAATTAATTAATTTAGCAAATTCCTTTAGTCATTAATTAGTTTATTTAGACTCATTCACAAGTAAAACAAACGGTTAGTGTAAACACATATAGGTTATGCACAAGCAAATAATGCACAAGTAGTTAAGTAGGCACAATATGATGCAATGAGTTTGCAATCTAACCATGGCTCTAGCTCTCTAAACTTTAGGATATGGGTTAATCAAATAGGGTCCATGGTTATGAGTCCAGATGCACCGCGCGGAAGCCTTACATTTGGAAGGGTTGGCGCAAGTGGATGGGACCCCGCGAGTTAAACTCGCTTCCACGGTTTGGTGAATTCAACAAACTCGGATGTACCCTTCGTTTCCAGGAGCGTTCTATTAGGTAGATGGAGCGTAAATTCCCAGAGGGTTATGGCCATATGTAGAACACATATGGGTTCAGAAAAAAAGGGAAAAACTCAATCAGGAAGTAAAACCGAGCAAACAGTACTAGAACTGGTCGAAACAAGAAGGTAGATTTTTGGCTCGGTATTGGAAGAATTTGGAGCGAGACTATAGTGCTCGTCGCCTGACTAGGGCTCTGTCGCCAAACTACATTGCTGTCGCGCAGCGACAGAGCCATCCTATAGCGCTGGCTCTGTTTTCTCAGTGCCGATTCCTACATGCCTCAGCAGCTTTCTGTTCTTTGAATTTTTCGATTTTTCGTGGCGGTTTTTTCGATCCTTGTTGTGAAAGATATTTCCCAAATTTCCTACATGTAAAAATCCAATGTTTTTGACGCATTACGGATGGTCTATCCAATACGGACCTTTTTTTACGCATATGTCAATAATGTCAATCAAAATTACGCACATGAATACTTAGAATGTTTTGAGTCTCATCCAGTCATTTTAAATTATTGCCAAAATAAATTTTAGGAATTAAAATAGAAATCCTCCCTAGTGAAGTCGCCAAAAAACTGTAGGGAATATTTCAAGCATCCCACACTTGAGCCCCACTGTGATCATACACTTAAGCATGGTGGCGTCCAAAGGGAAGGAAGCTAGAGAAAAAGAGTCGCTAACAAGTTTTAAGAACTTTTAAACCGTTCACAAGGTGAAGGTTACACCCCTTCACGATCCATGAGATCGCTAACTCCATAGTGGTCTGGAACCATGACTGGATATTCGGGGATGAAGGTACAAATCCAACCTAAAAGAGATTGAACTTGCCCTAAAATTAGGCCTCTACTTTATTCTTCTCATATTCATGTGCGCTTTCCGACTATCGTGCAATCATTAGGTTAGCCCTAAACCTGTTTAATCTATGTTGGTTCAATATTAATGCACAAATAAATCTATTATTGGCGATCATTTGAATTATAATCACATTAACCTAAACAAGATTATTAGTTATCTTATTAAGCGTGATTACAAGTATAAATTCCCTTTAATCCTGCAAGAGAGGGCGTGATCGAGCAATAACAATAATAATATCAAGCAACATCACAATCATCATAATAATAATCTCAATAAAACATAATAATATTATTAACAAGATCCTAGGCATGATACTAACAAGATTAATAACAAATCTTGCATGTCACTAAACATTAAGGATCAAAGCTTTATCCCTAACATGATACTAAAATGATATTAGGAAAGAATACGAAGCATCATAGAAACATGCATGATATTAGAAATATTAGTTAAACATGATACTAGGAATCATAAAGACATCCTAACATGATACTAGGAATCAAAATAATTAAAGCATGATTTCTATATCAAAATAATAACAATTAAATCACTTACTTGGATGCCTCGTATCTTTTTCTAATAACAAAATACACGCGTTAGTAACTTCAAGGAAAATATTAAATCAAACAATTAAATTAAATAATTGAAATAGATATTTAGGACCAAACCCTCAGAAATTATCAACCTTTCACGTCTAGGGCGAAGGCAACTTCGAGCTTGGCCTGGTGTGTCTAGAACTTGTGAATGCGAAATTTTGTATGAGGGAAGGTTTAGAAAAGGAGAGCTTCTAGATTTTAGAGAGAGAGAATTAGATGATTTGAATTCTTGTGAATCCCCCAAAATAGGGAGATACGACCCCTATTTATAGAAAAATAGTCCGGAAACAAATCAAATCCCATTCGGAATAAAATACCTCATGTCGCGAAAGACAGGAGTTAGCGCCAGACGACAGGGACTAGCGCCAAGCGACAGTCTTGTCGTCTTGCGCTAATCCAGAAATAAGACGCACTTTTGCACGCGGAATCCTCTTCTTAATATGATTAAGCAGCAAATTCGCGTTTATCAAATTAAAATCGAGTGTATCATAAAACATTTATTTTATTCCAAATAAACTCTTTAAAATAATAATTATCAATCCTAATTCCATTAGAATTTAAAAGAACCTCCTAGATATTCTAGAAGATTAAAATCAACCTAATAACTTTAGGAAGAATAATTAATAGGCCCTCCTCTAGATCATCGAGCCGCATATAAAATTCATTTCGAGATATTTTTATTAAAACAACCGCATCACTAGACTTTTCACACTTTCACTTCGTTCGATAATCAAGTGACGTGAAAGGTATTTATCACTGGGTTTGGTTTTGGGGAGACACATTTGGGTGTCTACAGGAGTGTATATTGTTTAGCCATGGGCTTATATCTACAGCTCCTATATTCTAATGATTAACTATTTTTTTGTTGATATTTTTTTACATTTTTTTTGGTGCAAATTCGAACTTGAGTACATTCATTAAATTAGTGTACATTACGGTGAAAAGATTGCCATGATTATTTAATAAAAAAATGATAATTGGTTTGAGTGCAGCTTCATGCAAACATAATTGACAAGCTAACTCCTAAGACTTATGGTTAAATGTTTTTTTAACATCATTTTATGATAATTTTCTAAGTTATATTTTTCATCTATTTTATAGGTGACAATTTTGTCAAAGGAAAACCACCTAAGTGCTACTACTAACTTAAGAGCATTAACACAAGGTCCAGATCGTGCAGTGATTTCCTTAAATGGCTACATGGTTAATGGATTTATGTTTCGTACAAAGGACAATGAAAGGGGAAGAAAAACACAAAATAGTGGGATTGTTGTGAATGGAGAAAGTGGAGCATCAATCCTTGATTATTACAGCCTCTTACAAGAAATCGTAGAAATTCAATATATTGGAGGAAATCGTGTCACTTTGTTTAAGTGTGACTGGTGGGATGTGCATAGTCATGGTCGAGGGATCAATACGGATTGTTTTGAATTCATAAGTGTTAATACATCAAAGTTGTTAGCTAATGTCCTTACATTTTAGCTACACAAGCTCGCCAAGCATTTTATGTTAATGATGTTTTGAAGCCAAATTGGAAGGTTATAGTTAGGACCACACCAAGAAACTACTATAATGTTCTGGAGGTCAGTGTTCATGACGAAAATAATTATATGGATACTATATATCATGACCCTTTATTATTATTATTATTATTATTATTATTATTATTATTATTATTATTATTATTATTATTATTATTATTATTATTATTATTATTATTATTATTATTATTTTTGACAATTATTTTTATCTTTTTTTTATATAATTATAAAACCATTATCGTCTATTCTATAGGTTCCTACTTTACATGTGATGCTAATTTTTATACATCATCGTGATTTGATTTATGCACAAACTTTTTTTTGTTTGTTTTGTAAGAAACTTTGATTTCTAATATTTGTTTTATACCAAAATAATTATTACAAGTCATAATTGCCCAAATGACGTCGTCTTCAATTGGCTAATTAATACGAGTAAAGCACATTACTCCATACTATCTTATATATATAATTTTTCATTTTGAAGCAAAAAACAAAAACTCATCAATATTAACTACTACTAGCTGGTACTCTTTGTTCCTTTCAAAATTGATACTAACTTCAAGTTTTAATAGGACTTTGACAAAGACAAAGAAAAAAAAGTGATTAAAAGATATATTCAAGCATTTATTCATAATTAAGAAAATTCAAGTTGATACCGATTGTTATCAAAAGTGAAAAAATTATTCTACTAAATTGATTTTATAATAAAAAAAAATAGCAGAAAATCATTGAAAAATATTAACTAACAAAATTAATAACCACTTAACCCTTCATCCATAGAAAAAGAACTCGATTTTTTTTATTTATCTACAATCTTGGCAAACTTATGGTGTTCAACCCATAAAATTAAACCTTGGTGAGAAAAATTATTGTGTGAAAATTAAAGGCTCCAACTGTGCAAGATTGAAGAATAACCACTTAATCATTTTCCTTTTTCAGCATTAGTATACATACAATTTCCGATTTTTTAAAAGGCCATATAAAAGCTTTTAGAGGCAACCATAATTTCTCTAATGCTACAAAGAACTTTTAGAGGGAACATAAAATACATTATTGCTAAAACTGACTTTTAGAGGCAACCAAATTTTCACTAATCCTAAAAATGAACTTTTAGAGGCAAGTTTAAATTCACTAATGCTAAAACTATCTTTTAGGGGCAACAATAATTTCATTGATGCTAAAAAGAACATTTAGGGGCAACCTCTAATCCACTAATGCTAAAAAGAACATTAAGAGGCAGTCATAGTTTTATTTATGCTAAATATATCTTTTAGAGGCTATGAAAAATTATTTGCCTCAAAGTTTTGCCTCTATAGATAAATTTTCTTGTAGTGGGTGTTCTTTCTCCAAAAAGGCACCATCGCGAGCAACAAACACTTTGTTCTCGGATTTGTTGTAGAAGTAATACCCTTTGCTTTCTTTTGGGTAGCCCACAAAGAAAACCTTGTCAGATTTGGGGTGAACTTTGTCAAAAATTAATTTCTTGACAGATGTTTTGCATCCCCATATCTTGAAAAAAGACAACCTTGGAGGTTTCTTCATCCATATCTCGTATGGAGTCTATCCTACAGCTTTTGATAGAGCATGGTCTAGTGTTAGTGCCGCGGTTAGAAGTGCGTGTCCCCAGAAAGAGATAGGTTGATAACTAAGACCCATTGTTGATCGTACCATATCCAGCAAGGTTCGATTTCTCCTTTTAGATACTCTGTTCCATTGTGGAGTTCCTAGAGGTGTCAATTCTGAAAGTATACCCTTTTCTTTTAGATGGTCATCGAATTCTTGGCTCAAGTATTCACCACCTCGATCCGATCGAAGGGCTTTGATTTTGTTGCCAAGCTAATTTTCAACTTCACTCTGAAATTCTTTGAACTTTTCAAATGATTCAGATTTGTGCGACATAAGGTAGCCATATCCATATCTACTATAGTCATCTGTGAAGGTGATAAAATATCGATGGTCGTTCCTTGTGGTTGTGCTCATTGGTCAACATACATCGGTGTGTATTAGGCCCAACAAGTCACCTGCCCTTTCTCCCAACTTAGAGAATGACTGCTTTATCATCTTGCCTAATAAACATCCTTCATAATTCTCAAACGATTGCAAATCGAATGAGTCAAGAACACATTCTTGTACAAGTTTCTTGATGCGTTTGATGTTAATGTGGTCAAGACGACAATGCCACAAGTACGTCTCATTCGAATCAATGGTCTTAGCTTTCTTGGTGGTATTATTAACATTATAAACTTGTTTGTTTAACGAAAGTACACATTTTAGATAAATGTGTCATACCATAAACATATAGGCAAGACTTTTGAAATAATAGTCTTGTGATTAAAACAAAATGACGTCCAACGTCTAAAGATCAATGTATGGTTGATAACAAAAACTTAAACAAGTTCTAGGTCATGACAAACTATGTGATTACAAGCCTTCCGGAAAGATTGTCTTCTTCTTCCGCTTGCATATCCACATCCACTTGGTAAGCCCTTCTCACTTGGTTCCTAAAATAGGAGCATATAGTGAGTCATTAATGGTATCTAATACCTTATGAATTGCTTGTATTCAAGTGTAAGTTTATAAAGAAGATACCTGAGGTAGAGATTTCTCTTCCCTTTGCCTCATCTTCCAGGTATATGCTGCATTCTCTCTTGTAGTGGCCCTGCCGACTACAGTAGAAGCATCGCACCTTTGCCTTGTTCTTGAACTCCTTCTTCTTTTCCCTTACAGCAAGCTTGAGCTTAGTACTTTCGCAAGAATCGGCCCTTTGAAGCTCATGGACAACTTCCATCAAGGAGAGTTTGTTTCGATTGGCAGTTAATCGCATCTTCAATGGGAAATAGCCCGAGCGGAGAGAACTTAAAATCATGTGAGCCGCTTGCTCATCCTCCACCGGTGTAGACACCCAAATGTGTCTCCCCAAAACCAAACCCAGTGATGAATACCTTTCACGTCATTTGATTATCGAACGAAGTGAAAGTGTGAAAAGTCTAGTGATGCGGTTGTTTTTATTAAAATATCTCTCTTTCTGTTTTTGAAAATATTTCTTTTTATACTCTATATATGAAAATAGCCCGTCCAATTTAGTTTGGTCCATGATATGGGTCCAATAATAGTGTAGTTGGATCAGGCTCGAAAAGAGCTTCCCGACAATATATTATAAGCTCAATTCCGATGAATAATGAGGAAGTTGTGGTTAAAATACTAAATTGGGCTCGAAATGAATTTTATATGCGGCCTGGTGATCTAGAGGAGGGCCTATTAATTATCATTCCTAAAGTTGTTAGGATTGATTTTAAACTTCTAGAATATCTAGAAGGTTCTTTTAAATTCTAATGGAATTAGGATTGATTTTAAAGAGTTTTATTTGGAATAAAATAAATGTTTTATGTTAAACCCGATTTTAATTTGATAAACGCGGAATTTGCTGCTTAATCATATT
This sequence comes from Chenopodium album, assembly GCF_948465745.1. Taxonomy (NCBI): domain Eukaryota; kingdom Viridiplantae; phylum Streptophyta; class Magnoliopsida; order Caryophyllales; family Amaranthaceae; genus Chenopodium; species Chenopodium album. Next base: position 53,413,702 of record NC_137843.1, read on the forward strand.
AAGAAGAGGATTCCGCATGCAAAGTGCGTCTTATTTCTAACTCAACGCAAGACGACAAGACTGTCGCCTGGCGCTAACAGCTGTCGCCTGGCGCTAGTGCTTGTCGTCTGGCGCTAACTCCTGTCATTCGCGACAGGAGGTATTTTATTCCGAATGGGATTTGATTTGTTTCCGGACTGTTTTCTTATAAATAGGGTCCTAGATCTCCGTTTTTAATCATTCACAACCATCTAATTCTATTCTCTCTCTCTAAAAGCTAGAGGCTTTCTCTCTCTTTTTCTAAAACTTCCCTCATACAAAATTCCGCATTCACAAGTTCTAGACACACCTAGCCAAGTTCGAAGTTGCCTTTGTCCTAGACGTGAAAGGTTGATAATTTCTAAGGGTTTGGTCCCAAATCTCTATTTCAATTATTTAATTTAATTATTTGCTTATTATTTTCCGTGAAGTTACTAACGCATGTATTTTGTTATTAGAAAAAGATACGAGGCATCCAAGTAAGTAATTTAATTGTTATTATTTTGATATAGAATTTATGCTTTGATTATTTTGATTCCTAGTATCATGTTAGGATGTTTTATTTTGATTCCTTGCATCATGTTTAGGGTAATAATTAGGATTTCTGATATCATGTATGTTTCTATGATGCTTCCTATTCTTTCCTAATATCATGTTAGTATCATGTTAGGGTTAAAGGTTTGATCTTTATTGCTTAGTGACATGCCAGGGTTTGTTATTAATCTTGTTAGTATCATGCCTAGGATCTTGCTAATATTGTGCTTTGATGAGATTATTATGATGATGATTGTGATTATTATGTTGCTTGATATATATTGTTATTATTGCTTAATCACGCCCTCTCTTGCAGGTTTAAAGGGAATTTGTACTTGTAATCACGCTTAATAAGATAATTAATAATGTGTTTAGGTTAATATGATTATAATTTAAGTGATCGCCAATAATAGATTTGCTTGTGCATTAAATTCAACCAAAATAGATTAAACAGGTTTATGGTTAATATATTGATTGCATGTTAGTCAAAAAGCACACATGAATATGAGAAGAATAAAGTAGAGGTCGTTTTAGGGCAGGTTCATCTCTTTTAGGTTAGATTTGTACCTTCATCCCCGAATATCCAGTCATGGTTCCAAACCACTATGGAGTTAGCGATCTCATGGATCGTGAAGGGGTGTAACCTTCACCCTGTGAACGGTTTACAAGTTCCTAAAACTTGTCGGCGACTTTTTTACTCTAGCTTCCTTCCCTTTTGACGCCACCATGATTAAGTGTATGATCACAGTGGGGCTCAAGTGTAGGATGCTTGAAATATTCCCTACAACCGGCTTGCCAATGAGCTCCAAGTGAGTGAATAGCCTTGTCATTTGGAGCACGTGGGCTCAAAGTGGCATTCTAGGTCTTAGTCTAGTGTTATAGACTTGTGTCCATACCTCTTACCTCTCCTTGGCAAGGTATCCCTCTTGCGGTGGCCTGATCTTCATGTTGGAGAGTGACCTAATCACTTCCTCCACGAGACCATCATAGTTGCCTTTGACTCTCTTGGTGACCCTCAAATTGACTATATCCTCTAGAGCTTTGAGGAGCATGTCCGGAAAATAGTTGGAGAACTTCCACTTTCATTGTTCCGGGATGGAGTTTGCCATAAGTCATGAGACTCTTTTGCAATCCCAACTCCATTCTTCTTGATCCTTATCGCTCATAACCCCTTTTGAGTAAAAACTAGGGATGGGTATGTCGAGAATGTGCTCAAGGTAGCAATTTCGGAGGGTCTTTCGGAGTTCTTCTTCCCACTCCTTAAAGTTCACCAAGTTCAGGGAAAATGGTAACTTTTCGGGAAGTTCTGGGACATTAGGTTGTTTTCGTTGTTAGTTGAAAACATGATTCTATAATTGAAAGAATTTGAAATGAAAAACCATTCATAATAATTAAATAAGATTGAAATCATGCATATTTATCAAACTTATTTAAACGTCTTATTCACACATTAAATTGTCGCTATTTTATGAGAATAAGTCGATTCCAAGATCTAAAGAATCAATGAGTAATTAAGCGTGCTTTAGCTTGTCTTAACACTTAATATTCTAAGATAAGCAACTCTTTGCTAATGGCTCCAAGCCACTCTTGGTTAGATAAATCGTCGCATCCAATGCTCTCTCAACAACTTATCCACTTTGCCACGACATGTTAGGACTCCATCACTCATGTCGTTGAGTATAACCAAAACCAACATGCATACCTAGTATGCCTTACGTTTCCTAGGAGTAATAGTGATGCCTCACTTTGGCGTAGCCCATCACTACTCTCAATAGGTCGGTAAGTGTTGTTTTGGAATGACAAATTTTACTCAATATTTTAGGGACCTAGGGTTTCTAAGTTGGTTGATTTAAGTGAACTTATTTAATCATCGCAACATTCGAAATCCTAAACATGAATCTAACATATTATTCATATATATAATCATAAATATATATCGAAAACATAAGTAAATGATGCATTTGGCAACTAGCATGACCCCTTGAGTCTTAAAGTCTTCAAGGGTCTTCTTTTGCAACTTCATGGCTTCGTCTTCCAAGAACCTCCGTCTTCAAGACATAACCAAAATAATGAAAATACTAGTATCTACGATTAGGACTAATCTAAATATTAAGGTACAAAAAAACGCAACGGTTCGCAGACCATATTTAGATTTACAAAAATACATGACGGAACACAATCTGTATTTTCTATCCTAATCGGGCCCTACTAGTTGCCATTTAATAAAACTTATGAGAGAATATACATTCCATTCATCCATTCACTATATGTGAATAACCCATGCATTTTACAACGATAATCAAGTAACAATGCACAAACACGCATAAACTAGTAACTAATTTAGGTGGTTAATTCGATTAACGCGCTTAATTAAAACTAGTCAAAGTTGTTTAACCAATTATGTGATTAAGCGCAATCAAAATTGAAGCTCCCACTAAATTCCGCATCCATCTTAATTAATCCAATTAATTAAGCCAGTAAACCCAAAATTTTGCCAAAATAAAATTTTGCAAGTACCGCTCAAAACCGAGGCTTAGCCTCTAAAATTTAATTAAAATAATTTAAATATAATTAAAATTGGCAAAACGCAAAATTAACATTGCCTTAAAACCCCAAAATCCCTAACATCAAGCCTTTAGGCTTGGTGTGCTAGACACCGGGGCATGGGTGCCTAGTGAGGGGTCGTGCGCATAGCGGTGGCTCAAGCCAAGCGTCACACCCATAGCCTATAGATCGCATACGCGTTGTGCTCCCTACGGGGGGGTGTTTGCGACTCGTGGCCACGAAGGCCACTCGAGCTTGCTGTTGTGCGTGCCCCATGCCGCAACCAAGTAGCATACCTGCACACACACAGGCACCCCATCGCAACAAGCAGCGCACACACACACAGCATGCTGCTGCTGCCTTGCTACATACCAGCCACGCACATGAGTGGCGCACGCACCAAGCGCAGCCAACCCCTTGGCAGCCACATGTGGGCTGCTGTGCAGCCCCGCTGGTCGAGGGTGGTTTTGACTTGGTTTGCGTGCTACCCTTTCAGGATTAATTCCGAATTATTACGTAACTTAATTAATTAATTCCAAATTAATTTTAGAATTAATTTAATGAGATAAATGAAAAAAAAAATAACAAGTCTAACTTAATAAATTATTCAAGTGCACAAAACCAAAATTATTTCCAAGAACTATTCTTTAATAAAATTGGTTCAACTTGATGCAATAAAATGAATAGGGCTATTCTCAACATTAATTTAACCAACATAAATTAATTATGAAATTTGACAAAATTAAAGGGAGAGTTGGAATTATGAACACAAATATTCAAAAAAGATTCCAACTTTAACTTGTGAATCCTTGAAAATTATATCTTCCAATATGAAGATTAATTAAAATTCTATCACAAGATTGAAACTTTATGATTCCAATCAACTTAATAAATTATTAAATCAAAAAGTTCATACATGGAATTTAGTAACACAAAGTTCCAATCATTTAAAATAATTAAAGATTGAATGTTTTGTACTTATGAGCCTAAAGAAACAAACTTTTCACACTTAAAGCAATTTATTTGCAATTATGTGAAAAATTTGAGCCAACTATTAAGCACCAATTACTACCAAGTAATTATGCTCTAAAGTGGTCTAAAATTGCAGAAGCATAAAGGAAATAACCAAATGCATAATCACAATTAATATGCCATTAAGATTCAAGCTTTAAAAGATTTAAAAAATTTCATCAAAACGAAAAAATCCCTCGAAACAAGCATTTCTTGGCAGAATTTGGCTTTTTTGCATTCCTAAAGGGTTCAGAATGTTTCCAGCATATCGATTCCACCCAAAATTCACTAGTCTTGGGCGTAAATCTAGGTTCTGGAGCCAAAGTTCTTAATAAAACGAGATTAAAATTAATAAAATCGAGCTACTAATCTAATTAGCAACATAACCAAAAATTAAATCATTTTTAAACCCTTGAAAATTTTTTAGTTACAAAAATAAATGAGCAAGGCTCCGATACCGCTGTTGGGTTTCGATCAGTTAAAATCACCGCGGAACAAAACCCGACCCCATGACCCGCTCACAATTAATATAACTAAAACGACATAAATAACAAGAAAGAGAGAAAAGAAATTCTTACCCTTGCCGCGTGCTTTGCTCTCACTCGGGGCTCTTACTTCAAAGCCAAGTCTTGCAAGCGCAGAGACCTCCTATGGTATCCACCCACAACTCGACCCCGGCCGGTCTCTTACTTGGTGTTTAGCCAAGTCGGACCAAAACCCTACTCGAGTATTATCTGAACTTAAAGGTTTTCTCTCAAGTGGAGATGCCTTATTGAATTTCTACTCAAGTGACTTGGGAGGATGTTACTGAAAGCTTCATGAGTCGTTACAAGTGTAAAATCCAAGCCAAGACATCTGAACGTGAACTCTCCATTCTCAAACAGAAGGAGAATGAAGGCTCCACTACATATCTGAACAGGTGGAGAGAAACAGCTGCACTCTTGGTGGATCCTCCCAAGGAGAAGGATACGGTTCGCCTCTTTATTTAGAATCTGACTCATAATTACAAGCAGCATATGAAGTTTCTGCCTTTGAACACTTTCGAAGCTGTGTACGATATTGGTATCAATATTGAGGACGAGTTGATGAAGACTACTAGTAGCAACAATAACAACAAAAACACTTGGAAAAACAAGAGGAACGATAATCCTTCTTCTTCGTCCTACAAGCCCAACAATGCTACCAACAACATTAAACTTAATGATGTGTTGGCTCTTAATGCTCCCACTCAAAGATTCCAAAGGAAAAGGAGGGTTTATACACCTTTGGGAATGAGCTATGACACTGCTTTTGATCTCCTGCACAGTCAAGGATTGATCATGCCTATTGGACCGTTTCCGGAGCCCGGGCTTGAGAAGAGAACTGATATCTATGACCCCAATGCTCATTGCAAATTTCACCAAGGCAAAGGTCATACTATTGAGCAATGCTAGAAGTTAAAGGATGCAATTCAAGACATGATTGATGCTAATTAGCTTCCTGTTCCTCCAGGGTCTAAGAAGCCTAATATTCAAACAGGTCCTTTTTCTGATGCTTTGGTTATCATAGAAGATGAAGTCTCCTTTGATCTGTCACTACTCATCCAATCTGTGGATGAACCTCTACCAGAAGTTGTTTTTTTGTTTCAAACTATGAAGAAGTGAATGTAATTTGGGATAGTGACGATGAAGACGTATATCTCAAAGACATAGCCTGTTCATCTCTTGGCGCTGTCAACCATGAAGATAGCAAAGATGTTTTTGGGGACCTTGAGGTTAAGGTTCTCACCAGGAATGGAAGGTTACATCAACATAATCCACCTCCACCGCAAGCACAACCAATAGTTGATCCTATCGACCCTGTAAGCAATGATGTGATCAAACAACTACAAAAGACTAAGGTGGAAATGAATGTTTGGTAGCTTTTGGCTACCTCCCATGAGCATCGAAAGGTTGTGATGAATGCTCTGGTGAAGATAGAAGTTGATAGTGATATGACTCCTCAAGGGCTAGTCAGTTTTCTCACTATTGAATTACCAAGTACTAACGATTTGATTTCCTTTTCTGATAAGGATTTACCCCCGGAAAGGGATCAACATAACAAGGCCTTACACCTCACTGTGGTGTGTAGGCAGATGAATTTTCCTATGAGCCTAGTTGATAGTGGCTCTGCAATCAATGTATGCCCGCTACGCACTGCAAAGAAGTTGGGCATAAAAGATGAAGAATTGATTCCCTCTACTCAAGGGATTCGTGCTTATGATAATACTCGCCGTCAAGCCGTGGCTACTATCACATTGAATATCACTACTGAAGCCATTGAACGTCGCACCAAGTTTCAAGTGGTGGACATTAAGGCTTCTTTCAATCTGTTATTAGGACGCCCTTGGCTTCATGAGCTAAAGGCGATCCCATCATCACTACACCAAAAGGTCAAAGCTATAGTAGGAGGGGTCCCAATCACCATTGATGCCTCTCCTATGCGTATCCAGGTTATTGACACTCACATTGTCCATGTCGAGCATGATGAGGATCTCTAGGGTTTTTCTCTAGAAGACGTTCTCATGATCGAAGAAGAGGAGAAGTGTCATCTCGACTTCGATCCCTATTCGAATATCAACGTTAATGCAATTATGAAGAAGCAAGGGCATTTCCCTGGAATGACCCTTGGACTCAGAAAGAAAATGGTTGGCTGAACTTTGAGGCTATCTTGGTGCACCCAAAAAGGACACATTTGGCTTGGGATTCAAGCCAACAAAAGAAGACATGAAGCAAGCTGTGATCAAGATGGTTGCTCACAACAGAGCTCGTAATACAAACAAAGAGATGTCTATTAGTCCTTATCCGCTCACTCTTAATGGCCAATACATCAAGGAAGGGGAGAATTTCCCATGCTATGAATTTCCTGAGCCTTTCAACTACAATGGGAAACGTGAGCCAAGGTTTGAGGTGTTTATGGATTGTGATTTCATCGACAAAGGTGATGTGTTCTTAAAAGTTGGGGAACCAACTAGTCCAGGCCCTAATGATATGAATATTAGTCTTTTTTCGAGATGGAAAAGAATGAACCTAAGCACGTCGACAATGATAATTTTGAGCTCATTCAAGCTATCATGTCGAGCAAAGATTTTGACCCCTCTAAGTTGGTTGTCCCAGCTGATGATGTTCTAAAGGGTTGGCGCAAATCAGTGAAGATCACTACGCCGAGTTGAGAAAAGCTGGAAGTGACCACTGGCGAAGGCCCTATGTTTGATGAATCTGAATCGTCTGAGTCCGAGTCCGAGTGTGAATATGTTAATGAGCCTGTAGGATCTAAGGTCGACCCCCTTTCTGCTATTGAGTCTTTTTCAGTAGTTCATCCTAGTGTTGAGCCTCTTGTCGAGTCTCCTCCCTATATCCCAAATAATTCTAGCGAGGTCACAGCTGACCTCGCCCTCTTTGATGTAATGTTTAATGAATTCAATAAGATGAGTACCTTTGCTTACGATGCGAGTCATTCCCCTAACCCTTATCAATATTGCTTTGCTAATGATAAAAATGACAAAGAAATAATAAAAGCAATGAAAGAACATGAAAATAAAACTGCAATTATTGAAGATACAAAAACAGTTAATATTTCCAATGATACGACACTCAAAGAAGTTAAAATTGGATTAACACTAAGTCAAGACGAACGCAAAGAGCTAATTAACTTGCTTAGTTAATTTTTTAATATATTTTCTTGGTCATACCAAGATATGCCAGGTATTGACAGGGATATAGATCAGCATACGATACCACTCATTCCAAGTATGAAGCCTGTCAAACAAAAACTACACCATATGAAACCGGATGTGGCTCTCAAAATCAAGGAAGAAATCAAAAAACAACTAGCTGCAAGTTTCATCAAAGTATCCAAGTACCCAGAGTGGATAGCTAATGTGGTTCCAGTCCCAAAGAAAGATGGAAGGGTCAGAATGTGTGTTGATTACAGGGATCTCAACAAGGCAAGCCCAAAGGATGGGTTCCCTCTACCTCACATTGACATTCTGGTCGACAACACAGCAAACCATGCACTCCTCTCCTTCATGGACAGCTACGCTGGATATAATCAAGTACTGATGGTCGAGGAAGACATGGAGAAAACCACATTCATTACACAATGGGGGTACATATTGCTATACGATAATGCCATTCGGGTTAAAAAACGCGGGTGCCGCCTACCAAAGAGCAGCCATAGCATTGTTACCTGATATGATGCATAAAGAGGTGGAGGTTTATGTTGATGATATGATTGTCAAGTCAAAAGATCATCCAGGCCACATCATTGCACTTCGCAAATTCTTTGAACGACTCCACAAATACAACATGAGATTGAATTCAGCAAAGTGTGCATTCAGAGTTACATCAGGCAAACTCCTTGGCTATGTGATCAGTTCTTGGCTATGTGATCAGTTCCCACAAAAGTCAAGGCAATCATGGCCATGCCACCACCCAAGACCGAGAAAGAGATTAGAGGTTTTATCGGATGGTTGCAATATATAAGTAGGTTCATATCAAAACTCACTGCGATGTGTGAACCTATATTAAAAAAAATAAAGAAGAATGTTCCAGTTACATAGGATGAAGACTGCCAAAAAGCTTTCAACAAGATCAAAGATTACCTGGCAAATCCACTCGTGCTAGCGCCAGCAATACCTGACTTTCCTCTTAGACTCCACCTTATGGTCACAAGAGAAACGATGGGAGCAATGCTAGCACAAGAGATCGAAAGCAAAGAGAATGCAATCTACTATTTGAGTAAGAAACTTCAAGGTTATGAGATCCGGTACATGCCACTTGAAAAGTTGTGTCTCGTACTCGTGTGACTGCATAGAAATTAAGACATTTTATGCTCACTCATACAGTGCATGTCGTATCAAAGATGGATCCTCTCAAGTACTTGTTCGAGAAGGCAACGCTCAATGGAAGATTATCAAGGTGGATAGTCAACCTTGCTCAGTTTGATTTGAAATTCGTACCACAAAAGGCCATCAAAGGTTCTGTAGTTTCTGATTTCTTAGCAGATTTCCCACTAGAAGAAGTTAAGAAAGAAGAAGAAGAGTATGATTTCCCTGACAGAGATCTACTCATGACCGAAGATGATAGCTAGACGCTCTATTTTAATGGAGCTTCGAACCAAAAGAGTTATGGTGTAGGAGTCTTGCTCGTATCACCTAACGAAGAGCACATTCCTATTTCCATAATGCTCAATTTTGATGTCACCAACAACTCTGCAGAGTAAGTAATAAAGTACATTAGTAAAAAGAAAATGGGAAGTAATATCAAGAATCTACGACGACTCATCACTAATCATCAACTAGATCTCTAAGAGATGGAAAGTGAGAAGTGAAAGTCTCGCTACGTATCAAGCTCATCTGAAAACTCTCACGGAGCAGCTAGATGAATTGGAATACACATAACTTGCCTAGAGAAGAGAATCAGTTTGCCGACGCACTAGCTAAGTTTGCATCGATGGTGCGAATTCCAAGAGACACAATCAGAATGCCATTGACCATAGAAAGAAGATATGAGCCGGCGTATGTGATAAGTGCCAAATATGTCACTATTTTTTAGGAGTTTCTAGATAGTTTTTCATAGTTTTGATGTCTTATTACTTGGATTTAATAACGTTTTATTACATTTGTCATGTTTGCATGTGAAATATCGTTATTGCTCAATTTTGGATTTTCTTGCATATTTTGGTTGCTTATTGCATTAGATAAAACTTTATTAATGTGTTCTTATGTTTAGGAACACTTGGATAAGTTCATTGTTCAAGATTGAAGAAATATAATACATAAAAGAACAAGTAAAGAAGAAGTGTGCACTTGATTTGCAAAGGTTGAACTTCAAATGCCTATATCTTTTGATCTATAAAACATTTTGGAGTGATTCCAATTGGAGATGAAATAGTATCTTGAGAGCTTTCCAACGACAGGTCATATGCTCAATTCCGATGTAAAACGAGGGAGTTATGTTTGTTTGAAGCTGAGCAGTTTTGTCTAGCACGTAGGAGCGAGCGTGCAGCCTAAGAGGAGCGCCCGCTCCAAACTTTCTGGAACGATTCTGCCTCTTTTTTCTGCAACTAGGAGCGCCGTGGACAACCTTTGAAGCGCCCGCTCCTATACATGCTGCTCGACTTTTTGCGGAGCTTCCTAGGCAATTTAGTAAGGAGTATAAATAGATTTTTTGCTCATTTTAGAGAGAGGAATTCATATTTTCAGTTTTTTTAGATTAGTTTTAGGTTTTTAGAGAGAGAAACTCTTAAATTTTGGAGAGAGAAAGTGAGAAACACAATGGTTTTCATAGATTTTGGATAATCAAAAGAAGAATTTGATGATTTGAAGATCTCCATCTTATATTAATGAGCATGCTTACTCTCTTTTCTCTTTATGCTTTCTTTAATTGCTTTGTTAATCATGTTTGAGTAGATTTCCTTCTATTAGGTGTTGAGTGAAGCTTTGTAATGGTTAATTGAGTTATTTGAGATAAATTTGATGATAATTGTGTGATTAAATTGATTGAATTGATGATGGCATGTTGTTTGTTTTAGATTGGATTGATCTCCCATGATAGCAAACTTAATTGCATATTAGTTCTAGTTTGACAAGGGATTGTGAATTAGAATTGTTATATTTGATTGCATTTTGGGTAAATTTTGCTCTTGAGTGTAATTAATTCCCATTTTAATTCTTTCTTTGCATGATTAATTATCAAATAGATTCTCATTAACTTGTTAATTGTTCAAAGTGGATCTTTACGCTAGTAGACTTTATAATATTTTGTTCTTTATATGTGTGTTAGTGTAGTTGTAGTGTTGACTATCCATAAACCGACTTCGGCGTAGCTTAAGCATTAGATTGAGAACAATCTAACATTACCGTTCCTTGTGGTTTGACTCCGAACTTACCACTAGACTTGTTTAGGGGTTAGTTTAGGATTATAATAAATTTTGTTTGGTCGTGAGAAGGTTAGTCAACGACCTAATTTCCCCGCGTTCAGTATGTTCATGCACTTGATGATGAACAAGAATCACAAGAAGAAGATGAAGAGCCATGGTATACAGATACCCTTAATTATGTAACAAAGGGAGAATACCCTCCTAACACTGACAAAAGGGCACGCCGTGCTTTGAGGCACCTTGCCTCATAGTATGTGCTCATCAGGGGAGAACTCCACAAAAGGACCGCACAAGGGAGAAACCTCTCATGCATAGCTAAGAAAGAAGCGCACAAAACCATGGAAAATCTTCATGCCGGAATATGTGGAATGCATATGAATGCTAAAATGTTAGTCCAAAAAATTCAACGACAAGGTTATTATTGGACTACCATGGAGAGAGATTGTCACGAATATGTCAAGAAATGCATGAAGTGTCAGGTATACGCAAATTTACAGCACGTTGCACCTTCGCTTCTCTACATATACACTTCTCCATGGCCTTTCTCTACTTGGGGATCGACATCATTAGGAAGATAACGCCACCAGGACAAGGGGACATGAGTTTATTCTTGTAGCAATCAACTAATTCACCAAATGGATCGAAGCTGCTTCATATGCTAAACTTACGGCAAAACATGTAGCTCAATTCATCGAGAAAAACATCATATGCCACTACGGTGTACCACATGAAATGATCAGTGATAATGGGACACATTTCCAAGCTGAGTGCGCAGAACTATTGCAGAAATATCATATCAAACATCACATATCATCACCCTACAGACCACAAATGAATGGTGCGGTAGAATCGGCCAATAAGAATGTGAAGACTATCATCAAAAAGATGATGGAAAATACAAGGATTGGCCAAGCAAGCTACATTTTTCCCTTTGGGGTTATCGAACTTCCGTTCGTACATCAACGGGGGCTACCCCTTTCTCTTTAGTCTATGGAGTTGAAGCCGTACAACCAATAGAGCTTGAAATTCCTTCTCTACAAAGCGCGTTGGAAAGCCAACTAGATGAAGTTGACTGGATTAGAGCGAGATATGATGAACTAGTCTTACTCGACGAAAAACACTTGGCAGCTTTGCATCATGTCCAAACCTACCAACAGCGTATGGCACGACATTTCAATAAAAAAGTCAAGACTAGGAATATTAAAGAAGGTCATTTAGTGCTTAAGGAACTTCGCAAAAATTTGTTAGATACAAGAGGAAAATTTAGACTAAATTGGTCAAGTCCATATATTGTCAAGTCCATCTTGTCGGGCGAAGCGGCACAATTAGTAGACATGGATGGCAACGGATTCCATAACTTAACCAACTTGGATCAACTCAAGAAAATTAATGCCTAGTTGCATGAGTTCATAACCCGATAGAGCTACGTTTGTCCTGATTCCTTTTTAAGGATACGTACGCAACCCTTCAAGGGGACCCGGCCACTTTAAAATTAAAAATCCCTCCTTCGTCGCCAAATACAGCACACAAGGCAGTAGAATGCGCAGCAGCAAACACAACGCCACGGCAGAAAGCACCGTGCCACGGCAGAATTCACCGCGACACGGTAGAACCACCACGACGCAGTGCAGCAAACGACAGTTTTGGGGTTCTTGCAGTTATCGCACCATGGCAAATCACACCGCGACGCGGCAACAACACCGTGTCACGGTGATCAATCTGGCAATATATAGTGCAGCAGAAGCTCCATGTCACGGGAGTATTACCATGTCACGGTACTTGCCACCGTGACGCGGCAGATGTACCTTGGCACAACAGAGTGTTTTGCAGGATTTTGCTATTTTTTTTATTAATTTAATTGTTGTACGATTATTTTTTTCAACGATTATTATTATTCTTCCATTGCGCCCAACTCCTTGACTCAGATAAATAATAATAAAAATAAAATGTCATTCTAAGTGTAGACACCCAAAAGTGTCTCCCCAAAACCAAACCCGGTGATGAATAGTGTGGAAGGTCTAGTGTTGCGGTTAGTTTTTATTTCTCTTCTTTCTCTCTGTTTCCGAAAACCTATTTTATGAAAACAGCCAATCTAGTTTAATTTGGTCCATGGAAAGGGTCCAATAATAGTGTAGTTGGATTGGGCTAGAAGAGAGCTTTCCAACGATATATTATAAGCCCAATTCCGATGAATAATGAGGAAGTTATGGCCAAAATACTAAACTGGGCCCGATTTGACTTTTATATGCGGCCCAATGATCTAGAGGAGGGCTCATTATGATTTATGATTCCTAATGCAATTAGGATTGATTATAGTCTTTTAGAATCTTCTAGAAGGTTCTTTTGAATCCTAATGTGATTAGCATTGATAAATGAGTTTTATAAGTCTTATTTAGAATAAAAGAAGTGTTTTAAATAAAATTACAGTTTTATCCCTCGTTCGCTGAATTTTATCATAAATAGGAAAACGTGTGGAAAAATTGTCTGCAGTGCCGCACTACAGGTTTTCGCCTGGCGACAGGCCTGTCGCGCGGCGACACACCTGTCACTCGGCGACAGCATCGTGTTTTATTCCTTTTCGAACTCCGGTTCCTTTTTTATCATATCTGGATTGTTTTCATTATAAATAGCGTCCTTAAACCTCCGTTTTCAATCATCAATTCTCATCTACAATCTACAATCAATCATCTTCTCTTTCTTTCTCTCTATTCTTTTTCTAAACCTTCCCTCTTACAAAATTCCTCATACATTGGATCTAGACACACCTAGCCAAGTTCGAAGTTGCCTTCGCCCTAGACGTGAAAGGTTTGATATTTCTGAGGGTTTGGTCCCTAATCTCTATTTCAATTATTTAATTTAATTGTTTGATTTTATACTTTTCCTTGAAGTTACTAACGTGTGTATTTTGTTATTAGAAAGAGGTACGAGGCATCCAAGTAAGTGCTTTAATTGTTTAATTGATATTTTGATATAGAAATCATGTTAAGATTGTTATTTTGGTTCCTAGTATCATGTTAGGATGCTTTACTTAGTATGATATTTAGGGTGATTTGCTTATATCAATTATGATTTCTAGGATGCTTCCTATTTTCTTTCCTAATAGTATGTTAGTATCATGTTAGGGCTAAACCTTTGATTTTTATTGCTTAGTGACATGTTAGGGTTTGTTATTAATCTTGTTAGTATCATGCCTAGGATCTTGCTAATATTTTTATGCTTTATGCGTTAACATGATTGTTTTAATAATGATTGTTATTATGATTATGATTATAATTATGATGATCATTATTATGTTGCTTGATATATTTTATTATTGTTGTTGCTTGATCACGCCTTTTATGCGTGTTTAAAGGGAATTTGTACTTGTAATCATGCTTAATAAGATAATTAATAATCTTGTTTTGGCTAATATGATTATAATTCAAGTGATTGCCAATAATAGTTTTATTTGTGCATTAAAGTTCAACCAACATAGATAAACAGGTTTAGGGTAAACCTATTGGTTGTATGTTAGTCAGAAAGCGCACATGAATACGAGTAGAATAAAGTATAGGCCTATTTTTAGGGCAGGTTCAATCTCTTTTAGGTTGGATTTGTACCTTCATCCCCGAACACCAGTCTTGGTTCCAGACCTATTGGAGTTGACAATCTCATGGATCGTTAAGGGGTGTAACCTTCACCCTGTGAACGGTTTACAAGTTCCTAAAACTTGTTGGAGACTCTTTTTCTCTAGCTTCCTTCCCTTTGGACGACACCATGCTTAAGTGTATGATCACAGTGGGGCTCAAGTTTGGGATGGCTTGAAATATTCCCTACACTAAGTTTTAATTGAGGCAAAAATAAATATGCTATTATTAATAAATTAAGTGTCGCTACAATTATTGGCATCATACGCCTTATTTAAAATTAAAAAATTAAATCATAAAAGCAAAGAAATATTGGTCTAATCCTTCTTAGCCTTAGGAATCTCTTTATTCTTTTCAACTAGGTCGGCCTCCACCATTAGTGTATCTTTTGTAGCTCGAACCGTCACACCTCTAGTTGAGCTTTCACCCTTTTCACCCCTTTTATAGTTCTTAGGTTTTTTTCCCTATAAACCATCTTTTCTTTACCCTTTCCTTTCACATAACTCTTCTTATTAGGCATAATAGGAGTCTTAAACTCAATTCCTTGTGTTCTCGGACAAAGACGATCTTTAGGAGGTGGCTTCTTACTTCCAAGTCGTTCCTTCACATCACCATCAAACTTACGCGATCCAACTCGTTCCCTCCTACTTTGAGGATTTAACCATGATTTGTATGCACTAGATAAGGGGGGAGGAGGTTGGTTACTCCCAGTTTTGGTCCACATAGGCCTTCCAATCCAATATGTCTCATACTTATGAACATTACTTTCATGCAATGATACTTCACGAGGGCTATCATTATAGCGTGGAACTACCTATTCAAGTCCAAATTGTCGCATCAATCGAGAAGGGCAATAAAAAGTCAATTTTGAGAGACTAGGAAAATGACAATACAGGGTATCATTCGTCCCAACCATCCTAGTAAGCCTCCACTAAGGCACCACCCATCGAATCGAAAATTCTCTCTTTGCAAAGAACAACTTCCAATCACCATAAGACATGTTTGTAGAGTAGTTTTTCTTCTACGAACTAGATCATTGGGACCATATTTTTCAATATCGTCGGGGGCTTCAAAGAGTTCCAAACGCTCCATCAACAAAACCTGCGAAAAAAAAATCGCAGATAGTCAGTCAGTAAAAAACAAAAAGCGCCGTGACACGGGAGTCACTGTCGTGACACGGCAAACAGTTACCGCAACGTGGAAAAATATACCGTGACACGGTGCCTACCAGGTGTCACGGTGTTAACGCAGAATATTATTTTACCTGCAACAGTACTCAAAAGCCCTTCCTGACGGCTTTCTGGTCAGATTTTTCTTCATCGAGACCACTCAGGGTTTCTCCAACGCAAGTAGGCATAAGGGATCTTCCAAATTCAACATGTTCAAGCACAGATGCTAAACTAGCATATCCTACTCTAGCTTTTGCAAATAAAAGCTTGCTAAACATGCAAAAAATATAAGCTCTCCTACGGTATACATGGTGTGACTCAGAGACAGGACGATTGAAATATAAATTTGCAAGCTTTTCTAGATCTACCTCGTTACCACACATAATTTTATTTAAATCTGGATCTTTCATATTTAGATGACGCTCAAAATCCTGGTAATAATATTCATGTAGAGTAGGCATTACAACGAGAACTCTAGCAGGGAAGCCAAAGATAGCACCAAATTCCTCCGACAGAGGACATATCTCATCATAATCGAACTTGAAACAATGGGTTTCCGGACTCCAATAGTCTAAGGCTGCTCTCAGAAAATCATGTTCAATTGCTACATGCCTTAATGCTAATAAACCTCTGACATGGAATAATTCTAGCTCTCTTTTCTCTGCATTGGTCAAGGAATACGACCAATCACGAAATGTATTATCAAAATTCTAAGACTTTATTATTGAAATATGAAATTCTAGTTATTTTATGTTTCGTAATTATGCATATCACGAATTAATTGGTCGTAATTTATAGCCAAAAGAGTTCAGAAACGCAAAAAATTTATCCAGTTGCACACGCGAATGCACCGCGAAATTATTTGCGCACCTCGACATGACAGGAAATACCGTGTCACGGGACAAAGCGCCGGGACGCGACAATGTCTACCGTGACATGGTACAGGCCCACGTGTCACGGTGGCTACGCGTTATTTTCTTTTATCCTTGACCTTGACCTATTTTTTCCGGATTTTTCTTTTGGTTTTCCTTAATCGCTTATTCTTCAAACTCTTTTTTTGAGAGTTATATTCCTAATAAAATTCTCCCTTTATTTTAACTTTTATTTTCCTTTTATTTTTGAGGAAATTGTAAAACTTGTCCCATTTTTTATTTTATTTTTATTTTTAGGGAAGTTGGAAAACTTGTCCCATTTTTTATTTTCTTTAATTTTTGGGGAAGTTGTAAAACTTGTCCCATTTTTTATTTCTATTTTTATTTTTGGGGAAGTTGTAAAACTAGTCCCATTTCTCTTATTTCTTTTTATTTTTAGGGAAGTTGTAAAACTTTTTTCCATCCCTCTTTTCGTCTTTTTTCTTTTGGGAGAAGCTCGGTATCCTCCACTTACGAAAAAATAACGGTTTTTTTTCGCGTCATAAATACACAATCACACACAAACAGTCACAGGCACACATTAACATACACATTAATCGAATAAATAAAGTGTCAAATACAGAGAGTGTGAATAAAATGAACAAGAATGGGTCATGATACATAAATAGTGTCAATGTACATAATAAAACCCTCGATAAAAAATCTCCAGATCTTGAAGAATTAGGATCAGTGTCATCACGAGACTGCGAGTAAGGGAATAGCGGACCAAAAAGGCCCTCTATCATCCGAGTACCAGGAGTAATGTCCCTACTAGTCCCCACAACTCCAGTAGAAGACATAGTTAAGGCAGGTCCTGTCTAGCTGGTAAAATGCGTAGGCTGACTCCAAGATGTAGGCATCGTCGGTGGAGGCATCGTCCTAGACAATGGAACCGAAAATAAGTCCTGATCAACGGGAGTAATGATCGGCCTAAACTCAGGCTGTGAAGGCTGGAATGGCTGGGAAGACAGAGGAAGCTACTACTAGGTTTGAAAGTGCTGGAACGGCTGAGAAGACTGAGGCTACTTCTACTGAGTCTGAAACTCCTGAAATGGCTGAGAAGACTGAGGCTGCTACCACTGGGTCTGAGAATGCCGACGAATCTTAGGGGATCGTCTGCGGCGACTAGGCTCCCCCTCGTCCGAGCCTCTATGCCTCGAGCACGAACGAGAGCTCCGTCGCCTCCGTCGCTCCTGAAATACACAAAATGAAAAGATATCAGTGGTGTAAGATAAAACAAAAGGTAAACATGGGAAAACAGGCGAACATACCTCGTGAACATCATCTGAACCCCTCCGACAACTCGTACCGCAACGTAGCTTGATGACGCAATATTTTAGAGCATCAACCAGCTTCATTATGCTCATCATATCCGAGTGCGTGACCTGAAAGAAAAAAAAATCAGTAACAAGCAATATTAAGAAGAATGAAAGCTATGTCAGAAAGCTTACTAGCTCGAACTCATCAGGCATGGACACCTGCGCTTGTCTAAAACCCTCTGGTGCATCAACAATATGGTCCTCGACCATACCAATTAGGCCCCGGGTAACGGACGGATTGAGACGGGACCTCGATCTTTCCCCTACGACGAGCAGTCGCCTAAAACATGATCGAATAATCAGGTTATTCGACGGTTTAAACAGGGATTACCATAAAAAAATTCTCAAAAACTTAAACCTCATGAAGCCGGGGTGGAGGAGCCAAGTAAGGGAGCAAGTCTCGTGAGTAGTCGCCGTTTATGCGCACAAGCTCTCGCCAAGAAAACTGATAGCGCTCTCCTTTGCTCACCAGTGCCTCCAACAAGCGTGAGTGCAACATCGACTCAGGCAGAGACAATGGCCCTACAAAATGGTCAACGCTGTGCTAACGGACTACGCGCTCTCCAAGGTACCAGACAGGACGTGATGTACCAAAGAAGATGGTACGACACGCCGAGCGCTCCAAAGCCTTGGGAAGGTTAGTCAAGCCAGCCCAAGTCGATACTGGATCTCGACCGTGACCTAAAAACCATAAAAGAATGCAGTGAATGTCGAGAAATAACATCAAAAATGAAAGAAGTACACTGTGAAGTCGATCCTTACGCCAACAGTAGTGCTACCCCGACGCAGCAACCCTCGCAAAATCGGTACTGACTCCACTCGAGACTCGCCTCGGTCACGCCAGCTGGCACCGATAGGAAAGTCGTGGACCGCTCCACGACGCTGTCGAGGGGCTAAACCTGGAAAGTACTTATAGAACCATAGCTGCAACAAGAATAATCTCTAAGTACATGAGCTAAACCAGTAAAAGCAAAACACGAAGAAAAAGGATCGTCACCTCTACAACTCTCCAAAGACCATAGACGGTAACAGGGGACTGATCGTTCAGCTGCCTACAGCCATGGTGCAGCGACGAGAGCAGATCAGCATACCCTAAACTAGCCCAACTAAAGGATCCTATCTCAGGGATCCTGGTCAGAGATGGCAGGTAACAAAGGAGCGCGCGAGAACTTCTATCAGGAAAAAGAAACCTAGAAATAAAGATCAAGATGAAGATTCGCACTCACTCCTTAGGCGTCATCTCAGCAATATCAAAACCATAGGCAAGAACAGAAGCCAACTCTGACCGCCCACTCCGAGGACCATCCCGAGGCACCGGTCGAGTCTTGATATGGTGAAAGACATGACCCAACAAGTCCACTACCTCACTCGCCCCCCAAGTGAGGTCAAGAATCTGCTGAACGGGTCGATCAGTGAAACACAAGTCGCTGATCATGCTGAAATCAAGAGGAGTCACCGTCATCTCTCCCCAAGCGAAGTGGAAAGTGTTGGTAGTATCCCAAAAATACTCCAACAACGCTCGGACGACTATCGAACCACAACCTCGGGGGCTGCGAAATCCCATAACTGCGGAATAAAAATTGCCTAACCAGCAGACTCCCACAAGGCGTTGGTAACAGGATCTCCTATGATGACCACGTATAGCCGGGGAATCAAATCTCTAGCTCCTGAACCATCGACTAATCCGGCAAGTGGACGGTAAGAAACATAATTCTCATGACAGAAAACTAACTTGTCTGGTGTCCACGAAGGTGGAGTCCACCTACCCTTTCTCGTAGAGGGGCGAGGCTCAGGCTCCATGGCATCATCTATATCCTCAGGAACCGAGGGAGTGTCCTCTCTCAAAGGCTGACACCGGCCACGAGTTGAAATATCTCGATCTCATTGTCTAGGAATGCTATTATGTTCAAAAAAAAGAAGGATAAAATCAACATACTTAGCATCATTTCCTAAGTTGTTTAATTATTTATTCAAAACAGCATTAACAGCTACCTTAAGTTGCATTTCCTATTATGCGCTAAATTTTTACCTCAAGGCTAAAAATTAGCAAAATAATAGAATCATTTATAGTACTTAGTTTCTCAATGACAAACTAATACTACAGTTCTCCTAATTACACGATACTACGTGCTCCATGACAATGTAGTACATACACAAAAACAGAGCATGTTTCGAAATTGCACAAAAACAATAGATTGGAACATCATAGCATGTTTTACAAGATCTGCAACAATTATATCATTATTTCAAGTGCAAGAAGCAACTAGAAATATCAAGGAACAACAATAACACCATTTCACGCACTAAGTAGTATCAAAAATGGTGATTTGCTCATTTCTTCACCTAATCATGCAAACTTGGTCTCAAATTGCTCACAAACCAACATACATTCCTATACAAGTTAATTCATGGCAAGAATTTTGACATAAAAGCTCAAAATGAAAAACCCCCAATTTGATTTTTTAAGGGTTTCATGCGAATATGGCTCATTTACAGCAAAATTTGAGATAAAAGGCAAGGAAACTTACATAGAACCTTGTAAGAATTCGAAAATGAGGAACTTTGCAAGAAATTTGAGCGAAAACGGTGAAGAATCGAGTGAGAAAAGCTTGAAAAACCGTGGCAGCAGCAAGCTCAAACTCGAACAACAGAAAATGAAAGTGAAATGAGGAAGAAACCGTGATTTTCGAATTTAAAGGCAACACAAAGGTGTCGTGACATGGTACACCACGACGTGTCACGGTAACTGGTGCCGTGTCACGGTACCACTTAACGTGGCGCGGCAAAATAGCTGGTCAAAGGCGCAGTAATGGAAAAATTCGAGCACACACGTGACTGTTTCAGCAAAA